>NC_083586.1:45249783-45562533 GCF_027579695.1 Neoarius graeffei | reverse complement strand
AGAGGGGGCGAGCTGGATGAGGTTGGACCGTAGACGGTCTTGAGGGCACTATAGAAGTTCTTCATATCTTTTTTGTCGGCGAATGCCTGGATAGAATCGGCTTGTTGACTGTACCAGTCCTCTTGCATGCGCCGGAGCTCAGTCTGAACTGTGTTTTTGGCTGTGCGAAAGGCATCCCTTTTAGAGACAGATGTTGGATCATCAAGGAGTGCGCGCTGGAGTTTCCGCTTCTCTTTGAGAAGTGACTGGATGCGAGTGTTGTTTTCATCGAACCAGTCCCGGTGTTTGTGGACTGATTGGCCTAAGACATTAGAGGCTGCATCATAGAGAGAGTCGCGGAGGCTGGCCCATTCAGCTTCCACGTCGGCGTTGGGGCCGACATTGGGGGGTGGTAACTTCTCTTGCAGCACATCAACGAGCTGTTGTTTCACCGAGTCGTTCTTGAGCTTCGTGACGTTCAGATGTTTTGGTACTTTGATGCCTTGAGGCCTCCTAGGTTGAGTAATGCGGAGGTTCAACTTGGAGATTAGCAAGCGGTGGTCTGTCCAGCATTCCGTGCCGCACATGGTCTTCGTGACTCTGACGTCCTGCCTGTCCTGTTGTCTGATAATGACGTAGTCAAGTAAATGCCAGTGCTTGGAGCGAGGGTGCATCCAGGACGTCTTGTTGCGGTTAGGCAGGCGAAAGACCGTGTTGGTTATAAGGAGATCATTCGCGGCGCACGTCTCAAGCAGGAGTAGGCCATTGCTGTTGCATTTGCCAATACCGTGGCGCCCCAGTACTCCCTCCCAAGCTGTGTGGTGTTTCCCAACTCGGGCATTGAAGTCACCAAGGATGATGAGCTTATCAGTCCGCGGCACTGCTGCAATGGCATCCTTCAGATCTTCGTAGAATCTCTCTTTCACCTCGTCAGGATTTGTCATAGTGGGGGCATAGGCGCTTATCAGTGTGGCAAATTTCTTCTTCGGAAGGGGGAGGCGGGCTGTCATCAGCCGGTCATTGATCCCTTTTGGGCGAGCAGCCAGCTTCTGGAGCAGGTTGGACTGGATGGCAAAGCCAACTCCTGCCTCTCGTCGTTCGTTCTGACTTCGTCCGATCCAGAAGAAAGTGTAGCCAGCAGACTCCTCTGTCAGTTCTCCTTCCTCAGCTAGACGTGTCTCACTGAGGGCCGCGATGTGCACATTATAGCGAGCAAGCTCACTGGCAATGAGGGCGGTTCGTCTCTCTGGTCTGTTTGCACCGGCACAATCAAGAAGGGTTCAGATATTCCATGCGCCCAGGGTGACAGCTGTCACCATAGGTGTTTTGGTTCTCTTCTTTGTCTTCTTACCGCTGGTATGGGACCCCCGCCAGCCACGGCATACTGGCCAGGGAGAGGTGAGACAGGCAATTTTTGGGGCACCTTTTCTAGCCCCTTCCCCAGGCTAGGGGGGAAGCAGTGCTGTCCTAAAGAGGGCTGCTTCGTCGCTCAGGTGGCTGCCGAATTCCAGTGCTGTCTCATTCGCTGGAAAGCGACCCTATGGCCTGAGCCGCCTAACGTGTAGATTTGTGACTATGACTGCCAGTGAGTCCACACCTGTCGCTTCGCCACTCGTCTATCGCCGTAGGACTTGGAGGATGTGAAAACATATGAAGTCTTGACTTGTGCGTGAATTGGATTAAAGTGAGGGAGACATGCGCTGAATCAGCCTCACTCTCTCGTCTTGGTACGCCGGATCCAGTGGCAAGACAGAGTCAAGACGGCTGGGGACGTAGCAGGATGCAAGCGCTGCCGGAAGCAGGCAACTATGCCAAACAACCGCCTTCGGGGCACCACTCCGGTTTTTCTGTCAGGGTTGACTCCCTTAGCCTTTGGCTTTTCCAGGCCACCCACAAGGCAGTGGGGCTAGGTGTCGATAGCTGGGGCTGAGACAGGATAGTACTGGGCTACAGCTTACCAGTAGCAGGTGATTACCTGACCTGACATCCATTCTCAGAAAATACATATATGTTATTTACCAGCTGGGAGGTCTGTATCGTGAAATACCGTGACCAAGGTCTTGAAAGTACTGACCGAGGCCTACTGGGCCGAGGTCAGCATTCAAGGCCGAGGTCACGGTATTTCACCATACAGACTGACCTTAAGCTGGTAAATAATATTTTTTTTTCTTTACCAAATTCTAACAGAAAACGAGAGCGTCTGAAAGGGAAAACCGAGCCGAGCCGCCATTTTGAATCCTCATTCACGGCTGTAATGCAAATTGCTTCCTCCTCAGTATACAAGTGCACTTCCATGGCAGGAAAAAAACTACATGTTGCCGCCTATGTAGTCCCCTATTTATAAAAAATTGAGTCATTCAGGATTCAGCCATGTTTTTGCTCGGCATTAGCAACAGTTTTTAGCTTTCTCCTGAAATGTTCTCTTTTAATTCTTCTTCCTCAGGGTAGTAAAACTCACTTTCGCTGTGAACACTGTTGTTACCGCTATCCATGCTGTAAAATTAATGCTATTTTGAATCCTCATTCATGGCTGTAATGCAAATGGCTTCCTACTCGGTATACAAGTGCACTTCCATGGCAGGAAAAAAAAACTACATTTTGCCGCCTATGTAGTCCCCTATTTATACAAAATTGAGTTATTCAGGATTCAGCCATGTTTTTCTTGGCGTTAGCAACAGTTAGAGGTTTTTAGCTTTCTCCTGAAATGTTTTTGTGGCAGCGGGGGCATGGTCAAGCGTTGGTCTGTGAATGGAGGGCGGAGTCAGGGAAGGTAAGTGGCAGAATCACTGCACCTGATGTGAGTTAACCTGTGTTTGTGTGTCTTCCCCAGTGACCGCGCCCTATAAAAGGAGAGAGAGAGCAGAGAAAGGGAGCTCTCTCCCCAACCAGAACGCTTGTGTGTGTGCATGCATGTGACTGGGAGAGTGTAAAGTGAAAGCTGAAAAGCTAAAATAAACAGTTTGAGAGAACTCAGTTCTGGCCTGCCATGCTTCTGTGCTCCACCCACCTGCTCAGATTCTTACAGTGGTGCCGAAACCTGGGAACGGAGCGCAGAGGAGAACAGCCCCATGGAGTCCTCCTCTTTCAAGGACCTGATCCATGCCCTCGCCACGGCCCAACAGAGCCAGCACCAGGTGCTGGTCGCCCTCCGGAAGAAGCAGGAGCAAAGGTTCGAGGCCCTGGTGCTGGCGCAGCAGAAAGATCGCCAGGCGTTCCGACACCTACTCGCATCAGCGGGATCCACCACCTCCACTGCCGTGGACCCTCCCCACCTCACCCTAACAAAGATGGGCCCGCACGACGACCCCAAGGCCTTCCTCGCTCTCTTTGAGCAGGCAGCAGAGGCGTGGGGCTGGCCGGTGGAACAGGGCACGGTGCGTCTTCTCCCCCTGCTAACGGGCGAGGCGCAGCTGGCCGCGCTACAGCTCCCCGCCGACAGCCAGCTGGTCTACGCCGACCTCCGTGGGGCTGTCCTCCAGCGTGTGGGGTGCACCCCGGAGCAACAACAGCAGCGCTTCCATGCACTGCGCCTAGAGGAGGTCGGCTGGCCGTTCGCGTTTGGCCAGCAACTCTGGGATGCCTGCCGGCGGTGGCTGAGGGCCGACAACCGCGATGCCAAGGGAATCATCGACCTGGTGCTGCTGGAACAATTCATTGCCCGACTTCCCGAAGGAACAGCGGAGTGGGTCCAGTGCCATCGCCCGGCGTCGCTGGATCAGGCCATCGAGCTGGCGGAGGACCATTTGGTGTCTGTTCTGATGGCAGGACAGCATGTCTCCTCTTCTCCCCTCTCCTCTCTCTCTGTCTCTCCCTCCCCTTCTGTTCCTCGTCCTCACCCCGTTCCCCCACCACGGAGACGGGGGCCGGCTCCACCCCAGCCAGCCCGCCGCACCCGCGGTGCCCTACCATTTCCCACTTCCGTGTCTGTCTCTCCCCCCCCCTCAGGTGAGTGAGCTCCAGAACACCGGTGCAGAGAGAGAGCCTGGGCTGATTTGCTGGCGCTGCGGGGAGCTGGGGCACCTCCAGCATCAGTGCTCAGCGATGGAGGTGGGTGCGGTGGTCTGGATCCCCGACGCGCCTGGGACCGCCCTCGATCAGGCCGGAGCGTATCGCATACCAGTGAGTATCCAAGGGGATACGTATCAGGCTTTGATGGACTCTGGCTGTAATCAGACCTCAATCCACCAAAGCCTGGTGCAAGACGAGGCATTGGGGAGAGCACAATTGGTGAAGGTGTTGTGTGTGCACAGGGATGTTCACAACTACCCTTTAGTGTCGGTCCACATTCTATTTTGAGGGGAGAAATTTAGAGTAAAGGCAGTGGTTAATCCTTGTCTTACCCACTCGATAATTTTGGGGACTGATTGGCTGGGATTTGGGGAATTAATGACTCATTTAGTGAAGAGTGGGGCCTGCCATAGTTTAGCAGGGGGAGGCCCCGGTGGCATTGGTGTCATTGGTTCCAGAGAAGGAGGAGCTGGGGTCGGAGGTTCAAAAGGGAACATTGACATCGCCTACCACTCTGGTCCCCTGTGGAGACCACCTCTCCCTGACCCAACTCACGGAGGTTGCCCAGTTGCAGACAGAATTTTCTGACGTGTTCTCATCCCTGCCCAGCTGCACCCGCCTCATAGAACACCACATTGAGACACCCCCAGGGGTGGTAGTGCGCAGCCGCCCTTACCGGCTTCCCGAACACAAGAAAAAGGTGGTTCGGGAAGAACTCGAGGCCATGCTCGACATGGGCATTGTCGAGGAGTCCCACAGTGACTGGAGCAGCCCGGTGGTCTTGGTTCCCAAGGCTGACAGGTCGGTCCAGTTCTGTGTGGACTATAGAAAAGTCAACGCGGTGTCTAAATTCAATGCATACCCAATGCCTCGTATTGACGAGTTGCTTGATTGACTAGGCACGGCTTGTTTTTATTCAACACTGGATTTGACAAAGGGATATTGGCAGATCCCCTTGACTCCATTATTCTGAGAGAAAACTGCCTTTTCCACACCGTTTGGCTTACACCAGTTTGTCACACTTCCTTTTGGGCTGTTTGGGGTGCCCGCTACGTTCCAGCGGCTTATGGATAGGGTCCTCCGCCCCCACACTGCCTACGCGGCCGCATACTTGGATGACATCATTATTTATAGTAATGACTGGCCGTGACACCTACAACATCTAAGGGCCATCCTTAGGTCGCTGAAGCAAGCGGGTCTCACAGCCAACCCGAAGAAGTGTGCGATTGGGCGGGTGGAAGTACGGTATCTGGGCTTCCACTTGGGCAATGGGCAGGTGCATCTCCAAATTAATAAGACAGCAGCGATTGCAGCCTGTCCGAGGCCCAAGACCAAAAAAGGGGTGAGATAGTTCCTGGGGTTGGCTGGCTACTATCGTAGGTTTATACCTAATTATTCGGACGTCACCAGCCCGCTGACTGATCTCACTAAAAAGGGGGCACCAGATCCGGTCCAGTGGACAGAGCAATGCCAGCGGGCTTTCTCTGAGGTAAAGGGTGCACTGTGTGGGGGGCCACTGTTACACTCCCCTGACTTTTCTCTCCCCTTTGTTTTGCAGACAGACGCGTCGGACAGAGGGCTGGGGGCTGTTCTGTCCCAGGAGGTGGAGGGGGGGGATCGTCCAGTGCTGTACATCAGCCGGAAGCTGTCAGTGCGTGAGGGCCGGTACAGCACCATAGAAAAGTAGTGCCTTGCCATCAAGTGGGCGGTCCTCGCCCTCCGCTACTACCTGCTGGGATGCCCTTTCACCCTCTGTTCGGACCATGCGCCCCTCCAGTGGCTCCACCGCATGAAGGATGCCAACGCGCGGATCACCCGTTGGTATCTGGCACTCCAGCTGTTTAAGTTCAAGGTGGTCCACAGGCCAGGGGCGCAGATGGTCGTGGCGGATTTCCTCTCTCGTCGGGGGGGAGTCAGCTGCAGGCCGGGCGGCTCCCCGGCCTGAGTTGGGCGGTGGGGGTATGTGGCAGCGGGGGAGTGGTCAAGCGTCGGTCTGTGAATGGAGGGCGGAGTCAGGGAAGGTAAGTGGCAGAATTACTGCACCTGATGCGAGTTAACTTGTGTTTGTGTGTCTTACCCAGTGACCGCACCCTATAAAAGGAGAGAGAGAGCAGAGAAAGGGAGCTCTCTCCCCAACCAGAACGCTTGTGTGTGTGCATACGTGTGACTGGGAGAATGTAAAGTGAAAGCTGAAAAGCTAAAATAAAGAGTTTGAGAGAACTCAGTTCTGGCCTGCTGTCTTCTGTGCTCCACCCACCTGCTCAGATTCTTACAGTTTTCTTTTATTTCTTCTTCCTCAGGGTAGTAAAACTCACTTTCGCTGTGAAGCCTGTCGTTATCACTATTCATGATGTAAAATCAATGCTATTCTCCTGAGAAATGCAAAAATAATTGTTGACAAAAATTGCTACTATGTTTGTTGTTGTTGTGAATGAGCAAGTCGCCAGAGGTCTGTAACCTGGGTCCGTAACTGGGGTCTGTATTGTAGGATACAGACCCGCTTGCCAGCCAATCAGAGCACAGGATTTGATGGAAACCGTACCGAGAAAAAAATTAAATACGTTATTGTACCTTTAGGGGTACAATGACTTGTCACTGATGCAATACACTCTAAGGTACTTATATGTACTCTTTATATAACGTGTGTGTGTGTGTGTGCATATATATATATATATATATATATATATATATATATATATATATATATATATATATATATATATACTGTGTGTGTGTGTACACGTTAGGTTAAAGGAGAACTAAAGGCAAATTTTTTTATTATCAAAATTCTATTTATCTCATTTTATTAAATATAGGAATACATTTCTGACAGCTATTTTGTCACTGCTATAGCAAGTCATGAGTGTTTGAAATATGCTATGTAATATATCAGTCCATATGTCAAAGCAATGGCCATAAACGAGATTCATTGAAACCTGTGCGAGACATCGTAGGATGGAAGTAAAACGTACAGAGGAAATCAAAGTGACCAACATCTGCCAACATTGTCAAAAGATACACGCGCCCTCTTTTGAACAGAGGTGGACAGTAACGAAGTACATTTACTTGAGTACTATATTTAAGTACACCTTTTGAGTATCTGTACTGTACTTGAGTATTATTTTTTTTTGCAAACTTATGACTTTAACTTCACTACATTTGAAAGACAAATATTGTACTTTTTACTCCACTACATTTCTGTCAAGGTACTCGTTACTCATTACTATGAAGTGGCTTTGAAAGTTTTTTTCTTTTCTTTTCTAAAACGTGGTTGGTTTTTTTTAGCAGGTGACACTGAAAGCCTATCAGTAATCACTAGGGTCACGTCACGTGCATTGACTGTATAAAATCAAGATCAATGATTTCTCAGCAGCATTATTTAACATGATCAGTTGATGGCAGAATGGAAGGAGGCGGTTCTTCTGGGGAATGCACACACTCATGGCTATACCTAGAACCCATGTTTCAGTTTTCTGAAAGGATTAAAGATTCATTTCGTTTTAAATGTTTGCTTTGTTTGCCGAAAACAAACCACATCACAGCCTACAAAAACTTGCCATGCGACCTGCGGAAGTATCTTGAGGTATATAAATGTTTTATTCCAAGAGAAAGCTTGCAATGAAGTTGTCTGTGCTTTTAGAGTTAGTGATAACTTTGCAAAAGCTATGCAGTCTGGCTAGTCAAATGACTTTCTATGGATTTTCCCACCAAGCTGCCATAGCCTTGTCCATGGCTAGCATTTACACATAGCTAGTTAACTTGGACACTGTTAGTTAGCATGTAAAAACGGAGTTACGCTAACATGAATAACATTAACTTATCTGAAGTCTCATCTCATCTCATTATCTCTAGCCACTTAATCCTGTTCTACAGGGTCGCAGGCAAGGTGGAGCCTATCCCAGCTGATTACGGGCGAAAGGCGGGGTACACCCTGGACAAGTCGCCAGGTCATCACAGGGCTGACACAGACACAGACAACCATTCACACTCACACCTACGGTCAATTTAGAGTCACCAGTTAACCTAACCTGCATGTCTTTGGACTGTGGGGGAAACCGGAGCACCCGGAGGAAACCCACGTGGACACAGGGAGAACATGCAAACTCCACACAGAAAGGCCCTCGCCGGCCATGGGGCTCGAACCCGGACCTTCTTGCTGTGAGGCGACAGCGCTAACCACTACACCACCGTGCTGCCCCTTATCTGAAGTCCTTTCAGAAATATGTTTTAGCATAATCTTCCCAAATAAACAATGTAGAAATCTTTCTTTTCTAGTAGCGTTACCTACCCAATACGATTTCAAGCTTGAAAATAGTTTGCTAGCATGTCAGGTGGCGTTTCACTGACTAGCTAGCTTAACGTTATACCACCATGATGGCACAGCATGCATTCATTTTGTGAATTCACATTTCTGTCTTTGGTAATGGCATTAGGTTTTGTAAGCATTGTGGCAATAATACAACAATGCGTTGATGGAAAATGTACTTTTAATACTTAAGTATTTTTAAAAGTAAGTACTTCAATATTTAAGTTAAAGTAAACATTTGACTAGACAACTTTCACTTGTATCGGAGTAACATTTGACCAGTGGGATCTGTACTTTCACTTAAGTAATGAAGTTGGGTACTTTGTCCACCTCTGCTTTCGAATGCTGATGTAATCAAGCTGGAAGTTGTGTTTGTTTTGATAGCAATCAGGAAAGTTTGAAAAAAAAGGCAGTAATCATCATTTAAACTTGTTCTTGTGCAATATTTCATTTGGAAAACAGTTTTCAAAATGGCGGCACTGACACCTGGCTGACACTTCACATTTCAAAGTCTCGCACAAGTCTCGCGAAGATCGCGCGGATAAGTGACGCCTGCTGTGGACCAAATGAACTACATTCAACATGGCTAAAAACCGAATAGGCCGATAAGTATAATATTTAATTGCAATTAGTTGTCAATATGACTCATGATATAAGGTTACTAAAACCGAAAACGTAATTGAATAACACATTAATTAAGAAATAAAACAAGTTTAAAAATCACTTCAGTTGTCCTTTAACATGGGGCAGCCTTGGGCTGAAGTGCCCTTGAGCAAGGTACCTAACCCCTAACTGCTCCCCGGTCACTGTAGTGTGGCTGCCCACTGCTCTGGGTGTGTGTGCGTGTGTTCACTGCTTCAGATGGGTTAAATACAGAGGTTGAATTTCACTGTGCTTGAGTGTGCATGTGACTAGTAAATGCTTCTTCTTCTTCTTCTTCTTCTTCTTCTATACTGCTTGGGACATGTCTGTGAAGGTTTTCAGTCATCCAGGTCATAGTAAACCGTAGGTGCTAAAGAAGGCAACTGGACTTGCTTGAAATCCTTGAAGACGTTTCACCTCTCATCCGAAAATCTTCTTCAGTTCTGACTAGTGAGGAGTTCCAGGTATTTATCCTCTAATGGAACAAAAGCAACTCTGAGGAGAGTCGTTGAGGTCACATGGGTCATTGGCCCTCTCAGGTGGGGTTTACATTAGACCGTATCAGCGGATCATCAGATTAACGTTTTTAAAAACGATTAGCGTGCACACAGCAACGCCAATACACAATTTGCGTGCACACAGCAATGCCAATACACGGACACGCTAATCACATGACTAATTAGACGGCACGTAAGTTGAAATGTGTAAATGTGTAATGTGGAAATTTCTCCTCAGCAGCTTGGCTCCGCAGGCATCCTGCGCTCCAAATCACTCCGCCCTGAACAGCGAGTGCCCTCTGGAGGGTGCGCACTCTGGCCCTGAGCAGCTCACAGAGCGCGCGAGTGAAGTGCACGAGCAGTGATTCGGGACTGAGCCGCTGTGTGTGTGATCCTAGTGCATATCGGGCATGCATCACTTACCACTTGCAAGTGGAAGGATGGCAAGCCTAAAGACAATCATAACTACACAATGGGCAGTATTTGCATCAGTATTTGCAGTATTTTCATACTTTTATACTCTTTAATGAAAGGTGATACAAGGCGGAAGTCCGCGCCGTTTTTCAGCAGTCGCGTCACATGACCAACGCCAGCGAATCAGGAAGGTGGATGTCACAGTGACGTTGTCCAATGACGATGCCAGCTAGAGCTCAGCACAGCGTATCTGCGTATCTCAATGTTTACACAGCACCGGACCAGACACGATCTGGATTGAATACGTGGACCCTGGCGGATTCCCGTTTCCCGGCGTTTCCAGGTGTTTTAATGTAAACGGACAGTGCATCCGCGAAGAAAACGAGACAGATACGGTCTAATGTAAACTTGGCCTCAGTCATCCTGTAGGTGTTAGGGTCACTGGATGCTGGGTGTGAATGGTATTAGAAACCTAGAGAGTCATTAGGGTGATCTGTGGGTCATTGGCTAGATGGCTGACTTTGTGGCTGTGATGAGATCTACCACTGATATCTGCTCTGGTGAAACTGCAAAGTTTAGTCCTTTGGACAAAACACCCTTCTCTGGTTGAGTGAGTTCCCTGTCGGATAAGTTCTTCATTCACTTCTCTTGGATGCCAGGTTGTGTTGCCTGGTCAGATTTCTTCCTCCAAGTCAGCACTTCTGTCTTGTCAGAAGAGGTGGTTTTAGACAGGGCTGCCAACTTTTCGAAATTCCTTGGAGTGAGATTTTTTTTTGGGGGGGGGGGGTCGACAGCAAAATTTTTCCGCACACCATGCAGTAAGTGGGAATTTTGTATTCAGTTTGATATTCACTTGTCCCCCTGCATTCTGGTGTTTTGTTTGTGGGTCGTCCAGCTGGAGATGGACAATTGGGGGGGGGGGGGGGGGGGGGGGGTTGAGATTTTGGATTTAGTAGATGTTCCTGCATTCTGGTGGATTTTTGGAGTGGCCTGCTGTGCCATACCTACATTCTTACACACCCTGACTTGCCAGGCCTTCAGCTTGTGGCCAACAAAAGCACCAAGTTTTGGCTTAAAAGCCCCCACACTAGAAAACTACAGATGACTGCCAATGTTCCTGTAGCCCTATAGACCTGTGTTTCAGATTTAAAGGCAAGTTCATGTTTGAAAATATTTCATCAGCTAAGCCTAAACACCTTCTGAATTGAAACTAAATGTTAAGTTTTTAATAACTGTTGCAAAAAATAAGATTGTCCCTCACTGACTATTCATTATGCATTTAAGGGCTTTCCCCACCACTGGGTTCAGCAGAAGATTGGCATGGGGAAAAATATCAACAGCAAAAGAACAAATAAAATGCTTAAACAGTAAGCAAAATGTGCATGTGCTACAAGAAACATTAAAATGATTAAGTTTGAACAGTATTGAAACACAAAACCTGAACCTTGGCCATAGGTGGGAATGTGCACACAAAGTTGGGCTTAAACATTTTGGTCATACTTAAATAAGCTATATTAATATATTTCTTATTAATTTATTTCTTATCTATGTTTCTTATTAGTAATAGAGCATTCGTCAGGGCCTGTTATCTGGCAAACATTCTCTGTCTGTCTCGCCCTCTTTGAAACCCTGTGTCCTCAGTATATTGTTCTCTGTCTTTTTTTTTTAATTATTCACAAGTTCAAGTTCTTTGATATTACAGGTGACCATGCTTTATTTACTTTAACTGAGCAATTACATACATCATAAATAATTAAAAATAAATACCCTGTAAATAAACAATAGGTATGGTGGCTAATGGCTCTTCTTGCATTTGTAATATTATCTCTTACTTGCTTTATTTTACAACATTTCCAGTATGGCTTCAAATAAAGTCATAAAGTATGATAACATACAGTAAACAAACTAAAAATGCGCCTTAATAAACGTGTGCTAAGGAGGTGCTCTCCCGTGCTGCTTGTTGGGGAAGATAGAGGCTGTGGCACAGCAGTAGGCCTATAATGATTTAGCATGCCTAGTACACAGCTCTCGATATGGCATTAAATATTCTCACAACACTTATAGGCTAAAACTATTAAGAAACTTTATATAAGTTCATAATTACACCAGTAACACCACACATTGGCGTGCATATGTACAAACCTGTCTGAGACACCCATCTTCAACTTGGATACCTTCTTCTCCCTCCTCTTCCTCTAAATTGATGGTAGGCAATTATCCAACTTCCGGCGAGTGCAGCATCATTAGATGCGCCACCTACCATAGGGGAGTGTGTACAGAAGGGAACACCTCTCTGCCTGTTTAGCCATGCGTAAGGCGTAATTGATCAATCACAAGTGGTTGGCGCGATGCAATGGGTAGCCTAGATCAGATAGATAAACTAGATTTTTTTCTAGCGTGAGAAATCGGAGGTATGACTAAGGCCCTGTCCACACGGCAACGGATTCAGGTGAATCTGATAAAATTGTTTATCGTTTCGGCCTGGCGTCCACACGGCACCAGCGTTTTGGGTGCCCCAAAACGAAATCTTTTGAGAATGGGTTCCAGAGTGGAAAAATCTGGCAACAGCGCCGTTGCGAAGTCGTCTGGATGACTAGAACGGATTTGTTTACGATGACGTCACAACCACATGACTGTCAGTGCTTCACACTGGGTAGAAGTGTAACGAACTCGATGCGAGTTGTCAACAAATCCTATAACTTGGTTCATGAAACGCGCTTACAAAATATTTTCACTGTGAATATTTATTGTGTAATGGTGCAAAGTGAGAGAGAGAGAGAGAGAGAGAGAGAGAGAGAGAGAGAGAGAGAGAATAGCCCTTAGGGCAGAGTCTTTAGTCCAAACACTGCGGAAGCAGTACCAAACCGCGCACCGCCCGTGCACTTTCCAAAAACAAAAACAATCCCGCCAGCAAAAATAGGGGAAAAAAAAGGAGCGATCTCACCTCTTCAGATGTTGGTTTAAGTCCGACAATACATTCCTCAAAAAGGGCGTAGAAGAACAAAGTAATCCATCAACGTGTAGCATTCAATTTATTCCGGACCATTAAAGAATTCTGGAGGATATCAGAATGTTGGCGTACCGGCTTCCATCTACCCCCATTCATTCCTCTTTCCGCGTCTTTCGTTTTACGCTACTGATTAATAATCAAAATTTTATGTGGCTAATGCTACAGAAGAAGGGGTTTATGCGCATGCGTCTACTTCTTCTATTGTTCTGGTGTCTCCGATGGGACCGTCTTACAGCGCACGTAGAGGTGTGGCATGTGTATTGCATTGTTTTCAGCAAGCGTTGCATTGCCATATGTACCTGAAATTTTACTGATCCGTTGCCCATGTGGACGCGATATTTTAAAAAAAAAAATCTCGTTGCCGTTGTCGTGTGGATGTAGCCTAAGAGGGTCAACAACCCATGTGACCTCAATGACTCTCCCTAGGGTTGCTTTTGATCCATTAAAGGATAAATACCTGAAACTCCCCACTAGTCAGACAGAACTGAAGAAGCCTTTCGGATGAGAGGTGAAATGTGTTCAAGAATTTCAAGCAAGTCCAGTTGCCTTCTTTAGCACTTACGATATGCCGATCGGGACCATATATGTACCTTTTTGGCCCTAAAAAGGTACACATAGTTACCTTGAGGTCCAATAATGAGCCATAGGGAGGTAAATTAATGTAGATTGTACCTTGAGGGACAGAAATGGACTCCTACTCTACCCCGATGTCTAACAGTGTAGCTCCACCCCTCAAGATCAAACCAGTAAACTTGGAGCTGTGAGGGAGTAACACTACCTGTTGTGCCACCCCTAGCAATGCTAGCCACACTCTTCTTTATCTTTAACAAGTACCAAAAACTATGCAACTGGAAACTATAGGATTGATGCTTTCCATTATTTTGTGCAGGCGACCGAGCCCTTAGGTTACTAAGAAGGTCTGAATATACCTGCAAATTGACTGACAGGTTAAGCAACAACATTTTCCAAGACACCAATAAACAGGAAATGGATTTCTGATGCCATTAAATTTTCTGCGCAAGCAAATTAGCTGCTCCTGATAGTGCACTCAGTAAATCACAGCCTTAGTATCTCTCTCTCCTTCTATCTCTTTCCTTCAATTGACTAAGACAAATTGAGTGCACCTAAGTGCTTCCCAGAGACGTATATACATGCGTGTGTGTGTTTGTGTGTGTGCCTGTGTGTGTGTAGGAACACTGTGTCCATTCTGTACTCATTATACTGAGTATTAGTTCTAGCTAAAAGGCCAAACAGGCACGGCAGGAGGAAGAAAGGACAAGCGCATCAATATGCCTTTCTTTTTAAATCCAAAAACTGTAGGGGTGTGTGTGTGTGTGTGTGTGGGTGACTCACCTCAGAACTTCATTAGGGTTCCCCCCTTTCAGGCCTTTCTTTTCAGGTGCACCGTGGCAACCTGACTTCAACAGTGTGTGGGGACCTCTGTCCAGCATCATGGTGGAGGTTGCCATGGCAATGATTGCTACGGCATCACGCACACGCGCCTCCAGTCCATAGTCCCACTCATCATAGGACACCGAAATCAGGCCTGAGAGAGTTTAAAAAAAACAAAACAAAAAACGAAAAACAGAAAGCTTTCGTCTCCTTTCCTTGCTTTTCATTATTCAACATTTTACCATTTTATAGCACACAGCATTTTTTAGATCTAAACCTTAATATCTTTTAATGCAACAAAATTTATCAACACTATCTTTTTAGACCTGTAGGAAAGACATTGGGCACGTTGTCGGCGTCTCCAGCTACCAGTGCTGGTACGATCCAGGTGTAACCGTATCCGGTGAGGCCGACAGAATGCGCCACCTCGAAAATGGTGGTGGCCTCTTCTTTAGTGCAGTACAGCAGTATAACGGGGCTCTGGAGCTTCTTCAGCTGGTTCTGGATCTTAGAGTCACCATCGTCCACTGACATATCGAGCAATAACACCTCCTCCAGTTCCCAACCCACAAAGCTATTCTCTATGGTACTCCGGATCTGTGGGTGATAAACATGGCAGAATGTCTTCATCAACATCATCGAGACAAAATAATTATACTTGAGAATGTTTATCATTGATGCAGCATTCGTTTCTGAAAGACAGAAAGCTGAGTTACTGATTGAACCGGATTCAGTGGGAATAAGGTTTGATTGGGATCATTCACGAAACGTTGCTTGAATAGTGGGACTGTTCATCAGTCAGACTGCATCGAGACACAATGATCAGTGAAAGTAAAACCTCAGCAGAGAGTTTCTTCTGTTTAAAAGGATCAGAATTTCTGTATTCTTAATGAGACTGTTCGAATGAACAACTTTCTTTTTATTTGGCCCTAATACAGCAGTCTTGGGAAATGGCTCTGTATTATTACTATTACATTACAACACATTATTATTATTATTATTATTATTATTACCAGTGATTCATTTCTCAAAGCGGGGTCCAAGAACCTACAGGGGCCAGTGATAAACAGCAAGAAAGTTCCTTGATTTATTTATTTGTATGTTTGTTTGCTTGATTTGTATTTAGTTGTTTGTTTTTGTTTGTTTTATTCCATTTGTTTGTTTGTTTACTTATTTATCTGATTGTCTGCTTAATACTATAGACATCAGTCAACTACTGTTGTCAGACATTTTAGTATTAACCTGCTCTGTTTGTTTTATTTTAATAATTTTTTGTCATTAATTAGTTATTACATGCATATGATGGCGATCACAATCAACTACTTCTATTATACGTAGTGCTGTAGTCAAGACCACCTAAACCAAGACCAAGTCATGACCAAGACTAAAGTGTATCGAGACTGAGACAAAATCTTCCATATTTAACGAAGCAAACCTGGTGGCCATGTTTGTTTACAAATCATCACAGTCGGTCGCTAGCGCGGAAGTTTTACATTTCCGACGTGTGATGTCATGTTGTCCCGACAACCATGCAATATTGTAACAATATTGCACACTCATTCTCCATTGGGTAGCGTGACGTAATACACGTAGAATAAGTGATATGCTAACAATATTGCATGCTATCAAACCAAATGAACGAAACCCGCTAGAAGGGAATCGAACATGTTTTTATTCCATCGAAAAAGTCGCTTGTTTGTGTAATATTTCCCGATACTTCAATCTGATGACGTCACTCCCAGTGTTTTCCCACTGACTTGTCAAAATGGCAAACGGGTTCAAAATTAAAATTCTTTTGATTAACTTGCAGATTTTTTGTGTGTTCATATAATATAAACATTACACTGTGATGCCAAGATATGAAGTTTATCTTCTTCTCATCTCATCTCATTATCTCTAGCCGCTTTATCCTGTTCTACAGGGTCGCAGGCAAGCTGGAGCCTATCCCAGCTGACTACGGGCGAAAGGCGGGGTACACCCTGGACAAGTCGCCAGGTCATCACAGGGCTGACACATAGACACAGACAACCATTCACACTCACATTCACACCTACGGTCAATTTAGAGTCACCAGTTAACCTAACCTGCATGTCTTTGGACTGTGGGGGAAACCGGAGCACCCGGAGGAAACCCACGCGGACAACATGCAAACTCCACACAGAAAAGCCCTCGCCGGCCACGGGGCTCGAACACGGACCTTCTTGCTGCGAGGCGACAGCGCTAACCACTACACCACCGTGCCGCCCCAGTTTATCTTCTTGTGTTATAAAATAAACTTGAAAATAAACTTCATATCTTTGCGCCACTGTGTAATATCCTCTATTTATTAACTACATTCAGTTTTAACATAATATTTCACCTTCAGACTTTGGAAATCTAAAAGACAAACCTTGCTCCACATAGCTGCTACTTTTTGAAGCTCTATGATGTCCTTTTGTCAAGTTTTATACATAACAATGCCTCAAGTCTGTTTAACTTTGTATGTTAAACTGGAAGCTCTAAACCTCCCTTATTGTTTATGTTAGTCTCATGAGCTCCCTTCAGACACCAAACCTGTTTGTCCAAATTTTTACATTTGGTATAAAATATAAACATACATTTTATGTATATTTTATCTTTTCATAATGGGGAAGAATTAGACATTTTAGAGTATCTTTCTCACCCTGTTGACGAAGTCCTGGTACCCTGGGTAGTAGGTAGTGACGATGGAGAAGATGTACCAATCGTACTCCTCCATGATGTTGAGCATGACGGACGCCTGCTGCTCTATAGACGGCCCAAACTGGAAGAACATGGAGTTGTCATCCTGCCGAGCAGAAAACAGACCTGATGTGAATACAAATGCATGAATACGAAACGAGCCATTCAGTAGGTGACTGCATACGAGACGCCTCTTATTCATTATGCACTAATTGCTAATCAATGTTGGAACAACATCACGATCAGAAAGTCAGCTGTAAAACTGAGATGCTGTATCGTTACAACACACGAGCCAATATAATACCATGTCACATGCATTTCCTCACTTGATTGTGCATTCATTGTTTTTCTATGCACGTTTTCATATCCAAAAGTAATGTTTAGCTTTTGTTCCAGCAAGTCTAAATGCCGTCAGTATGAGCACAAGAGCTTCTGTGCATGTAATATGTTGTAAATAGACTTGTATACACAAAAGTGGGTTGCGCCGTGTGTGTGTGCATGCGCGCACTCCCAGCTGCATCCAAGTCAACAAATTACAATGCCTTGTTCATGTATTTATGCATCATTGGTTTTGGATTTTGGCCAGTGAACTGTGTTCATGAGTAAAAAATGGACAATTTAGGTTGTGTGTGTGTATGTGTGTGTGCGCGCGTCCATGAAATCAGCCGTATATGAGTGTGTGATCATGATGCATGCTGAACTAATTCATTCTTTCTGTGTCTGTCTCTCAGGTCTCAACGCTCCAATCAACATCAAAGCTCACTACCCTGGAGTGCACACCCCCGGGAAGTGGACTCATGGACTCATCCGCTACCTCGCTTCGGCTTTAATGAGATAAAAACACTGACACAGCAGACAGAGGTAGGGGGCACAGCAAAAAAAATCCCCACCATTAACCTAACACCTATAGTGTTGAATGTATCTCCGTGCAGTGGGAATTTGTGTTTAGATGGAAGTTAAATGAACACTCAGGCATATTTATTTATTTATCTATCTATCTTAATCTTTATCTATTATCTGCGGGATGTGGGATTACCAGGCAAAAATTTTTTTTGTCCTGAAGAAAGAACACAAATCCTGTTTACTCAAAATTAACTTATGGGTTGTTTTACAATCGGGGTACGCAAGCTAAAAATCACATTTAACACTTATTATCTTCAATATCAAAAGGCTTGACTAAATAAACTTGGTTGTTTATTGTAGCCCTGTGATTGCTCTATTTACCATGCAAAAAAAATATTTGGTGATAACGTTATTTTTGGTGAATGTATGGCAATATGTGTCATATTTAGCAAAATTACTCGTGTCGTTTAGAAAAAGTGCTTTTTTGACCACAGGTAGCTCCAAAAGGGATGCACTTAAATCATTCTTTATACCATAAAACACATATTTGGTTCCATATCATTGGAAACATAGTTAAGTTTTAATGTTGAATGCCAGTAAGTTTTCAGACTATTTTGATCAAATTAGTATGTAATTGTGTCAAAAAAATGTCCTCTCCGAGACAGCTAATTTTTCAATATAAAATAACATATCTAAAATGATTATTTTCATCCTAAAATTCTCATCTCATTATCTCTAGCCGCTTTATCCTTTTACAGGGTCGCAGGCAAGCTGGAGCCTATCCCAGCTGACTACGGGCGAAAGGCGGGGTACACCCTGGACAAGTCGCCAGGTCATCACAGGGCTGACACATAGACACAGACAACCATTCACACTCACATTCACACCTACGCTCAATTTAGAGTCACCAGTTAACCTAACCTGCATGTCTTTGGACTGTGTGGGAAACCGGAGCACCCGGAGGAAACCCACGCGGACACGGGGAGAACATGCAAACTCCGCACAGAAAGGCCCTCGCCGGCCCTGGGGCTCGAACCCAGGACCTTCTTGCTGTGAGGCAACAGCGCTAACCACTACACCACCGTGCCGCCCATCCTAAAATGTGGTCAAGATATTGGGACATAAATATTAGAGACAACTAACACAAAGCTTACAGCCTTATATTTAAAAGCACTATGGAAGTAGTGGATTCTGAATTGTCAAAAAAAAAAAATGTCCTCTCCGAGTATCACTTCATTTGTTTCTCCCAGCCCTGCTTAAAGCTACACTTAATCTTGTTATAATAAGGGGGCGTCGTGGTTAAGGCGCCATACCACTGAATGCGGGCGACCCGGGTTCGATTCCGGCTCGAGGTCATTTCCCGATCCCTTCCTGTCTCTCTCTCTCCCGCTCATTTCCTGTCTCTACACTGTCCTATCCAATAAAGGTGCAAAAAGCCCAAAAAAAAAAATATCTTAAAAATCTTGTTATAATACAAACTATTACACATGCCTATGTTCATATGTGTATTAATTTCCAAAAGTACAGATTTGATATATATTTTTTTTTATTTGAATTTTGGACCCCTGTGACACAAACTTTGTACCCTGTTTGTAAAACAACCCTTTACTCAAAATTAACTTATGTAAGGGGGTCATTTCACCGAGAAATCTTCCCGGAAGACCGAGCTGCGATCTCAGAACGTGGTTTGGTTGCCGCAGGTCGTACGCAGTCGACGGTTGACCGAGGGTTGGTCACGCCTTGGTCTTCCGTGGTTGCACGTGGTCGAGGAATGGTCTCCCCAACAAAGAGATCGTAGCTCGGTTTTTTGACATGTAAAAAAACTGAGCCTCGACCTAAAAGTCGCACAGAGAGCGTCGAAAGAGCGAACAAGGTCGAGGAAAGGACGCATTGGTCGAGAGACAATCGAGGCTAGAACGGGGATGAGCGATGCTCAGTCTTCTCGCGCGAGAACTGATTGCGCGCGTGGTTGTGCTGCTCGGCCCGTCCTCGACACTCACTCAATCCGTGTGATCTAGCTTCACTCTTTTGCGATCAAGCCTCGCTCCACGCAACCTGTCCCAGACCTTCCCTAGACCCGTACACTCCCTATTCTTCCCATGGGCACGATTGGATTCTAAAGAGGATTAAGGTGCGACCTTCTTCAACCAATAAAGATCGACCATCGCTTAAGTTGCGACCTACCTTCGCCTAATCCTATTAAAGCTACGCGTACTGAATGTCATATAAATAGGGCGCATTAAGCATAACCAGAGAGTCTTGCTGCAGTTGCAGGGCACGGTGCTCAGGGGTGAAAGTAAGCCGGTCCTGGCCGGTCCGGCGTACCACTAAAAGATTTGGCCATACTGGAAAGAAAAATATACTGTCTCTGAAAAAAAAATTTAAAAACTAAAAAAAAAAATTAACCAGATCTTGTGCTATAACGTGGTAATAGCTGGTAATCAAAGTGTTTTAGCAGACAGACGTTAGTTGCAAAGTCTCCCAAATAAAAAGGCATATAAAGAAACATGTTAATGTTTCATGATAGACTATTTAAAAATTACTTTGATCAGAATTCGTAAATCGAGTGGAAGTTGGGGCAAAGATTCTAGATTACTGTCTGGTTGGAGCGAGCAGAGTAACTAGGCTCCCAATGCATGGAGAACACACGCACTTACTGTAGAACGCACGCACTTTCTCAAACGTTCAAGCCTCTTTGGAATTTATTTTAAGTGTTTTACCTAAAAACTTTCACTTTTCTGTTCTGTTACACTGTTCTGTGTCCAATGTCCAAAGAGAAAAGTTAGTTTTCAACTGTTCAGCTAAAAAAAATGTTTTTAAATTGTGTTGTTGAAATGATGTGTTTGCAATTTATTTATAATCAAAAACTGATACAGGTGGATGAAAGAGTGATAAAAAGTACTATACTAGTACTACTGAGTGATAAGAAGTCCTAGTGAATGCTTGATAAGTAGACAATAATAAATAATTAGGTGTATTTTCCGGCGCGCGCTGTGCGCACGCATTATGACTCAAAATAATAGTACCGGCAAGAAATAAAAGTTACTTTCACCCCTGACAGTGCTGTAATAACATAGCATGATGCAGAGCGATTGGGTCCATGTTGTCCCTTTGGAGGCTGGTCAAAAACTGATGGTCGGCCACCAATCGCCGGGCCTTTTTATACGGGCGCAGTGGGTCACACGCAAATCCGGGCGACCATGACAAATTTGCGCGTAGCTCAGGTGAGAATCTGTCTAGAAAAGCTCGAGAATTGCGCGTACAGAGCGAGGCTAGAACGTTTATATCGCAGGCTAAATCATATTGATCAAGGGTACGTTGCAACTCGTACGTAGCTAGATCGGCCAAGATTGAGCCTTGATCGGCCAAGGTCGCAGACTTCCAAGGACAGATCGCCAAGAGATCGACGCTATGTTGCAGATTGGTTGAACAGAACGAGCCTTGGTTGTGTTAAGATCGTATCAGATCGAGTGGATAGACGCAAGTAGAGCGTATGTAAAGCGTCTACAGAGCGTATAGGACACAGGTAGAGCGTACACATAGAAGGTCGAATGAGATAACATCGAACATAGAGCGTACACAGAAAATAATGGGTTTAGGTCGCACAGATTTTGCCCGCGACTATGGGAAAACATAGCCGCGATCATAGTCGCGCGTGGTCGCGTGCAATTTTTCCAGATCGTACTCGGTGAAATGAGCCCCTAACGGAAGTCTAAGGGCAGTTAGGTTTCAATCAGAACGAGTAGTTATTGCCCGTGAACTTCATTTCCTCTGAATGGTACCTTTGTATAACACAGGTCTAGAAGGCCCAGTGGAAAGTTGAGTGGGCATGTGTGATGATATATGTTTTCACTGTGTTCTGTCAAAATGACATAAATCGCTCCCTGCGTCTCCTCAGTGACTCGGTAGACTTGGCCCTCGTGGAAATCTCCAGCAAGGAGCGCTGATTGCGAGGTCCTGTACAGTCAAAACTCTCAGGCAAGTCGGGGAGGGGATTTGTTATTTAAAATTGTAAATTGCTACAGTATATGACAGAGTATATGAAGGAAAATCTATGAAGGGCCTCTCAATAAAGCTTCCAAGATTGTACGTTTTTAATTACAGATATTTTTTTCATGAGCATGTAGCCTATGGGAAATGATAGAGTCTTGGATTAGCACAGTGTGTTAGCGTGAGCATGTAGCCTATGGGAAATGATAGTGTTTTGGATTAGCACTAATCCCATGTTTTGGAAAATCAAAAATGTTGTCTTGGGCCCCTCTGGGGTGTCACCAACCCATGTGCAAAGTATGGAGTATGTGCCTCCAGCCATGTTGGTGAAGAGACAGACCGAGAGACAGACAGCCTTCCTTTAGTAGTAAAGATCTCATCTCATTATCTGTAGCCACTTTATCCTGTTCTACAGGGTCGCAGGCAAGCTGGAGCCTATCCCAGCTGACTACGGGTGAAAGGCGGGGTACACCCTGGACAAGTCGCCAGGTCATCACAGGGCTGACACATAGACACAGACAACCATTCACACTCACATTCACACCTACGCTCAATTTAGAGTCACCAGTTAACCTAACCTGCATGTCTTTGGACTGTGGGGGAAACCGGAGCACCCGGAGGAAACCCACGCGGACACGGGGAGAACATGCAAACTCCGCACAGAAAGGCCCTCGCCGGCCACGGGGCTCGAACCCGGACCTTCTTGCTGTGAGGCGACAGCGCTAACCACTACACCACCATGCCGCCCAGTAGTAAAGATAATTCATAAATCACTTTTTCTCAGAGACTTTTCTCCTGATTGCGTATGTACTCTACAAAACATTTAGGAAGGTGTAATTGACTCGAGCACATTGCACCAGACTTCAAAGACATTCTCAAATGTTTGTCTCATCCTAAGTACTTTATTTTAATGTAACAGTTGGGGTTTTGAATAGTTTTATATACAGTAAGGGGAAATAAGTATTTGGACACTTGTGATTTTTGCTATTTAATATTCTTCCAGTGCATATATCCACTTCAAATTTATGCACATCAAGTTGTTTGACTTATTGAGAGTGATACTGGGGCATTATTAAAATGCGAGTTGGCCTAGTGGTTAGCGTGTCCGCCTCTCAATCAGGAGATCGTGAGTTCTACACTGTAAAAAATGTCCGTAGAATTAACAGTGAATTTATGTAAAATCATGACATAAAAAAACTGTAAATACAAAAACAATGAAGCAGTGTGTAATTTACATCAATATACTGTAAAACTCCTAACCAAATACCACTGTTAATTTAACAGTAAGAATATGTTGAATTGATCATTTTTTTTGTAGAATTTACAAATTGTTGTAGTTTAAACACAGACAAGCTGTAATACTAAAACAGAATGTGATAGTTAAAATTACATCATTGCCCTGTTAAAAAAATTTAAAAATGTCAGTAGAGGCTCTCCGGCACATTTCGTAAAACTCTAAATCAAATAAAATATCTGCCTAGTAGATCATTGCTTGTAACTATCATTTTGGAGCCACAAAAACCAATAATCGAGAACACTCGCAATTCATTCCTAGATGCTTTTTTATTGTACAATGAATATCCGTAAAATTAACAGTTATGTATTGATTATTGTACACTGAATACCTGTAAAATTTACATTTAGTTATCATTAATTGTACATGGAATCCCAGTGAAATGTACAAGTTATTCTGTAATGTTTACATTTCACTGTATTTTTAACAGGATTATTCTGGCAACCATAGCTGCCAGTATTTTTCCGTAAAAACAACGGATTTTTTTTTTTACAGTGTACTCGCGGTCAGGTAATACCAAAGACCATCATAAAAATGGTACCTACTGACATCTGGCAAGTCACACTGCAATACAGATGCGAGTGGGGAGTCAAACTCTCGTGGTTACCAGAGCTCTAGCTCCCCACTGTAACCCTAACTATGTAATAGGCGAGAGGCCGAGGGCTACAGAAATGGAGACTGGCGCTGCTCTATGCATCATATGGCACGGGAAGAACTTTTGACTTTTTCGACTGGGGCATGACATGTCATCAAGGAAACATAAATGAAGTGATGTCCCAGGACATGCATGATAGTGAGATAATCTGGTGAGAAGATGGACATTTCTATAGAATATACAGCCAAAATAACTCAAGAAGACCTTGCATGTTCTTGCCAGTCTCCTGACTTGAATCCCATTGAAAAGTCCAATTTCCAAGGGATTCTCAGAGACCTCTGAGAAGTAAACATGATTTTCCAAGAGGAATAAGCAAACATTAAACCACAATACTGCAAAAAGCCAATTAGTTCTTTCAGGAAGACATAGTGTGTCCAAATCCTAATGCTGTTCATTTGTTGTATCTGAATACTTTTTCTCCTATCATTAATAATTTCAGAATAAATAATTTCATCAATACACCTTTTTTCTTCATGTTATAAACATGATGTTTATAAGCCCAAAGACCAATGACCAAAGGAAAAAAAATCATGTATGTACATTTGAAGTGAATATATGCACTGGAAGTATATTAAATAACAAAATCAATAATGTTTGAATTATTATTAGTTATTACTAATTACTAATTTTTATTTATTTACCTTCATTGTAGTTTATATTTTATTATTCTATCCACATTCACTGGACATGAGCAATCACGTGCTCTGATTGGCTACTCTACTACTAAGCTATCAGCTCATATACTGTGAGTAGAGGAAACCAAAATGACGGAGTGTGTTGCTGAATCAACCAAGGACAAAATAAAAACTCTAATCGAAAACAAAACCCCAAAAAATAAAAATAAAAAGTAACAAAATATGGAATGAAAGTACTTGGTGGTAAGAACGTATCTTTTTTATTTTTCAAGAATTATTATTATTATAACATTTTTCACAAATTGCTACTGTCGTTTCGCTGGTTTGTTTACATTCTAAGCGGAAATGATTTTGTCGAATGTTTTGTATAAAGTTTTTATTTATTGAATTAGCAAAAAATGAAAATAAAAATGCTCTGTTTCTCAAAATCCAGTAAATGTGGATAGAATGTAAGTTATTCCACTCTCATTGTACATGGCTTATAGCCAACTCAGCTATCAGCTCATATACGATTCAATTTTGTGGAATAACTGTTAATTAGCTCTATAGTATATTGTTGTATATTTTCAGTGCTAATGACTGTATTTAACAGCTGCCTTTTTTAATCAAATCAGTAGCCCTGGTACCCGGGAGAAGCAGATTCCATTAGACGCTTAGTCATTTATTCATAGGACAAGTACGTTTAAGAACCAGAGAGAGAAAAGAAAGCTACATCCTATTAAATTCACAAAACTCATATTTCCATTTGGTGTATAGAGTATGTGATGTGATGTACCTTGATGTAGTAATTACTGTAGCACATGTTTCTGAATCCCACCACCTGCTGCGCTACACACATCAGCCAAAGCTTAAGCTTGCTGACACTGTAACAGGTTTTTAATTTTATTTTATTAATTGGCTTGAATAACAATAACAGATGATTTTTTTCTGAATATGGAATACATAGGTATGTGGAAACACTAATGAAGCCAAGTAAAATAATGTTTAGTGCAAATCTGTCATATAACACTTCTTTTTACCAAACACATTTATACATCTCGCAGTTAAACACGTTTAGTATAAATACACAGGTGATTATAGAAAATTGCGCATGCTGACTGGTCGAGAAATTCTGACTATTTCTCGATAATCACCTTGAGCGACTCAGCAAAATGGCTGCCAATTGCTTTGTCACCATAAGTGAGGAATAATTACAAATTATGAAAGAAAATGCTGTTCCTAAAAGCACTAAAGATGCTCCAAAGTTTGATCTAAAACTATTCAAAAGTAAGGTGGCATTGTAATTTATTTTATCTATTTCAAAACAAAGAATTTTATGTGAGTCAGCATAGATAAGTGACAGTATGTGCCACGCCTTTTTTTACATCTGCATGCTGGTTTTGAAGTTTGAAATAAATTATTTTTATATGATTTTTCTTAAATAATCACCTGTGTATTTATATTAAAACAATCATCTGCCTCAGGTTCAGTGAATAGATTAGATTAGATTAGATTAGATTAGATAAAACTTTATTGATCTAATCTAATCTATTCACTGAGCCTGAGGCGGATAATTGTTTTAATATAAATAAATACACAGGTGATTATTTAAGAAAAATCATATAAAAAATCATTTATTTCAAACTTCAAAACCAGCATGCAGATGTGATAAAGGCGCGGCACAGACTGTCACTTATCTATGCCGACTCACATAAAATACTTTGTTTTGAAATAGATAAAAAAATCGGTGAATAATAACCTCGACTTTGTCTCGCTTATCATTATCTATTTATTAACTGAGCACTTAGAGACTTAGACACCCTTTATTGTCATTCAGTATGCAACAAGTGTACACCGAATGAAATTTCGTTGCAATTTGGCTCAGCATAGAAATAAATATGAAGTGTATTAAATTAAATTAAATTAAATTATGCAGCAACAAAAATATTATAAAGTGCAGTAGTATAAAGTGACCTGTGGAATTAGGAATGTTCAAGTTATAAATAGAAGTTTAGAGTTTGGGTTTGGAGTTCAGCAGTCTGGTGACCTGGGGGAAAAAGCTGTTACAGAACCTGGTGGTCCTGCACCAAATGCTGCGGAACCTCTTTCCAGAGGCCAGAGGTGAGAACAGTCTATAGTGAGGGTGTGAGGGGACACTGATGATGTTTCTGGCTCGAGACATGCAACGCCTTGGTGCCATGTCCTGAATGGAGAGAAGTCCCAATGATTTTCTCTGCTGTCCTCACCACTATCCTCACATTCTTCCAGTCAGAGGCACTGCACGAGGTCTTTACGGGAAAATATCAGACTGAGGTCTTGACAGTACGGACCGAACTGTAGGCGAGTCTGATATTTTCCTGTAAAGACAAAGCTAGCAAGGTTAATAAGGAGTTTATTATATGGCTTTTTTATTTCTAAGATTAAAATAGACGGTCACTGTAATGAGGCATGACGCTGCTTTCAGTCAGGTAATATTTGTAACGCATGCAGAATAAACAGCTAGCGGTTTCAAGACTGAATTTCTGTTGGCGGTTAGCAGTTTGTGAATGCTCTTCGTTGCTCGTTTCTTGAGCAACTCAGTGACTCTTGTTTGTTTTTGTGTTTCAGCCGGTTTTGATTCCGTTTTGATTTCCAATTAATCTTTTTTTTCGTTTTGTTTTTGTTTGTTTTTTTGCAACATTGAAAGCCAGCGCCTTACAGAGAAAGTCTGTAATGGCTCACAGGCATGACAGGAAAATTCTGCCCACCAAGGAACCAATCAGAGTGCATGATTTTACCGGAAGTAGCTAGTGTCATATAATAATCACCGATATTCACTTTGCCTTCGGTGAATAACTGTTAACTAAAAAATTAAGAAACTACACAGACTTAATATATTTTCCTTGCAGCGTGAGGAGAGAGCACCGCCACATCACACTATCTGCAAAATTTAGTCCAATGACGTGCTGACTATGTAGAGACTTTGTTAGAAGATTATGATATGCATAAACAGAGTCGTCAATTATACAGGAATTTTTATGCTCATTTGTTTCTCTTTGTATTAACACAGTTAACTAGTTACCTAGCTCTTCATATGTTATTACTACCACTTTCTCACCATGTAAGTTCTTCCCCAAGGTTGAGTCGGCAGGTTTTCATGAAAAATACATATACTTCACAAAACACCACATTACCACACACAGACACACTGAAACACTCACTTGATATCAGCCAAATTTCTCCCTCTAAAATACTGCATCACATTTATTTATCCTTCCAACATCTCAGATTTCTCTCCATCGCTCTAGCCTCCAGCCTCTCACTCTCTTGCCATTTTAAGTTTAGTCTCTCCATCATTCAGTGTTCCACTACCCGTACATCTCCTGCACATTTAAACAATAATTGAATCTGCAGGTCCTGTCCATTTATTCTCTTCAATGTTTAATACACTGAAGTGGCCAGCCCTTCTCACTCCTTCCCCCAGCAGGCCTGGACAAACCGTGGCATGCTAATAGCCTCTGAAACCTTACTACTAATTCCTGCTATTCTTTTCATTTCTCTCTTGCTAGCTCACTCTCTGTTACTAATAATCTTGGTGAGAGAAAGGCTCAGCGTGTCCCGCAGTGCAAGTATATAAGAACAGAGCAATTCTAATATCAGACTTAATAATGAGGCCCTTAAATAATTTCTCTGGCAAGTCCCTCTGCTGCTGGCCAGGGGGAAATCGAGCTAGACCTGTGACGTCCATGAGCGAGTGTGAGCAGAGTGCAGCATTAAAATAGGCTGGAGAGGTTCAAGTATGGCAAATAGCATCAGTTCAGCAACAAGGGGCTCTGGGTTTAAAAAAAACAAACAAAAAAAACGACGTGGTAAGAGAAGTTGTTGTGTAGTGAGGGCAATTTGGTTTTGGGGATGTGTTTTTCATCTGGCTCTATTACAGCGCTAAGCCTTGGAGGTGTGAGTAAATTAGAACGTGTGGTTCTAGAATTCTCACTAGGATGCTAGAACGTAATAAACTGCGTTCACACGAGGCAAAAAAAAAAAAAAAAGCACCACCTGGGGCACATTTTGTGCTGATTTGAACAAAACCACCTTACATGATGAGCACACTTTAACCATAACAGTGCTCTTAGCACGGGGGTCAGCTTTTTTTTTATCCAGTTGACTAGATTTCTTTGCTATATATTTATATATACAGTATATTTATTATTAATATTATTATTATTATTATTACATTAATGTCTTTTAGCAGACGCTCTTATCCAGAGCAACATACAACATACTCAGTGCAGCCTGGGGCACAGTCGGGGCCTTGGTCAGGGA
This sequence comes from Neoarius graeffei, assembly GCF_027579695.1. Classification (NCBI taxonomy): domain Eukaryota; kingdom Metazoa; phylum Chordata; class Actinopteri; order Siluriformes; family Ariidae; genus Neoarius; species Neoarius graeffei. The sequence continues at coordinate 45,533,887 of NC_083586.1, read as the reverse complement.
CACTTCAGCCATTCCTGCTGGTATAGGGCATCGAACTGGTAACCTTTTCTCTAACCTTTAGGCCATGGCTTATTATTATTTTTATTATTATTATTACTTCGGCTGCTCCCATTCGGGGTCGCCACAATGGATCCTGATCCACATATTTGATTTGGCACAGGTTTTTTACACTGGATGCCCTTCCTGATGCAACCCTCTCCAATCTATCCAGGCTTGGGATCAGCACTAAGTATGCACTGGCTTGTACAACCCCAGTGGCTGGGTATTTTACCTAATTTGCATTTCTTTGAACTGTGGGGGAAACTGGAACACTCGGAGGAAATCCACGCAGACACTGGGAGAACATGCAAACTCCACACAGAAAGACCCCCGTCGGCCACTGGGCTCGAACCCAAAACCTTCTTGCTGTGAGGCGACAGTGCTAACCACTACACCACCGTGCCGCCTCAGGCTATTCATTTGTAATCAAATCACATTGTAAACATGATGAACAAAACCTCATTCGATCACAGCATGACTTATAGGAATGAACAGCTGAAAATTTGAAACAGCGAGTCACAGGAGACATGATCGATATGAATGTATGAAATACCTAATGCATAGGATGTTTGAAGCCTGTATAATGAGTATAATGTGGCGACAGATGAACACCTTTGTATTAATTAGTTGCCAATGTAAAGAATCCGGGGAGGGGGGATAATACAACGGTGCTTGAAAATTTGTGAACCCTTTAGAATTTTCTATTTTTCTGCATAAATATGACCTAAAACATCATCAGCTTTTCACACAAGTCCTAAAAGTAGATCAAGAGAACCCAGTTAAACAAATGAGACAAAAAGATTATACTTGGTCATTTATTTATTGAGGAAAATGATCCAATATTACATATTTGTGAGTGGCAAAAGTATGTGAACCTCTAGGATTAGCAGTTCATTTGAAGATGAAATTAGGGTCAGGTGTTTTCAATCAATGGGATGACAATCAGGTGTGAGTGGGCACCCTGTTTTATTTAAAGAACAGGGATCTATCAAAGTCTGATCTTCATAACACATTTGTGGAAGTGTATCATGGCACGAACAAAGGAGATTTCTGAGGACCTCAGAAAAAGCACTGTTGATGCTCATCAGGCTGGAAAAGGTTACAAAACCATCTCTAAAGAGTTTGGACTCCACCAATGCACAGTCAGACAGATTGTGTACAAATGGAGGAAATTCAAGACCATTGTTACCCTCCCCAGGAGTGGACAAGCCAGAAGGCTATTGAAAAAATGTTTTGTGAACAGATGAGACCAAAATAGAACATTTTGGTTTAAATGAGAAGCGTTATGTTTGGAGAAAGGAAAACACTGCATTCCAGCATAAGAACCTTATCCCATCTGTGAAACATGGTGGTGGTAGTATCGTGGTTTGGGCCTGTTTTGCTGCATCTGGGCCAGGACGGCTTGCCATCGTTGATGGAACAATGAATTCTGAATTATACCAGCAAATTCTAAAAGAAAATGTCAGGACATCTGTCCATGAACTGAATCTCAAGAGAAGGTGGGTCATGCAGCAAGACAACGACCCTAAGCACACAAGTCGTTCTACCAAAGAATGGTCAAAGAAGAATAAAGTTAATGTTTTGGAATGGCCAAGTCAAAGTCCTGACCTTAATCCAATCGAAATGTTGTGGAAGGACCTGAAGCGAGCAGTTCATGTGAGGAAACCCACCAACATCCCAGAGTTGAAGCTGTTCTGTACAGAGGAATGGGCTAAAATTCCTCCAAGCCAGTGTGCAGGACTGATCAACAGTTACCGGAAACGTTGAGTTGCAGTTATTGCTGCACAAGGGGATCACACCAGATACTGAAAGCAACAGTTCACATACTTTTGCCACTCACAGATATGTAATATTAGATCATTTTCCTCAATAAATAAATGACCAAGTATTTTTGTCTCATTTGTTTAACTGGATTTTCTTTATCTACTTTTAGGACTTGTGTGAAAATCTGATGTTTTAGGTCATATTTATGCAGAAATATAGAAAATTCTAAAGAGTTCACAAACTTTCAAGCACCACTGTATATTTAAGTCTTAGTAGATTTAAGTTTTTAGAACATTAATTGGGACCATGAAAACAAACCAGCATGCCAATGCTCATTTGAAAACGTCCACAAATAACTTTTAACTCAGAAGCCGGAAAGAATCCAGTATAATGTCCATCAAAGTGGTATATCATTCTCTTCAGCAGCTCTAATGAAAGCTGGTGCAGGTTCAGGTGGGTGAAAAGGAGACCTTTTGAGACCTTTTGAAGGTCAACCTGAGTGCTAACAATCACAACAACCGTGGGCTTGATAAACCTGACTGCAACCATTAAGCTCACCATATAACACAAAACAGGCAACAAGAGGCAATAACTCAGCCAGTGCCTACTGAATATCTACACACACACACACACACACACACACACACAATGCAAATTAAAAAAAGCAGATATATAATATGACATGTAGATTGAGAACAAAAGAGTGATGTAGATTTATTTGAAACATCATATCAATGAGTAAAATCCAGAGTGAAAAAATATGTGTAATTAAAAATGTACAATTTTGGAAGCCTTATTGAGAGGCCCTTCATAGATTTTCCTTCATATACTCTGTCACATAGCAATTTACAATCTTAAATCACAAATTTACATTTGTCAGTGAAAATTTACACCACAGCCTTGCAGTAGTAAGGATCGTTTGCTGGATATGAGTAGACTCTTGTCAACAGGAATGAACAGCTTCAGTTGTGATTCTTATAAATATGGTTGCTATTACTATATACCATATTCACGGGCGATTGCTCTAAGACAACGAGGGAGGCTCAGCCTCCTCTAAAAATGCCCTTATAACTTTAATGTGCGCGTGAGTTTTTCCCCCTCGTGACAGCATGATGCAGCGCAGCCTCAGTGGACTTCAATGGCATTTGGGAGCTCTGCGCTTTTCAATCTCAAAATGCAAGACGATTATTGGACAAATACTGTGAAAATGCCCGCCTACGGACTCCCACGGACTCCCAGCCTCAGTGGACTTCAACAGCATTTGGGAGCTATGCGCTTTTCAATCTCAAAATGCAAGACGGTTATTGGACAAATACTGCGAAAACGCCCGCCTACGGACTCCGAGCCTCACATGGGAGGGACATGGCAGTTTCCGCGAGGAGACTGGTGATTGGTGAAAGCGGCCGGATATTTTCTTTGATTGACAGCTCGTTTCAACTATAGACAGGCAGCGGTAACTTTCGGTTCAGGCCCATGCGGATTCGGAAGTGCTGTGGTGTATTGTAAGAGCTCAGCTTACATTTCGATTTCATTCATTACATACGGTTTCTACCAGCTTTTTTAGTTTGTATATATTTTCATTGTAAATAAAGTGTAAATATAGTGTTGTCAAGTTTGCTATCTTAGTTCCAGAAATTTCGTTTATTTGAGTGACTGAACTTGAACTTGAGGGGGCTAGTCAGCTAGCAAGAAAGCTGCGCACGGATGCCAAGCATTGCTGATTTAATTTTGGCGAAGCCATTTGTCAGTCTTCCTTTCGAGGAAAAAATTAAAATTAAAGAGACCAACGCCTCAAATTGACTTGGTGAAAAAGGTAGGGAATAATACTCGTTCCTTTCAGCTCTCCTGGTACGAGAAAGTGAATTGGCTAACAGCAAGTGACCCACATCAACAACAGTAAATAGGCTACTTTAGTAATATGTCATGGATGGACCAAAAATATAGAATCTATTTAAAATGTTTATGCTGAGTATATTATATTGGAATATATATTTTTCTGGATATGAATTAAACACAGCTACAATTTGGAAAACATTTTTAAACAAAAACACAGCCGAGAACATTTCACACTACAGACCTGGATTAAAAGTGAAGGGTTATCAAAATTTGTCAATAAAACATTTCTCAGTCAAAATAAGTAAAATATAGGGAAAGTGTCATTGAATGAAATGTGTGGCACCCAGCTCTACTGCTGAGGTTCCTGACAAAGAGCTGCTTTCAATAATGATCAATTTTTAAACAACAATTTTAAAATATAAAATGTTAAAATACCCCCCCAACACCACCATCATGTATATTGGACAGTAGGCTAATGGGCCAAAAGAACCTGTTATTTCACAGTTTGTGACCCTGCCAACAATCAGCCAGATCAGAGGCAAGAGTATGGGCAAAATTGATGTGTTTTTTCTTTTAAAATCTGGAAATATCGTAACCGACCAGCCTCCCCTGTTTGAAAGACTACCAGCCGCCACTGACCATATTGGATCATTATTTCATCATAGATGTTGTGCTGTCATGGGGCAGTGCACTCACAGTTATTATTGCACCTACTGGTCAAATATGGGAACTGCAATAAGTGCTAATAGAAGCCTACTGGGGTACGACTCATGCTGCCCCATGCTCAGTGGAGGAACAGCAGTCCTTGCTGGTTTATGACAGGGTTGCCAAATTGTGCTCCACATACTCCACAGTGTCAAGATTGTATTTTATAGCACAATTAAAACTAATACGTTTTCACAAACAAAGATAAAGTGTAATTGCAGACAGTATGTCTCTGATGCACAGAATTATTGCTATTGTAAAATATATTGCAAAGGTTGGGAGAGGGAAAGGAGGAATATGGAGTAGATAATGTACATCAGAAATGCATGTGCACCACAGCGACCATACTTTCTAAGCAGAAGCTAAAAAAAAAAGAAGAAGAAAAATGTGTCTCCCATTTTCAGTGCATAGATTTTGGGGATAGATTTGGGTCTTTTGTGTAGTTTTTGAGATGCAGTTTTACTGGAAATTTTGCTGAGACCTGGCAACCCTGGTTAATGGTGAACACTTCCTGTATCAAAAACGACTGAACAAAGGAGTTGCTAGACTGCATGCTGGGCGACTGTATGATGAAGTGTAGAAGCTCAACAGCATTTACACTTTCTGCGAAAGCTGAAGAAGGCCAGCCTCCCTCTTCCCATGCTCACATTCTTCTCCCAAGGGACAATTGAGAGTGTTCTCTGTTATTACATCACTGTCTGGTTCAGGAACTGCAACATTGTTGAACAAAAGTCTCTGCAGTGGATAGTGAGGATAGCAGACAGGATCGTTGGGGTTCCTCTCCCACCCATCTCCCAACTCCTATAAAAAGCACATCATGCGCTGTGACAACGGCATAGTGCAGGACAAGTCCCACCCATCACATCCACTGTTCTCCCTCCTGCCATCTGGCAGAAGATACCGAAGCATCTGAATCGTCACTTCCAAACACTGCAACAGCTTCTTTCCCCAGGCAGTCAGAGTCTTCAACTCAGTGTTACCCTTGAAGAACTGACAGTAATCAAACAATTCAAACTGAAACTACAGTTTCTCATCCATTTGCACTACACTGCCCATTTCCACATACACAATGCTCATTTTGCACCTCTCTAGTCTTTTTTGTAATATCCTGGTAAAACTTGAACTCTTGCCTCTTGAATTTTTGCACTAAAATGACCATTTGCTGTGCTGTGCTGGCGGTGTGGGACTTGTTTTCATGTGCCTTTTAGTGGGACTGTGGCTGCTACACCGTTGGAATGATATCCTGGCCTCTATTTGGTGGACTTTGTTTGTTTGTTTGTTTGTTCCCTATAACTGTAAAGAGACCTTGGGTTTTGAGAAAGGCGCTATATAAATTGAAATTATTATTATTATTATTATTATTATTAGAACATGAATGCACAATGTCACTTTGCACCTGTCTTTGTTTTGTCATTTATGTTGTTTATTGTACTTTGATAGCTAGATGTTTAGATAGCGAGATGTTTTGATAGCTAAATGTTACTTAGATAGCAATATTTAACAGTTATTCTACGAAATCAAGTCGTACATGAGCTGGTAGCCAATGAGGCATGTAGCACCAAGTTGGCTATAAGCCATGTGCGATGAGATTGAGTGGAATAACTGTTTTATTCCATCCACATTTACTGGAGTTTGAGAAACAGAGCATTTTTATTTTTATTTTTTGCAAATTTGATAAGTAAAAACTTCATACAAAACATCTGACAAAATAATTTCTGCTTAGAATGCAAATAAACTAGCGAAAAGACAGTAGCAATTTGTGAAAACTGCTATAATAATAATAATTCTTGAAAAATAAAAAAGATAGGTTCTTACCATCAAATACTTTCATTCCATATTTTGTTGCACTTTTTTTGTAATTTTTGGGGTTTTGTTTTTGAGTAGAGTTTTTATTTCATCCTCGGTTGGTTCAGCAACACACTCTGCCATTTTGTTTTTCTCTACTCACGGTATATGAGCTGATATCCTAGTAGTAGAGTAGCCAATCAGAGCATGCGATTGCTCATATCCAGTGACTGTCGATAGAATAATTAACAGTTATTCATTGAAGGTGAAGTGAATATCAGTGAATAATAACCGAGACAAAGTTATTATTCACCGATATTCACTGAGCTTGAGGCAGATAATTGTTTTAATATAAATACACAGGTGATTATTTTTAAAAATTGTATTAAAAAACTCATTTATTTAAAACTTCAAAAGCGACATGCAAATCTAATAAAGGCACACACAGACTTGGGTCACTTATCTATGCCAACTCATATAAAATACTTTGTTTGGAAATTGATCAAATAAATCACAATTCCACCTTACCTTTGAATAGTTTTAGACCAAGCTTTATAGCATCTTTAGTGCTTTTAGGAACAGTATTTTCTTTCATAATTTGTAATTCTTCCTCACCTACGGTGACAAAGCGATCGGCCGCCATTTTACCGAGTCGCTCGAGGTGATTATCAAGAAATAGTCCGAATTTCTCAACCAATCAGCGCTTGTGATTTTCTATAATCATCTGCATATTTATACTAAATACAGTTATTTATATACCTTGTTTTGTAATCTTTCTATTTTCTCTCTAAATGCATTATGGGGAACCTGAGGGTATTTCAATGCACTGTACCCTTGTGTATGGACGTATTGCCTATCAAGCTCTCTTGAATCTTGAATGATGACTCATTTGCTGTCTGCTAAATGACATAAATGTAAATGAAATGTCAACTGTCTATTATGGGGTTACTCTAAAAGTTTACTTAGTAGTAGTCAATAGCATAAGTGTGAAAGCCTCTCATCTTAATTTTGTTTGAGGCTATGTTGTTATTATTGTCGTCCTGCCCCACCAAACTCTATAATCACGAGCCACTGCTAACAATACAAGGTGTTTCAAAAAATTTTATATTACTTGAGATGTAAATATTCCAGAAACTACATAGTCTAGGCAAATGAAACTGAAGAGGCTTAATGTTGAACAATATCAGATTTATTCCTCAAAATTTGAATGAGAAATCCAAAGGTATGTAGATTCCATGAACGATTTCACAAATTTTCAATAAGCGCGCCGACTGAGACACAGACACACGTCAAGTCGGTAGTCCAGCTCCTGCCAAACATGCTGCAGCATGTCTTTGGTAACAGTCTTTTCTGGTAACAGTGCATTTTTAGAGATTTCTCTCATACTGTAAATGCACGCTGCACAGTCTTGTTCGGCTGTGTTCGAGCGTACTCTAACACACAAAACACATTTTCTTTTCCAGTGAATGGCATTTCTATACCTAAAAAGATGAAAACAAAAAACATTAAACATCAAATTTTTGCCTGTTTCCACATATGCTGTTAAAATTTGAGGTCAATTGAACGAGAATTGGCAAAGTTATTAGATTGTGAAATGATATCAGATTTTTTGAAACACCCTGTATTTGTCTCACTAGAAAGTAGAATTTTTATATCCAGTCAAGAGAGCCTTCTTATTAATCTATAATTAATGCATATAGAGAAAACCTTCAACATTTTACACATGCACTTGATTATAATATGTTTTGTCATGTTCCTTAATGACAAAATATAACTGTCACTGAATGAACACACTGCAGGAGAATTGATTTCATACTAATGGCCCTTTTCCACTACCCTTTTTCAGCTCGCTTCAGCCCGACACGGCTCGCGTTTCGACTACCAAAAACCAGCACGACTCAGCTCGTTTCAGCCCTGCTTAGCCCCTAAAACTCACACCGTTTTGGAGTGGGGCTGAAGCGAGCCAAACCGTGCCAACTGAGGCTGGGGGCGTGAGCAGACACTCCCCTGTGCACTGATTGGTGAGGAGGAGTGTCCTCACATGCCCACACACGCCCCGCGAGCGCGCTGGGATCTGTAAACACCGCAAACCCGGAAGAAGAATAATTACGAATTACGAGAATTTCTGAAGCCTTATGCGCCTCGCCTCATCTATACGCTCTTGCCAGTATCTGTTGGCGTTGTCGGTGACAACAAGCCACAGCACCAAGACCAGCAACACTAACAACTCCATGTCCTCCATGTTTATTGTTTACTATCCGGGTTGTGAGACTACCGCTGAAAAGCTCACTGAATCAGTGACATACAGAGCATCGTGGACGAGTTCGCGGAGCGCAAGGCTCGTCGTATGCCCTTCAAATAATGCGCGCAGTAGGCTATTGATGTTTTATTATGAGCCATGTACAGTATGTCGCCGAATGTTTTTTTGTTTCTGAGTTACATGTTCGTTTGAAGGACTTAATGTACAAAATAACAGTTGCACCCCGGAGTGTTGAAATTGGTAAACACAGTGCATTCAGTGAGGTTTGCACCGCCCTCCTTTTATTTCTGACTCTTCCTGTCACCACTCTGAGCGCTCATTCGTATGCCCTTCAAATAATGTGCGCAGTATAGGCTATTGATGTTTTATTATGAGCCATGTACAGTATCCTAATGTTTTTTTGTTTCTGAGTTACATGTTCGTTTGAAGGACTTGATGTACTAAATAACATAGTTGCACCCGGTAGTGTTGAAATTGGTAAACACCGCAGTTGCGGACATTTTGTAGCCTAAAATGATGTTATGATAAGCTTTAATAAAGGGCCCGGTCATTTGCCCCGCCCCCGGCCCGGCTCTGACTTGTTCCGCCACTGTCACTGATGTCACTGTTTGCGCTGCTTAACGACATCACCTGACGTCCACCCACTTTCGCTAACTCCACCCAATGTGTCCACCCACTTCCAGCCAGCACGGTTCAGCGCGGTTGTAGTCGAAATGCAACTCCAACAGCCCCGCTCAGCTCGACTCAGCTCGACTCGGCACGGCACAGCCGCGTTTGTAGTGGAAAAGCGGCATAAATGTCAGATCTTGTCAGTGGACCACTCCTTTACTACTATGAGGCAAAAATAAATAAATAAATAAATAAATAAATAAATAAATACTGTGCAAGAATTTGCTCCTTAGAAACTCAACAATCAGAGTATTAAGGAAAAGGTAATCAGCGGCTGTGAACTTTTGCAAACTAATTGCAGAGTCTTCCTGGTTTAACCCCGATTACAGCCTCGAAAACGCAGTATGTGGTGGATTAATGCTCAATGTGTCCAGTCATCATTTTAACATATTTAAAATAAAACTCCTTGCCGGATCACACTGGAGAGATTCCAGTGTCCTTTCTGAAGGTACACCACCCCCACGCTACATATTGGCTGTTATGTAGTCATAGGCACACGATATAGTACGTCAGCAAGAAGATAAACTCTGCTGATGACCATTACATGGCCATTATTCTATTCTGAACTACATTTCATCTGTCTAAATTCATCCATCTTCACTCTTTTGAAAAGTGACAGACTCTACGCTTTATCATCCATCTGGCCATCCGCAGTCTCTCATTGTCACTGCTCATCTCTGCATGCAGCATGTTGTATCGTCTAATCTTTAAATCATTTCTCACATTCCTGTCGCACCCCATTTTTTTTACCATTTTAAAATTGATTACTTCTTTTCTCCAGTACGTTCTTTTGTCTGGCCCATTTTCCAAGCTTTTGTGTCACTCCTTACCACTACATTTTTCCATCCAGATAACATTCGAATCCTGCCCCTCCTTTTCATCTTTTTATTTTATTCTCACTTTTTTCTCAGTTCATCCTGCCTACCTTTTTTATGAAGTCCCATCAATCTCTAATCAAACACATGCCGAATTAATTACATGTCACATGCGAAGCATAATTAACGCCAACGACCTCAAATCCCATTATCATACCCCATCCCTTCTTTCTCTTTTAAATCAAATTTTTAAAGAAAGCCTGGCTTTGATTGAAACATGAAGCTATTTCTGTCCAACAGAGATAATTAATTTTATTCTCTTTCTTTCTTTGCTGCTTTTTACATTCCTTTTGTGTTGCATCCAAATACACACACTTTCACTCCATAGTCTACTTCCCCAAGTTTGCAAATGTGGTTAATAAGGTTTTCTACAGAACATGTTATTATTACACTTCATTCACGTTGTAAACTGGACTGTTTCTCAAAAGCATTCCAAAAGATCATTGTTAAAAGGTAGTTCGAGCGTCACACTGAACACTCTCTACAAGTTAATTTTATGATGTTTTTGGGAAAACGGGCATGATTTAGAATCTTTCAGAGCATACAAACCATGTGTGAAAAACTGATCAGCTACCTATCTACAACCCCAATTCCAAAAAAGTTGGGACACAGTGTAAAACATAAATAAAACAGTGTGAAGATTTTAAAATCATGGAAACACTATATTTCATTGAAAATAGTACAAAGACAGCATATCAAATGTTGAAACTGAGAAAGTGTATTGTTTTTTTGAAAAAATATATATATGCTCATTTTGAATTTGATGTTAGCAACACGTTTCAAAAAAGTTGGGATGGGACATGTTTACCATGGTGTTGCATCACCTCTACTTTTAACAGCACTCTGTAAACGTTTGGGACCTGAGGAGACCAATTGCTGTAGTTCTGAAAGAGAAATGTTGTCCCATTCTTGCCTGATATACAATTTCAGTTGCTCAACAGTTCAGGGTCTCATCTCATCTCATCATCTCTAGCCGCTTTATCCTGTTCTACAGGGTCGCAGGCAAGCTGGAGCCTATCCCAGCTGACTACGGGCGAAAGGCGGGGTACACCCTGGACAAGTCGACAGGTCATCACAGGGCTGACACATAGACACAGACAACCATTCACACTCACATTCACACCTACGGTCAATTTAGAGTCACCAGTTAACCTAACCTGCATGTCTTTGGACTGTGGGGGAAACCGGAGCACCCGGAGGAAACCCACACGGACACGGGGAGAACATGCAAACTCCGCACAGAAAGGCCCTCGCCGGCCACGGGGCTCGAACCTGGACCTTCTTGCTGAGAGGTGACAGCGCTAACCACTACACCACCGTGCCACCCAGTTCAGGGTCTCCTTTGTCATATTTTGCGCTTCATAATGCGCCAAATGTTTTAAATGGGAGACAGGTCTGGACTGCAGGCAGGCCAGTTTATCACCTGGACTCTTTTCTCTTTTGCTACAGAGCCATGCAGTTTTAATATGTGCAGAAAGCAGTTTGGCATTGTCTTGCTGAAAGAAGGAAGGCCTTCCCTGAAAAAGATTTTGTCTAGATGGCAGCATATTGCTCTGAAACATGTTATTTCATTCAGCATTAATGATGCTTTCCCAGATGTACAAGCTACCCATGCCATGTGCACTAATGCACCCTCATACCATCACAGATGCTGGCTTTTGAACTGCACTAATAACAAGCCTCAGTCCACCGTAAAAGAGCTCGGGCCCAGAGAAGGTGGTGGTGTTTCTGGATATTGTTTATATCTGCTTTTAACTTGCATTTGTGGATGCAGTAGTGAACTGTTTTCACAGATGATGGTTTTCTGAAGTGTTCCTGAGCCCATGCACACTGTAAAAAAAAATAGTTGAGAATACTTGAAATTTCAAGGCAACCGTCTGCATTAAGAATTTTATGTTTTGCCAACGATGTGCCCATGATAATCCAAACTATGATAAAACTGTTATCTTTATTAAGAATTCTTAATTAAGTCAATTTTCAATTCCTCATTCTGCCAACATAGATTTCTCTTTTTGCTGAACAGTGGCATTCACAGTAGTGCAAAAAGGCATTTGAGGTTATCGCAATTTTGGGGGGGCTTTTTTCACCTCTATTTGGATAGGACAGCGTAGAGACAGGAAATGAGCGGGAGAGAGAGAAATGGGGAGGGATCGGGAAATTACCTCAGGTCGGAACCAAACCCGGGTCCCCGGATTTATGGTATGGCGCCTTATCCACCTGAGCCACGACGCCTGAGGTTATCACAATTTATCATTAAACTATACATGCCTTTTTTCATTGTTCTACACAATTACAAAACTTCAATATTGAAATAAAGTTTTTAAAACCCACATCGTGGGTATGGCGTTGTGGCTCAGGTGGATAAGGTGCCATACCATAAATCCGGGGACCCGGGTTCGATTCTGAGCCGAGGTCATTTCACAATCCCTCCCTGTCTCTCTCTCCTGCTTATTTCCTGTTTCTACACTGTCCTATCCAAATAAAGGTGAAAAAAGTCTGATAACCTCAATTGCCTTTTTGTACTACTGTGAATGCCACTGTTCAGCAAAAAGAGAAATCTATGTTGGCAGAATGAGGAATTGAAAATTGACTTAATAAAGATAACAGTTTTATCATAGTTTGGATTATCATGGGCACATCATTGGCAAAACATAAAATTCTTAATGCAGACTGTTGCCTTGAAATTTCAAGTATTCTCAACTATTCTTTTTTTACAGTGCAGTGATTTCCACTACAGACACATGTCTGCTTTTAATGCAGCATTACCTGAGGGCCTGAAGATCATAGGCATCCAATGTCAGTTTCCAGCCTTGTCTCTTGCATACAGAGATTCCTCCAGACTATCTGAATCTTTTAAAGATATTATGTACCATAGATGATGTGATCCCCAAATTGTTTACAATTTTACACTGAGGAACATTATTCTTAAATTGTTGCACTGTTTGCCCACACAGTCTTTCACAGAGCAGTGAACCCCTCCCCATCTTTACTTGTAAGAGACTCCGCCTCTCTGGGATGCTCTTTTTATACCCAATCATGTTACTGACCTGTTACCAATTTACCAAATTGGGGGGGGGGGGGGGGGGGGTTGTTTGTTTGGGGTTTTTTTTAGCATTACACGACTTTTTCTGTCTTTTGTTGCTCCTGTCCCAACTTTTCTGAAACGTGCTGCTGACATCAAATTCAAAATGAACATATATTTTTCAAAAAACAATAAAATTTCTCAGTTTTAACATTTGATATGTTGTCTTTGTACTATTTTTAATGAAATATAGTGTTTCCATGATTTTAAAATCTTCACACTGTTTTATTTATGTTTTACACCGTGTCCCAACTTTTTTGGAATTGGGGTTGTAGATATGCTAAGTGGCAAAGGGCCCTCCATTGCTCGATGTGATAGGTAGCAAAAGGCTCTGTGACTTAAGAAGTTAGTCAGGCTAAGTTAGCAAACATTCCAGTAAAATATACTTAACACACTTTATAACTAGCTATAGTAAAGATGGAGTGACAGCAGCCTTGGGGAGGTAGCTAAGCTACCTGGTGCTTCATAGCTTGCTCATGTTTTGTAAGCTAATACCATCTACATGTACAAGTAAAGGCACTAGAAAGCCATTTCTTTTGTAACGAGACTTTCTGAATGAGGTGGCCAAACATTTCGGTTTATTAATGTGTCCTGGAGCCTACCATAGTTTTGCTACAGAGTGAGCCTATTCACATTGCTGACATAACCAGTTATTAATCCACTAATATGATGATTTGGTAATACAAATGTTTCAGACTTTACTAAGTGCATTTTCGAAAGCTAATGACTACTTTTCACAGATTCATTAAAAAGCTTCATGTGTTTGTCTTAAACATTAATAGTTCACAAAAACATTACTGATTGGCACAAAAAGCTGGCAGATTGGACATTTATATTCTTTATAAAACATGCAAAATGTATTTTTTGCTATTTTTGACAGTTTTGATGCTTAAATTGTCATATATCTTAAAAACTTAAATACTTTTCTCACAGTAAATTAAATCATGTCTCAGAAATGTACAGTATTTTTCCTTTTACTTATGGCTACCGGGTTCTTTATATAACACTGCCTATTATCAACCGGATACTGGGGTTACTTCATCCCTTTCTTTTTCTAAGCAATTGGTCACCAGCCCACAAATTAAGCTTCCTGCTGCATAATAAATCCTTCGAGGTACTTCCATGAGTAGTTTCATCTTTCTGAATACTGAAATATTGATAATGTTTCCAATCTGTGCCAAATGTGGTGAGAAGAAACTACTAAATTCTCAATGAGATTCAGTCAGAGATAATGCGTCGCAGTGGATATTTAGTCTGGGGGCTTAAATTAGCATATTGCTAACAACATACGGGTAGCTAAACTGATTAGGTAAAGCTTATCTTTCTCTGAATGAGTGGAATGACGGATGAACACACAAAGTAAAACCAAGTAATCCAGTAAACAAACAAACAAACAAAAAACCAGACAAAGCCATGGATAAGGAACCATGATAAGGATGAAGTAGAACAGAATGAACACAATATTTATAAATAGGTCATGCTGCTAAAGCATAATGCTATTTACTATTTACTCTAATATGTACAGTACTATTTAATTATAATATTAATGTTAAAATATAATATGTGCTGTATACATGGCCTTCAGAATAATGTAGTGCAAATTATTTAGTGCAATATTAGAAGCCTGAAGTGGTGCCATAGACAGTTCTATACTGTTACAGTATATATCATAATTAATAATACTATATTTAGTATAGTTTACTATAGGTGATATATAATATTATATGGTGGCGTGAAGATATGAAGTTTATTTTCGAGTAGTGAACATATTCAGAAGTGAGTGAAGCAAACAAGTGAAATATTTTTCAACACAAGAAGATAAACTTCATATGTTCGCACCACTGCGTAATACTCTTTTTATTATATAAACACAAGTTAATCAAAAGAATTTTAATTTTGAACTGGTTCGCCATTTTAACAAGACAGCCAACAGGAAAACACTGGGAGGGACGTCATCGGAGTGAAATATCGGAAAATATGTCACTCAGATCCATGACGTATTTCTTAGGAAAAATACAAGAATACACGTTTTTCAACACGAGAAGATAAACTTCATATGTTCAAGACAAAGTGTGATTTTCTTTTTATTGTATAGACACATTCACAAACAAAAAGTACCCAAATTGATCAAAACAATTCATCAGTTTCCTCATGAGTGAAGATATTGAAAAATATGTTACTCAATGTCCCGGATGTAGTTTGTATGAAAAATACGAGTGCCGTATTTCCCAGTAACACGTTCACAAACAAAAAGTACGCAAACTTATCAAAACAATTCATCAATATCCTTACAAGTGAGGATATTGGTAAATATGTCACTTCAGTTCAGGATGTATTTCATTACATTAGTAGCATATAGCAAATGAAGAATTTGGTTCCAAAACGCGATAAACACTAAATTTGAAAAACTGAAACTCCCGACACCAAACCATCAGCAATAATCATATCTTACTCGTACCATATTCAGTTTTTGCCAAAACCCGATATCTGCCATTGATTTACACACTGCATTATGGCCTTTCATTCCAAAACGCAACAAACAACATCACTGATTTTTTCTCAAAACCAGACATATCTATTTGGCCAGTCAGAGGCCGCCATTGGCATGAAGCCTTCTAAGATGGCTGCACCCATAAAGTAGGAAATCGCTTCATCACTTCTTGCATTTATTGAACAATTTCACGCTGAATTATGAATAATTTTAATAAAATAATCTAAAAAATAAAATAATCTCTAAAATAAAATAATCTGTCATGAAAGAACATGGTTAAATGCACTTTAAATAGAAAGGGATATGTAGCATTTTGGGGGAAAAAATGCCGTGGTGTGGATATGTAGCGACTTGACATAAAATAATTACTTGGTTCAGTTAAAAGCTGTTAATTAGTTCTGGATTTCATTTTTGAAGTTTATTATCATTAAGGAGTTAGTCAATAAATTTTAAAACAGGATACAATGGTTTTCCTTTTATCACTTCCCATAATCAGAAAAAGTGATTTTTCTCAAAACAGTGGAATTGGATATATAGCGTTTTGGAACCAAACTCTTCAGATGCTTTTATCCAGAGTGACATACAACATACCCAGAGCAGCCTGGGGAGCAGTTGGGGGTTAGGTGCCTTGCTCAAAGGCACTTCCGCCATTCCTGCTGGTACAGAGAACTGAACCAACAACCCTTTGGTACTAAAGCTACTTTTCTAGCCATTAGGCCATGGCTTCCTTCCATATGACAAATCCAAGATTTTCATCTTCTTGCTCCATTATGCATGTTATTGTTCCAGAGGGAACAAACTCTATACACTCACCGACCATTTTAACAGGATCACCTGTGCACCTGCACATTCATGCAATTATTCAATCAGCCAATCAAGTGGCAGTAGCACAATACAGGTCAAGAGCTTCAGTTAACGCTCACATCAGACATCAGAATGTGAAAAGTGTTATCTCAGTGACTTTGATCGTGGCATGGTTGCTGGTTTAAATGTTTCAGAAACTGCAGAGCTCCCGGCATTTTCAACCACAACAGTCTGTAGAGTTTACACAGAATGGTGTAGGGAAAATAAACTACCAGTGAGTGTCTGGTCTGCAGTCACAAAGCACTGATGAGAAAGGTCAGAGAAGAATGGGCAGGCTGGTTTGCACTCATAGAATAGTTGCAGTATAGTAATTCAAAAAAACCACTCTTTACAACCACGGTGAGCAGAAAAGCATCTCAGGATGCACAACACATCAGTCTTTCAGGTGGATGGTTACAACAGTAGAAGACCACATTGGATTCCACTCCTGTCAGCCAAAAATCAATCTGAGGCTACAGTGAGTGCAGGAAACTGGACAGGTGAAGACAGGGAAAAGACCAGGCGATGTAAAGTACAGATGCTGACATCTTGTCGTCATGAATTACAACATGGCTGCACGATGGTTTAACAGTAAACAGGGGACTACCTTTTTATTGAAAAACAGGGAGTGGGAAATAGAATATTCCCCATGGCCACCTTGCCAATGATGTGAAAACAGTCAGTTTAGTGTAATCCAGCTAATGAGGTTTAATAGCATGACCATGTCTTTTCGCAATTCTTAATGAAGTAGGCAAGGATTGCCATCAAAGCTATTGGCAATGACCTAAGTCATGTTCTATGTAGCAATGACCTCATTTGCTGTCTTTTTTTTTTTACGTTCTTCAGCCTCAGGGAGCCTGAGGGGGAAATGAGACCTGAGGCTCTCGCCTTTCTGCCTCTCTTCTCTGATCCGTTGTTCTTCTCCTGCAGAAAATGAGATCTACTCATTAATTGTTGAAAGTGGTTCCTCCATTATCGTTCTCTGTTATTCTGTCTTATTCTGTCATCTCTCTGTTGTTCCCTCCTCTCACCTTGCTCAAGCTTTTCCTCTTCTGTTGTTCAACACCCAGCCCTTTTCTCTGTCTTTCATCTTCCTTTTTTGTTGATTATCCAAGACACTACATCTAGATAAGACAGTCTCGTCTTCTAAGACTGACTTTTCCTCTCTTGATTTGTCTCTGCCTTCTACTTATTAACCTTTCTCACCACACTGAATTGTCTCACTGTTATTTTTTTCTGCATTAACTACATCAGCTTTGAGGCAAACAGTGTTGGTTCTGTTGGGAATAGCGTAAATGTTTTCCTCCCTCTTTCTGCCGATGGGATGATGATTGTAACTGAAATAATATGAATTCCATCAGGCATGTTCCGTCGGCCAAGATCAGAAATTCTGAGCAATACAACACACATATGCAGCTCAGGGGTTTTTGGATTAGCACATGGAAGGTAATGGAGTTATGAGTCACTGTGAATAGCACAGTTGCAGAAAAGAAGGTGATGGTGAAGATAATAACAGAAAAGACGATGTAGATATGACAGTGGATGATGGACACAGTATATTGGATGAAGATACAGTCACAATCAGTGAAATGATTAAGATAATGATGCAGGTGATTATAACAGTCTTAAAGCCCAGTGGCAAGCCAGCTGTTTTAATTTTATTTACATATTTAATCAGTGCTGTAGTCGAGTCACTAAACCTCGAGTCCGAGTCCAGTCTCGAGTCCCCAGTGTTCAAGTCCGAGTCAAGTCCAAGTCATTAAAGAAAATTTTGAGTCGAGTCCAAGAACCGCACCATTTGATGGTGGCTGTTGCTGCCTTTATGTGAAACCATCTCTGCTACTGTTTTGGACTAACATTACTGCTTGACTGCCCCATTTTAGTTAATAAGTTACAGATAAAAAGCTTGTTCATCACTCAGCAAGCCACGCCCACTATCAACAGGGCAAATAACATGAGAGAGGGTTAACACTAGCTAGTTCCTCAGTCAACAAGCAAACCCCGCTATTAACAGAGCAATGAACATAGCGTGTCACTTCCTTCTCTGGGTGGAATCTTGCCAAATGACGATTGAAGTTCGAGGTTGTCCCCGTCATCTCCTCAATAGTTCTTCTACATATGGGACACATAGCAGTGCATTTTTTCCCACTGCACAAGAAGTCTGTATAAGCAAAGTGGACAATCCTAGGGGCTTCTCTCCAGGCATTTTAGTGCCATTAACGTTAGTTTGCTCCTGAACATGGCGTATGAACAGGTGAATGTGCATTCTCTTGCACGAAATTAGTATAAAAATTAATGTAGAGATAAATATCTTATGCCAAATTAATATGCCATGTTACAAAAAATAAAGAAAAAATCCGAGTCCTCATCTCCGATTTATGAGTCCAAATGCAGTCCGAGTCATCAGTGCTTAAGTCCAAGTCAAGTCACGAGTCCTTAAAATTAGGGCATGAGTTAGACTCAAGTCCGAGTCCTGGACTCGAGTACTACAAGCCTGTATTTAATACATTTATTTTGGAATTTGTTGTTGTCAAAATTTCCCATCACTCCATATGTTGGAGAAGAAAATTCTCTGATTGACAGCAGATCTCCAGAAGTCATTGTAGTTGAATTTATTTTTGTTGAACTTCCTGCATCACATGAAGAGGTCGTGGCTACGCTTCTCTTGGCTCTTGCAGTACTCCTTGGCATTGAGTGAAGAGAGAATATGCCTTCCTTTTATTAAAAGCAAAACTCTCTCTCACTCTCTTTAATCCTTACTCCCAGCGGCCAAATTTAATCTTTTACTCTAAATGTGTGGTCACGTTACTATTCACTTTTTTTTTTTATTAAATAAGTACTGAAACCCGCAACATGGTTGAAGCAATTAGTCTATATTAATGACTGAAATGCTAATGATGTCCCCCTGTTTGCTAATATGCAAACATTTATATGGCTCACAGATTTGCCATTAATTTGCTGTGTGTAAAAGTAAATGGAGTATGAATAATACGAACGCCAGACTACCCCATTAATACCTGTGCTAACATAGTGACAGCTCCTCTCTGTCCTGTTCCAGTATGGCACTCAGGCTCTGTTTCAGTTATTTATTTATTTATTTATTTATAAATAAGAAGCTCTCACTGACTTCCCCTTATGACTCAAATGTCAAACAATTGGTCACCTGCCAAACAAGGGAAGATCCATCCATCCATCCATTATCTATAGCCGCTTATCCTGTCCTACAGGGTCGCAGGGAAGAATGACTCATTGAATCAATATTGAATAAGTAATTTAAATGAAATTGTGTTTGATTGAGATGATTCCTGGGCAGGTTCTGCACCTCAGGAGTCCATTTATTTTGACTTGACCTTTTGCTTCTCCAAGGGGTCATCTAACAAATGTCATTCGAATACACAGTAATGGAACAGCCATTAAGATGGAATCGAGAGGTAAGTCGACAAGGGTATCTAAAAATAGTCTTAAAAAAGGCTATGAATATCATCATTCATTCATTCATTACATACACTCACTGTCCACTTTATTATGCCCCTGCTCCAAAGGATGGCGGTATACTGGTTTACCTCCGTCCATCCGTATCTCCATCTGTCCAGAACACCCTTTTTCTCAGCAACCACAAATCATAGCCACTTGGTACCAAACTTCAGTTTGGGGTTCTATACAGTGTATACTGTTTTCAAGTCTGTCACACATCAACTTCCTGTTTACTGACTGAATTTATTTACAAAACAGAT
Organism: Neoarius graeffei; assembly: GCF_027579695.1. Taxonomy (NCBI): domain Eukaryota; kingdom Metazoa; phylum Chordata; class Actinopteri; order Siluriformes; family Ariidae; genus Neoarius; species Neoarius graeffei. The sequence continues at coordinate 45,513,804 of NC_083586.1, read as the reverse complement.
AGGGTGGAGTTACACAATTTTCAGAACACTTTTCTCCGCAACTACAAATCACAACTGCTTGATATTTGATATTGAGCTTCAGCTTGGGGTTCTATACCATGTATACTGTTTTCAGGTCTGTTGCACATCAACTTCCTGTTTACTGACTGAATGTATTTACGAAACATATAGGGTGGATTTTGATGCTATTTCAAGAAGCAAAATACTATTGCAAAATGACAGTTTACCACAGGGGTGGGCAATTATTTTTCCATGGGGCCACATGAGAAACAGAAGATTTTGTGGAGGGCCGGACCAAAAGGCTGAACTAAATTCTGCATAATATTAATTGTATTTCTTTATATAAAGTAGTAAATAACATTGTTTTTACAAGCTGCTAAGACTGGTAAGAGTATGGAAAAAACGAGGTTGCCTTACAAAATAAATGTCATTTATTCAATCAAATTTCCCAAAACAATGGTTAACAAAATGTGAACATTTGTACCATTTTTTTCAGTCACATTCACCCCAAAACGCAATAAAGACATCACAATATTGTCTTCCCTACTCCAAATATCAAGCAAGATACATCATATTGTAATAATGATGCCCACATTTGTAGTCTAATCACTTCATTTGGTGTTTTTCAGTTTTTTATTTGTTCAGTGAGAGAAATCTAGTCTCCGTTGGTCTTTAACGAGTGCATCAAAGTCAGGCTGAATGTCTGAGGTGGAGATGCGAAGCACAGCTGACAGATGATCATCGGTGAGAGAGGATCTATACCTGGATTTGTTAAACTTCATCACTGAAAATGTTTGTTCACATATGTAGGTAGAGCCAAAGAGAACAAACATCTTCTGAGCATGTCTCCTCATGTTTGTTGAAAGCCCTGCATTCGGCATCTACCTTTCTTCTTTTTGCGGACATTTTGGGGGCTAAAGTCTTCTTGTGATCTGCTCGCAACAATGTCGATTCGGTGTAGGTATCAGATCTACAGATCGGCTCGGGCTCCGGCGCCTGCTGGTGACGTCACACTATGTGATTGGCTGGACCATTTGAAGGATGACGTACAAGTTTGTGGTTGGTCTGGACAAATTACGGAAGTAGTTATCGCGGGATTAGGTTTTGTGGGATTTCATGTCATGTTCATGTCGCACACATTGCGTTTTTGTTGAACACAACTTCAAAATAAAAGCAATGCACATTTAGTCCATGCATGAGGTAAAATTAGAAAATAAGTTTATTTTGTAATTTCTCATTAACTTTACGCGGGCCGGTCAGAATGAATCAAAGGGCTGGATGCGGCCCGCGGGCCGTAAAATGCCCAGGTCTGGTTTACCAGGATGCTATTTCAAATTCCTGGAGAGAACACTGCTCTTTTCTTACTTGTTTCAGGGTTCATTTTTTTGTTGAAGTCAACATTCATAATAAGTGTCCTATTCCTTCGATTGCTTGCATTCTGATATAAGCGAGAATGGGGGGATACGTAAGTGAGCAGTAACTCACAGTTGATCTTGTTGGAACACAGGAAGATCTGCACATGCATGCAATTCATTCAGTTAATGTTCATATCAAACATCAGAACAGGGGGAAATGTGATCTGTCGACTTTGACTGTGGCATGGTTGTTGGTGCTAGACACTCCTCTCAGCCAAGAATAGAAATCTGAGGCTACAGGGAACAGGCTCACTGAAACTGGACTGCTGTAACATTCACAGATGCACAAAATATTTACCCGGGCTATAGTGTATTCACTAGTCGAGCTAAGACAACGCTTCATCTAAAAAGGTAGTTTGCCTGCATAATCTTGATAAAAGGCCGCAATGCTTCCTGTGCAGTAGGACTAGGCTTTGATCGGCTTGTATACAGAAGATAAGTATATCCACAGCAAAATTCTATGCTAATAGTGTTAAATATACCCCTTGGGCAGAAGCATGTGTCATGCAAATTACCATGGTTACCCAGATTCCTCCGTGGAAGCTCACATGCATCTTATCTGTCCTGATTTCACTGTCTGAGAGTCTACACAGTATAGTATAGTATAGTATAGTATAGTATAGTATAGTATAGTATAGTATATATTTGAGTTTACGTCACCCATGGGTTTTAATTGGAAAAAAGAAAAATGGTGATGATTAGATGTAGGTTTATTCTGCAACATGACAACCATTTAAAACATTAAGACTTGTTCTAATCTTCAAATTAGAGTGTTGTTATGAAATCTGTCACTTATAATGTACAGTACATGTCAAGAAGAAGATAAAATGTCTGGACTGATTTGAGCATCTATTACTTTATTATTAATATCTCGCATACAATATTACATACACCAATTTACTGTTTAGCTCCTTATTAAATTTCTTGCCTTCATCATTTTTTCTCAAGTTTAGGTACAATTTTGCACTCAACTGTGTTGGGAGTTACTGCGAGTTGGCCTAGTGGTTAGCATGTCTGCCTCGCCACAGGAAGATTGTTGTGTTCTATTCATGTTCGGGTTGTACCAAAAACCATCATAAAAATGGTGCCATCTGGCAAGGCGCACCACAATGCAGATGTGAGTAGGAAGTCAAACTCTCGCAGTCACCGGAGGACTAGCCCCCCAGCTGTAACCCTAGCTATGTAATAGGCGAGAGACCGAGGGCTATAGAAATGGAGATTGGCACTGCCCAAATGGCATGGGAAAGACTTTGATTTTGTATTGTGAGTTGATGAAATACATCAGCTGACAAATAATAATGTTCCTTTTTTTTTAAATACATCACTCTTCATTAATATGCATCTAAGAAAAAGGTTTTTATTCAATGAAAGCAGTAGGGGTGATATATACAGGACAATGCTCTTTGAGGCAATGGCAAATGTAAGCAATTAAGCGACTATGCCTCTCAACACTGAATATTTTGAATGCAATATATGGCCTTACAATAATTTGTTAAAAAATGAAGGAAGTGATGTGTGAGCAGGATATTCAGCTATTCAGCATGTATTTTCACTGAGGGTTCTTTAAATAATGTACTTTCTGAATAATACAGCTCTCCTGAATAAATGCTGTGTTCTTTGATTTGATGAAGTAAAAGCAGCTCTTGGTAGTCACATGTTCCTGTTTATATTATTGTACCACATCTGAAATATATACATGAGAAATCCATGTAAAAGGCCAATAAATGTATTTTCTTTAGAAAGACACCACACACCTGCATCCACCACACACGCACACAGATGTGGTCCCTTGCTGAGACATAGATAGATGAGCTTCAATCAGAGTGAAAAATGCTGTCATAAAATCACAGCTGAAAACGCTTCATCTTCCAAAGACTCACATGTCGAACGAATAAACTTCATCTTTCAAAGCAAAAGCTACAGTTGCTTAGCATCCTAACACTACAGATTACTAATGCCTATGCCAAACACACACACACATCTGCCACCCGCATAGCCTTCATCATGTTACCTGCTCTCTCTGTCTCTCTGTCTCTCATTGTGTATCACTTTCTCTATCTCACACCCACCTAAGAAGCTTCCAGAGGAGGCAGAAAGACGTCTGACTTCGTGCCTGCCTGATGATTGATATATCTGAATGTCACGATGTTGTCTGATCAGACTAATAGATGATGTCATCTCAAAATCACTAAGAAAAACCTGAGGGCCAAATGGTTAGAGAAGCAGCTTTGGGACCAAAAGGTTGCCGGTCCAATTCCCTGGACCAGCAGGAATGGCTGAAGTGCCCTTGAGCAAGGCACCTAACCCCCAACTGCTCCCCAGGCTGCTCTGGATATATTGTACGTCACTCTGGATAAGGGCGTCTGCTAAATGTCATTAATCATTAATCAGATGCATTGTCTCAGTTCCAGCTTGTTGATGTGCTTTGATCACATACTGGGGGGCGTGACACTGTGACTCCACACTGAGGAGCACCTGTGGTGACTATCTCTTTCCAATGGGTCACTGCTCCCCCTTTCATTAAGAAGCCTTGTGTCTTCAGCAAGCTAAGGCCTGTTCCCCTCTTGCTGTAAAGCGGAACCATCTGTGTGGTATTTAGAGTCCAGCTTTATCAACATATTGATCTTTTGGCCTTCGGGCGAGACAAGGCCACCTGAAAACACCCATGGTGCTAGGGAGAGGCCAAAGAGGAGAATTTTGAATTTAAATGACAGTCCTTGGAAGGCTATTCTTATAAGAGGATATAAACTAGGTACAATGCAGGTGAATCAGTCTTGTGGTTGTATGGCATCTAATAAACTTAAGGAAATATGAATAAAAGGGGTCTTTAGGAACCAGTTCAGACCTTTAAGATCTAGAATTGTATGGAAAACACCATCTTTCTTCTCACCAAGGCAGTATGTTGAGAAAAACCATTTGCATTGAGCCTTCTCAATCATGTCTTGAAGAGCTTCTTGGGTTCAAACTTTATTAGGATCTGATATCAATAAGTCTCTGAGCCCTGAGAAGGTTGGTGGCCAGCTTAGGAAGTGGAATCTGTATCTCTCAGACATTCTACGAATCTGATACAGTTGCTTACAAGTGAGCAAAGTTTTCAGCTGTAAAGCATACTGTCGCTGGTCCCAGGACCTTCTTTGGTGAACATTTAGCTGGGAAAGGCCTGACTGGCAAGAATGATGGGGATGCTTAAGCACCTGCTAGGGGCCTGAAAGCGTCATTCTGTCTGACTAAAAACTGTGCGAGGCAGGTGGAACCTTTGTGGGTCTTGGACTACAAAAAAATAGCCTCAGTGAGGCTATAGCTCATACCAGCCACTGTTGTTGTGTGTGAGCTTGAAATCCAATCAATCCCGTGGGAGGAGTAGCAATTTTCGTGAAATTGCATATGACCCCTATGTAGCCGCATCCATGGCAGGTGGTGCCACCTGGTGAACAATTCTTGTTGGAATATGTCTTTAGAGTCTTCTGGGTGAGTTTCAGTGAAAACATCCTCGCAGTTTACAAACAGTAGTGTTTGGTGTGATGAGTCACCCAAAATTTTCAAACACCCATAAAATGTTAAATATGACAGGTGATGCCACCATCTTGACAACGTTTATGCATACCCACCTGGGGAACATTCCATATGAGTTTGATCAAAAGCCGATCACTCCTGTAGGAGGAGTAGCGATTTTCGTGAAATTGCATGTGACCCTTCTGTAGTCTCATCCATGTTAAGTGGCGCCACCTGGTGAACAACTCTTGTTGGTATGTCTTTAGAGTCTTCTGGGTGAGTTTCAGTGAAAACATCCCAGCAGTTTACAAAGAGTAGTAGTAGTAATGTGACGAGTCACCCAAAAATTTCAGACACCCATAAAATCATAAATATGACAGGTGGCGCCAATATCTTGACAACTTTTATATATACCAACCTGGGGAACATAATGTGTGAGTTTGATCGAAATTTGATCAATCCTGTAAGAGGAATAGCGATTTTTGTAAATTGTGGATGGACGATGATGACGGACAGACGACACGTGACTGCATAAGCTCATCTGGCCTGGCCTATGGCTGGATGAGCAAACCAAGCTATGGTGAACTAAAAGTACTGTGAGAATGGTTTGTTTGGCCACGTGGGAAGAATGAGGGGCAGATAGAGGGAATCCAAACTACAGCCGTAGTATTTCATGTTAGTGGAATTCAGTTACTATTGGACTGGTTATTACTGGAGGCTTACTGTTAGGAAGATTGCTCCATATGGTGTGCATGTGGTCTGACATGTAAAAGGTGAAACATGGCTTGTGTGACCCTGATATTTATTGCAAATACAGTTCATACATCACTATGTGACCTTGTTGAAAGGTCTTGGTATGCTGTCACGCACACATGTACGTGCACACACACACACACACACACACACACACACACACACAGAGACAAGAAAGTATCCAAGTAATTACCTCTGCCAACTTTGTTGGAGGTGGTTATGTTTAAAAGTAGTGAATGGATTTTGATGAAAATTTGAGCAAAGGTGAGCCAAGGGTCAAGGAACAATTGTTAAGATTTTGATGCAAATCTGGATATGTATGTAGATCCAGGATCTATTTATTTTTTTGTCTTTTCCCAATGCAACTCAAAAAGTAGTGAATGGATTTTGATGAAATTTGGTGTACAGCTTGAATATTATCCTAGGTTCAAGTGATTTGATTTTGATGTTGATAATATGTGTTTTGGTGGAGGTATACACTCTACCGAGCTCCCTTCTACAGTGGTGCTTGAAAGTTTGTGAACCCTTTAGAATGTTCTATATTTCTGCATAAATATGACGTAAAACATCATCACATTTTCACACAAGTCCTAAAAGTAGATAAGGAGAACCCAGTTAAACAAATGAGACAAAAATATTATACATGGCCATTTATTTATTGAGGAAAATGATCCAATATTACATATCTGTGAGTGGCAAAAGTATGTGAACCTCTAGGATTAGCAGTTAATTTGAAGGTGAAATTAGAGTCGGGTGTTTTCAATCAATGGGATGACAATCAGGTGTGAGTGGGCACCCTGTTTTATTTGAAGAACAGGGATCTATCAAAGTCTGATCTTCACAACACATGTTTGTGGAAGTGTATCATGGCACGAACAAAGGAGATTTCTGAGGACCTCAGAAAAAGTGTTGTTGATGCTCATCAGGCTGGAAAAGGTTACAAAACCATCTCTAAAAAGTTTGGACTCCACCAATCCACAGTCAGACAGATTGTGTACAAATGGAGGAAATTCAAGACCATTGTTACCCTCTCCAGGAGTGGTCGCCCAACAAAGATCACTCCAAGAGCAAGGCGTGTAATAGTCAGAGAGGTCACAAAGGACCCTAGGGTAACTTCTAAGCAACTGAAGGTCTCTCTCACATTGGCTAATGTTCATGAGTCCATCATCAGGAGAACACTGAACAACAATGGTGTGCATGGCAGGGTTGCAAGAAGAAAGCCACTGCTCTCCAAAAAGAACATTGCTGCTCTTCTGCAGTTTGTTAAAGATCACATGGACAAGCCAGAAGGCTATTGGAAAAATGTTTTGTGGACGAGTGAGGCCAAAATAGAACATTTTGGTTTAAATGAGAAGCATTATGTTTGGAGAAAGGAAAACACTGCATTCCAGCATAAGAACCTTATCCCATCTGTGAAACATGGTGGTGGTAGTATCATGGTTTGGGCCTGTTTTGCTGCATCTGGGCTAGGACGGCTTGCCATCATTGATGGAACAATGAATTCTGAATTATACCAGCAAATTCTAAAAGAAAATGTCAGGGCATCTGTCCTTGAACTGAATCTCAAGAGAAGGTGGGTCATGCAGCAAGACAATGACCCTAAGCACACAAGTCGTTCTACCAAAGAATGGTTAAAGAAGAATAAAGTTAATGTTTTAGAATGACCAAGTCAAAGTCCTGATGTAGCAGTTCGTAGGAGGGGGAGGAGCACAGAAAGATGGCAGGCCAGATTAAAGTTCCATAATTGTATTTATTTGTTCTTTTCAGACACAAATATATTTCAGTCCCACAGAACACACCAGTTGGCTGGTTCAAGAGAGAGCTGCCTTCCTCTGCTCTCTCTCTCTTTATATAGGGCACAGTCACTGGGAAGACACACAAACACAGGTTAATTGACATCAGGTGTAGTGATTCTGCCACTTACCTTCCCTGACTCCGCCCTCCTGTCACAGACTGGCGCTTGACCACGCCCCCGCTGCCATATACCCCCACCGCCCGACTCAGGCCGGGCAGCCGTCCGGCCTGCAGCCAACTCCCCCCCTGACGGGAGAGAAAGTCCACCACAACCATCTGCGCCCCCGGCCTGTGGATCACCTTGAAATTAAGGGTTGGAGTGCCAGATACCAACGGGTGATCCACGCGTTGGCATCCTTCATGCGGTGGAACCACTGGAGGGGCGCGTGGTCCGAACAGAGGGTGAAAGGGCGTCCCAACAGGTAGTATCAGAGGGCGAGGACCGCCCACTTGATCCCGAGGCACTCCTTTTCTATCGTGCTGTAGCGCCCCTCGCGTACCGACAGCTTTCTGCTGATGTACAGCACAGGACGATCCTCTCCCTCCACCTCCTGGGACAACACGGCCCCCAGCCCTCTGTCCAACGTATCCGACTGTAACATAAAAGGGAGAGAAAAGTCAGGGGAGTGTAATAGTGGCCCCCCGCACAGTGCAGCCTTTACCTCAGAGAAAACCCGCTGGCATTGCTCCGTCCACTGGACCGGATCTGGTGCCCCCTTTTTAGTGAGATCAGTCAGCGGGCTGGTGACGTCCGAATAATTAGGTATAAACCTACGATAGTAGCCAGACAGCCCCAGGAACTGTCTCACCCCCTTTTTGGTCTTGGGCCTCGGGCAGGCCGCAATTGCTGCTGTCTTGTTAATTTGGGGACGCACCTGCCCGTTGCCCAAGTGGAAGCCCCGATACCGTACTTCCACCCGCCCAATCGCACACTTCTTTGGGTTGGCTGTGAGACCCGCTCGCCTCAGCGACTTAAGGACGGCCCTCAGGTGTTGTAAGTGCCGCTGCCAGTCATTACTATAAATAATGATATCGTCGAGGTATGCGGCCGCATAGGTGGCGTGGGGGCGGAGGACCCTGTCCATCAGCCGCTGAAACGTAGCGGGCGCCCCAAACAGCCCAAAAGGAAGTGTGACAAACTGGTGTAAGCCGAACGGTGTGGAAAAGGCCGTTTTTTCTCAGGAAAATGGAGTCAAGGGGATCTGCCAATAACCCTTTGTCAAATCCAGTGTCAAGTAAAAGCGAGCCGTGCCTAGCCGATCGAGCAACTCATCAATACGAGACATTGGGTATGCGTCAAATTTAGACACCGCGTTGACTTTTCTGTAGTCCACACAGAACCGGACCGACCCGTCGGCCTTGGGAACCAAGACCACTGGGCTGCTCCAGTCACTGTGGGACACCTCGACAATGCCCATCTCGAGCATGGCCTCGAGTTCTTCCTGAACCACTTTTTCCTTGTGTTCAGGCAGCCTGTAAGGGCGGCTACGCACTACCACCCCCGGGGGCGTCTCAATGTGGTGCTCTATGAGGTCAGTGCGGCTGGGCAGGGGCGAGAACACGTCCGAAAACTCGGTCTGCAACTGGGCGACCTCCGCTAGTTGGGTCGGGGAGAGGTGGTCTCCACAGGGGACCGGAGAGGTATGCGATGCCAATGCGCCCTTTTGAACTTCCGGCCCCAGCTCCGCCTTCTCCGGAACCACCGACACCAATGCTATGGGGACCTCCTCGTTCCAGAGTTTGAGTAGATTGAGGTGGTAAATCTGTAGCGCCCCACCCCTGTCCGTTCGCCTCACCTCATAGTCGACGTCCCCGACTCGCCGTGTGACCTCAAAGGGTCCTTGCCACTTGGCGATCAATTTGGAGCTCGATGTGGGCAACAGTACGAGTACTTTATCTCCCGGTGCAAACTCCCTAAGGTGCGTACCCCTGTCATACAGACGGGTTTGCCGTTCTTGGGCCTGCCGCAAATTCTCCTGGGTTACAGCACCACTGTAGCAGTTCGTAGGAGGGGGAGGAGCACAGAAAGACGGCAGGCCAGAATAAAGTTCCATAATTGTATTTATTTGTTCTTTTCAGACACAAATATATTTCAGTCCCACAGAACACACCAGTTGGCTGGTTCAAGAGAGAGCTGCCTTCCTCTGCTCTCTCTCTCTTTATATAGGGCGCGGTCACTGGGAAGACACACAAACACAGGTTAATTGACATCAGGTGTAGTGATTCTGCCACTTACCTTCCCTGACTCCGCCCTCCTGTCACAGACCGGCGCTTGACCACGCCCCCGCTGCCACACCTGACCTTAATCCAGTCGAAATGTTGTGGAAGGACCTGAAGTGAGCAGTTCATGTGAGGAAACCCACCAACATCCCAGAGTTGAAGCTGTTCTGTACGGAGGAATGGGCTAAAATTCCTCCAAGCCGGTGTGCAGGACTGATCAACAGTTACCGGAAACGTTTAGCTGCAGTTATTGCTGCACAAGGGGGTCACACCAGATATTGAAAGCAAAGGTTCACATACTTTTGCCACTCACAGATATGTAATATTGGATCATTTTCCTCAATAAATAAATCTCATCTCATCTCATTATCTCTAGCCGCTTTATCCTTCTACAGGGTCGCAGGCAAGCTGGAGCCTTTCCCAGCTGACTACGGGCGAAAGGCGGGGTACACCCTGGACAAGTCGCCAGGTCATCACAGGGCTGACACATAGACACAGACAACCATTCACACCTACGGTCAATTTAGAGTCACCAGTTAACCTGACCTGCATGTCTTTGGACTGTGGGGGAAACCGGAGCACCCGGAGGAAACCCACGCAGACACAGGGAGAACATGCAAACTCCACACAGAAAGGCCCTCGCCGGACCCGGGGCTCAAACCCAGGACCTCCTTGCTGTGAGGCGACAGCGCTAACCACTACACCACCGTGCCGCCCCTCAATAAATAAATGAGCAAGTATAATATTTTTGTCTCATTTGTTTAACTGGGTTCTCTTTATGTACTTTTAGGACTTGTGTGAAAATGTGATGATGTTTTAGGTCATATTTATGCAGAAATATAGAAAATTCTAAAGGGTTCACAAACTTTCAAGCACCACTCTCGTTCTAACGGCTTTAAAATATATTTTTTAAATTAGTTAAACTCATTATTACAATGCACTGTTTTAGTTGCACTGGACAGTATAGTAGACAGGCACAGTGTATAGTGTAAAATTAATACGAAAATAAAATTAATTCTATGACATGCATCATCATCTGGTGTCACACCAGCAGCCCTAAAATCCTTTGATTTTCATAACCTCTCTATTTCATTTGTTCTTTGTGCCTTTTCAGTCACTGTAGGTCTGTCATGTTCTCTCTTTCTTTCTTTTTTCCCCTCAAGACATCTCATTCCAATTCACCAACCCTTGAAAGAATCTCAAAAGAAGCTTCTTTCATCCCTCCTTTATCTACATATGAATTTGTAATCAAAAGAGATCAATCTTCAGGAGTCAAAATTAGTCTCAACATTATATGCTAATCATAAAACGGGCCCTGACATCTCCATGGCGTGCTGTCGGTGCTCATGTTGCAATGTCTCACGCTCTTTCTGTTCATTCTCTTTGTCTCGTGTTCATGGGGAGGGCAGTAAGAAGGTGGAGTCAATATGTTCCAATGCCATTCGACCCATGGCTAATTAAATTCGCGATGCTTAGGAGTTCATTAAGCTTGCTAGCCAAAGAGAGTATAAAAGCTATTAATCACTGACTGATATGAGCCACATCAGAGTGACACGCACAGAGAGAGAGAGAGAGAGAGAGAGAGAGACGGACACAATCCACATATAACAAACAACCATTAATCTGTATTTTTACACAGTAGGCTTGTGTAGTTAAATCTGTGGTCTTAGGATCTCTCACAATCTTAGACTGGAAAGAGAAAAGCAAAAAAACACAGACAATAGAGTGTAATTACAGCTGAACATTTTTCCAGTAAGAACAGTAATAGCTAGGACTTTCACACAGTGACAGAACGGAAAGAGCAAGAGAAAACAGGGACGAGAGAATGAGAATTTGAGGAGACTCACTGCATTTACACTCATAATACACTCTTCTTCTGGTTACCAGATTATTCAAGTGGTCACATAAATAGTTTACTACACAATATTATATCAATTTAAAGTTGTGATCACATCTCAAGAATTGCTTTAAAAACATCTTAGATGTAGCCCATTCATTTGTATAATGTACTGTATAACGAGAGTATACAAGACATGGTGGTGTAGTGGTTAGCACTGTCACCTCAGAACCCAGAAGGTTCTGGGTTCAAGCCCAGTGGCTGACGGGGGCCTTTCTGTGTGGAGTTTGCATGTTCTCCCCATGTCTGTGTGGGTTTCCTCTGGGTGCTCCAGTTTCCCCTACAGTCCAAAGACATGCAGTAAGGTTAAATGAGGCAGCCATGGCCTGAAGGTTGGGCTGAAGTGCCCTTAAGCAAGGCACCTAACCCCCAACCAATCCCCGGGTACTGTAGCATCGCTCCCCACTGCTCAGGGTATGTATGTGTGCTCATTGCTCACTTGTGTGCATGTGTATGTTTACTGCTTCAGATGGGTTAAATACAGAGGACACATTTCACTGTGCTTCAGTCTGTGTTTGAGTGTACGTGTGATAAATAAAGGCTTCTTCTTCCTTGTTTTTACAGGAGTATCTAGCCTTCATCCTTACAGTATAAGGATGTAAAGAGCCAGGTTGGGTGGGTGGCGGAAAAATCCTCCTTGGGTGAATAGAGTCACAGACTCACACGATCCATCAATGAAAATCTGATGTGTATGGTACAACAAGAGACTCTATGAAGAGTAGACACAGTGTACAGGTTGGAATGTGCCTCAGATAGCATGGAACACTTAAAATGGTGGCTGGAATACACATGTCCTGCCCCTTCAATAAAAAGAGGTATCGTTTGTTAGTGGAAAAAGCTAGACATATCAGATTCCACTAACTTCCTCTGTGACATTTCTGTCTGTTTTTTGGCTAATGTTACCTCATAATCAACATATTATGCTTGAGATTTCTCTCCATGCCAAGAACTGCAGCCAATCCTCAGAACTAACATATCAGTGAAGATCATGCCAAGGAGATATGATTGTGACTGTGTTAGCTACATGGAAGTATCTATAAATACAACTCCCACTGGAAATACAGGCCCAGTCAAAAGTTTGGACACACCTACTCGTTCATAGGTTTTTCTGTATTTTGACTATTTTCTGCATTATAGAACAATACTGAAGACATCAAAACTATGAAATAACATACTGACCAACAGGAGTGCCTCGTCAAAAGTTAAATAGTGCCATTTCTTGCCTTCTTAATGTGTTTGAGATCAAACAGTAAATAGTAAATAATAAAAATACAGTAAATAGCCCTATTCCACAACTGTAGTAATCCATATTATGTCAAGAACTGCTCAACTAAGTAAAGAGAAACGACATCCATCATTACTTTAAGACATGAAGCATCTTTTAATCAATAAAAATAAAGAAAAACCACTGAATCAAAGGTGGGTCTAAACTTTTGACTGGTCCTATACACCTTAGCTCCACCTTCCATAGAATATAGTAAGCTATTTAAAGGCTGCACACTGGCTTATGCATTACTTTAGAAGCTATTATGCTTACCCAGTGTTTTGGAAGTTTGTAGGAGACAGAAAGACATTTGGGATTCAGCCCATGCTTTGGTCTGGCCTTTGCCCTGCTTGTTATGGAGAAAAGCACATGCACATTCACAGAGCGTCCTGAAGACTGCAAATTATTTACATAATTTTTTTGTCAGACTGTAACACTGATTTTAGTGGATATTTTTTTCAATTCATTCCAGGTTTATGGGTCATTACCTATTCAATTAGATTGGAGCCTGGTTTTGACTGGAAATTGCCTGGGAAGATGGCCAAGGATGCAAGTTCTTTAAAATCAGGGTCTGGGATTGAACAATTGCAATAAGAATCAGTTCGGCAGTTCTTAGCCACCTTGTGCGTTAAACTTTCTCACATTCATTTACACTTCAACTTTACAATGTCTTGCAAAAGTATTCATCCCACTTAGTGTTTGTCCTGTTTTGTCACATTACAAGCTGGAATTAAAATGGATTTTTGGGAGGTTAGCATCATTTGATTTACACAACATACCTACCACTTTAAAGGTAAAAATTGTTGTTTTATTGTGACACAAACAATAATTAAGATGAAAAACAGAAATCTGGAGTGTGCACAGGTATTCCCCCAAAAGTCAATACTTTGTAGAGCCACCTTTTGCAACAATTACAGCTGCAAGTCTCTTGAAGTATGTCTCTATTAGCTTAGCACATCTAGCCACTGGGATTTTTGCCCATTGCTCAAGGCAAAACTGCTCCAACTCCTTCAAGTTAGATGGGTTGCGTTGGTGTACAGCAATCTTCAAGTTATGCCACAGATCCTCAATTGGATTGAGGTCTGGGCTTTGATTAGGCCATTCAAAGACATTTAAATTTTTCCCTTTAAAGCACTCCAGTGTAGCTTTAGCAGTATGTTTAGGGTCATGGTCCTGCTGGAACGTGAACCTTCGTCCCAGTCTCAAATCTCTGGCCGATTCAAACAGGTTTTCCTCCAGAATTGCCCTGTATTTAGTGCCATCCATCTTTCCTTCAGTCCTGACCAGCTTTCCTGTCCCTGCAGATAAAAAATATCCCCACAGCATGATGCTGCCACCACCATGCTTCACTGTAGGAATGGTGTTCTCGGGGTGTTGGGTTTGTGCCACACATGGCATTTCCTATGATGGCCAAAAAGATCAATTTTAGTCTCATTTGACTGGAGAAACTTCTTCCATGTGTTTGGGGAGTCTGCCACATGCTGTTAGGCAAACTCCAAACGTGTTTTCTTAAGCAATGACTTTTTTCTGGCCACTCTTCCATAAAGCCCCACTCTGTGGAGTGTACGGCTTAAAGTGCATATCACGGGTAAATTCAGGAGCAAGATCAATGTAATTCTCCTATTTTATATTAAACTTTGGTCAAATATCTGTAACATTCTGCATTCTCTGCAATTTTTTTTACCTTGCACAATACCAGAAAAATTCAGTTGAAATCAAGCCATTTGAGGCGAATTGATCCGCCTCTGAAAAAACTTGGCATTTGGATTTCCTGGCAAACATTGATTTTTGTGATGTCATCTGCGGGACACCTCCCTCTGAATCCTACGTCAGCGCTGGTTAGTTTATGAGAAAACGACCTGGTGGTTTTCTGCAAATTTCTTCAATGTTATCGCGTAATTATTAAACTGGTTAATAGATGTATCGTAGGAGTGTGTAGCAACACCAATCTTGATGAGATTAGTACTCATCATTTTCCAAAAGACCGGACAATGAGAGAGAAATGGGAGCGCTTGGTCTACACAGGCTGTGTACTGAAACTGTGCAAAGCTCGCGCAGCCTGCTGGCACTTCCGCAGGTAACGTCACGAATCTGGCTCCAGACTCCCTTGGGATTTTTCCAGACGTGTTTTGTTATTTTATTTTTTTCAGCTGTAGACAGATGGCCTGGTGCAAAATTACCCTTCTTTCATATAAAAAAACACGAAATTGGTCCAGAATATGCACTTTAAAGTGGTCCTATGGACAGATACTCCCATTTCGGCTGTGGATCTTTGCAGCTCCTTCAATGTTATCTTGCATCTCTGATTAATGCCCTCCTTGTCCGGTCTGTGAGCTTTAGTGGGTGGCCTTCTCTTGTCAGGTTTGTAGTGGTGCCATATTCTTTCCAGTTTGCTATAATGGATGTAATGGTGCTCCCTGGGATATTCAAAGTTTGGGATATTTTTTATACCCCAACCCTGATCCATACTTCTTCACAACTTTGTCTCTGACCTGTTTGGAGGCTCCTTGGTTTTCATGTTGCTTGTTTAGTAGTGTAGCAGAGTCAGGGTCCTTCCAGAACAGCTTGATTTATACAGACATCATGTGACAGATCATGTGACACTTTGATTGCACAAAGGTGGATCTTAAAGGTCCCATGGCATGAAATTTTCACTTTCTGAGGTTTTTTAACATTAAAATGAGTTCCTCTGACCTTCTTAAGTCACCCCAGTTGCTAGAAATTTCATAATGTGTAAACCAAACTATGCCCAACATTTGAGAATGGCGCGTCAAAACGGTGCATTGATAAACTCTTCCCTTCACTACGTCAGCAAGGGAGATGATCCCCACGCCCCCACTCTGGATTCCCACCCACTTTATGGATTGCCCCGCCCAGTTGTAGTGAGGAGACCATAGAGGGAGGACACAACAACATGGCATCACCTAAGCGAGCGAAACATGGAAATTGCACTGTATATGGATGTGACAACACAGAAAAGAGTCTGTTTTTACTGCCGACGGGAAAGCCCCTGAAGACGCAGTGGCTTAATTTTATTTACTTCAATAATACACCGTTGAGTCTACCTAAGACGGTGTATGTTTGTCGGAAGCATTTTCCTGATGAATGTTTCCACAACTTGGGAAACAACAGGGCAGGTTTTGCTCATCAACTGTCACTGAAGCCTGGGTCCGTACTAAGCATCCCTGCCGCATCAGCAACAAACACCGAACAAGTAAGTGTATAACTGTTAAGTCGTTTTGCCGTGTTTTAAAATCAGTGCATTTGCAATGGCTACATTAGCTGTGCAGCTAACCGCTTCCTGCAGTTAGCCAGGTACTCTGCGCTACCTCTGTTATAATAGCCAATCAAAACAGTTTTTACAAAGACATCCACATTCTTTTTTTTAAGTCACTTGTTCATTTTATGTTTTGTTTGTTCAGTAAAAACCCAAACATTTGTTGAATTTATTTTATTTCCTCGCGTCACACCTTAATGACGTCAGCGCGAGGTATTTTTCCCTGATTCTGGGCCGGGGTGTCGTGAGTGGCAGAGCAGCTCCATCGCTGCGATCCATTGAAAGTCAGCCCTAGATCCAATCTTTTGTCGGGAGCCGAGGTCGCGCGGGCGGCCCTCCAGCGGCACCGGCCACCCGTGGAGGCAGCGGTTCTTCCAGGGGCGAGGAAACGGCAAAGTCCCCACTCCTCCATGGTAAAACTGCTCAGTTTTACCATGGGCCTCAGGCTGAAAAAAACCCGACAAAGTCCCAGTTTTACCATGGGCTCGAGTTGTACCATTTTTTTAGACAGGGCGGACGGACCAGGGCATTCGCCCGCCTGGCCGTGCCCGACGAGGAGCGCTCTTGGCCAGCTTGGGATGCAGACGGCAGCCCCTCCCCCTCCCCCCATGGCATGCCCCCACCCTCTACCCTTCCCCGCCTCCTGCTTCTCATTAGCAAAACGACGCACTGGGAAAAGCGCTGAAATGGGGCTTTCTTCCAGGAGGCTATATTTACGTTCCGAGGGTTCATTTCGAGAAAGGCTGCGGATACAACATCCGGAAGCCTCCACGATCCCGTTTAAAGCATCAACAAACCACCATGCCATGGGACCTTTAATCAACTATGTGACTTATGAAGTGAATTGGTTGGACCAGCTCTTATTTAGGTGTTTCATACAAAAGGGGGTGAATACCTGTGCACACTCCAGATTTCAGTTTTTTCATCTTAATTATTGTTTGTGTCACAATAAAACAACAATGTGCACCTTTAAAGTGGTAGGAATGTTGTGTAAATCAAATGGTGCTAACCCCCAAAAAATCCATTTTAACTTCAGCTTGTAATGTGACCAAACAGGACAAACACCAAGGGGGATGAATACTTTTGCAAGACACTGTACCTGATGCTTTTTGCCCAAGTTGAGGTTTTGCCCCTCATGGGCAGTAGTCTGTGGGAATGCAGCGATATGTCATTGGGGTTATCAGGTTGAACCAGGGCAGCATTTTAAAATCATAAAAGCCTCCAGATGTAGCAGTTAAGTGGCTCTATGGTAAGTTTGGATTTACTGGTGGTTTGTAAAGTGAGTGCCCTATTTCGCCTGTGTTATGCATTTGAGGAGGAAAAAAAATCAAAAACCCAATTGACTTGTGTAGATTTCAGGTTTTCTCGATGTCAGATTACTGAAGTGTAGTCTGTAAAGGATTAAATATATTGTGAAAATGTGTATTTATATATGACAGATATAAATCTAGCTTTGTGTGTGTTTGTCCTTCCTATCCTTGTGAGGACCTTCTATAGACATAATTATTAATGCACCTCAATGTTCTAACTAGACCAAAATATCAGTGTAGTGGCACCAGTCATAACAGCTGGGGGTTCGGGGGCCACCTTAGTCTCCCAAAAGCTCATGGGTTCTACATGCTCAGAGATGCATTCTAGTGCATTTCTTGGCACTTGCAGGCCTCCCTGAAAGTCACTCTTTTTTGGTAATATTAATGAGTTGTTGTTCTGTTTTGTTTTTGTCAAAAGTTGCTGTGATTTTTTTATTGAAGACTTATTATAATTAATATTCAACTATATTGGTGACATATGTATGGAATAAGAATACAACAACCAATTGATGTTCACCAAGTGTCAGCTTTATTTTCAACTTCAGCCATTCAATTACAATACATGACTATCCAGATCTAACTCAGGGCCTGGCATGTGTTATGTGCATGGCGTGTAAGTGCCTCTTAACACGGATGGCACTTTACCGTGAACACAGCATAAGGAAGGAGGTAAACTGGACTAGCATGATCAGTGACAATCTTCACACAGAACTACTCAGGCAGCTATGCACTGGGCACTTACATAGACGGGGAGTGGAGTATGTCTCAATGTAGAACATTTGCATGGTGGCATGCCATCACCGCCGTGTGGGGACAACAAGAGAAAATGAAATAAAAGGCCACATTTTCAAAATTGACAAGTCTTTTTATGAGTGTAGCGGCAACTTTTACAGGCGTGCCGGCAATATTGTGGACGTAGCAATAAGGAAACATTGCATATCGGCCCAATACACTGACAAGTCCTATTTAGAACCCTGCACTTAATTAATGCTATTCCTTTTTCTAAATCTAGCCTTACCCTCAACCTCACCTCACTCACCAAAAAGAAACAATATGGGTCTTTTGGCTTATTAAATAAAAGACAAAAAAAAAAACAGTCTCCCTTGTGGGGACCATCCAAATATCCACAAATGATCAAAATGGATAGATATTCCTATCTTCCTATCATTTGGTCTTCACTAAAATACAAAAACATGTCCTCCCAAATACAGAACAATAGCTAAGGGGCTCTTCTGTTACGATGTTTACCATTTCGTTCTGAAAGGGACAGATCCATTAAGTTTCATTAGCTTAATGAATCAGAGCTATTCACTAGGCTGTGAAACCAAGCAGCACACTGAAAGTGTAAAAATGTCCCCCATTTATGAAGAGCTCTGAGTGTGTGTGTGTGTGTGGGGGGGGTCTTCTGCGTTCATTCAGTCCCTGTGCTTTCTCTCTATCTCTAATGTAGGTATGTGTCCAATGAGTGTGTGATTCTGTGTGTGTGAGCGATTCTGTGTGTTTCTCTCTACCCCTTCATCTTAAACACACTCGTTTCCACTCCAGCTCACATCCCATCAACTCTTTCTTTATGCCTGTTTTTTCCTCCTCCTACACTACTCTTCATTTCTCTTCTCGTCTCTCCCTCTTTAAAGCTCTCCTCTCTCTCACCCAATCCTCCCTCTGTCAGTTTTCTTCGCTGAGCGTGTCTGTCACACACACACACACACACACACAGTCACTAACGCCCTTCTTACATCTGTTATCCACTGCTTCTAAGCTTATCTCGCCACTCCAGTTCCGCCACACTTCTTCACTCACCTTTCCTCTGCCTATCTCTTTACGGAGGCAATTATTTCTTTAAGTTTCCTGTCCATGAATCCACCTGTCTTTATATTTCTAAATCAAGACACTCCAGATACTTCCGCACTTCTGTTTTAAATTTGAATTTCTGTCTGCTTCAAACACTTCCTGACATGGGACACCTGCACTGTCAACAAACAAGCAAAACGAGAGAGAGAGAGAGAGAGAGAGAGAGACTAAAGGAAAAGGGTTAAAAGTATACTGTACTCCTCTCCAGACAGTATTCGTTTCTCAGCTTGTTTTATTTCCCTGACAAAACTCCTGCATCCAGGTGACATGGAACGAGTTCCTTTACCTAACAACCTGGATGTTTGTAACACATGCCAAAATGATTACATTTTCAGCACATGTAAATATAAAATGAGGCTTTCTTTTCTATATTTTGGCGTGGAGTTTTGTCATTTTATCACCTGCTAATTCCTACCCAACATCCAGTTGATGCCTATCATATGACAGCTACGTACCAACCAGGCTTGTATAGTACTCGA
The DNA here is from genome assembly GCF_027579695.1 of Neoarius graeffei. NCBI lineage: Eukaryota > Metazoa > Chordata > Actinopteri > Siluriformes > Ariidae > Neoarius > Neoarius graeffei. The sequence goes on along the minus strand of NC_083586.1, from coordinate 45,494,052 downwards.
GTCCAGGAGTCCGACTCGAGTCCGACTCGTGCACTAATTTTAAGGACTCATGACTTGGCTTGGACTTGAGCGCTGATGACTCAGACTCAAACTCGTGCATTAACTGCATTCGGACTCGTAAATTGGAGACGAGGACTCAGATTTTTTTCTTTATTTTTTGTAACATGCCATAATAATTTAGCAGAAGATATTTATATCCACATTATTTTTATCCTAATTTTGTGCAAGAGAATGCACATTCACCTGTTCATACGTCATGTGCAGGAACAAACTAACATTAATGGAGCTAAAATGCCTGGAGAGAAGCCCTAGGATTGCCCACTTTGCTTATACAGACTTCTCGTGCAGTGGGAAAAAATGCACTGCTGTGTTCCATATGTAGAAGAACTATCAAGGAGATGATGGGGACAACCTCGAACTTCAATCGTCATTTGGTAAGACTCCACCCAGAGAAGGAAGTGACACACTATGTTCATTGCTCTGTTGATTGCGGGGCTTACTTGTTGACCAATGAACTAGCTAGTGTTAACCCTCTCTCTCATGTTATTTGCCCTGTTGATAGTGGGTGGGGCTTGCTGAGCAATGAAAAAGCTTTTCATCTGTAGCATATTAACTAAAATGGGGCAGTCAAGCAGTAGCGTTAGTCCAACACAGTAGCAGAGACGGTTTCACATAAAGGTGGCAACAGCCACCATCAAATGGTGCAGCTGGAGTCTTGTTCTCAGACTCGACTCAGACTTGGCTCAGTAGTGGACTCGACTCAAAATTTTCTTTAATGACTTGGACTTGACTGGGACTTGAACTCTGGGGACTCAAGACTGGACTTGGACTCAAGGTTTAGTGACTTGACTACAACACTGGTACCAACCAGGCAGAATAAAGGCTAACATGTGCTTCCTCTGATCCAGCTGCATTTTTTCTAACTGATACTCATGTCAGCGTAACACACTCAGAAAAAAGCGCTATCTACCCTTTAAGCGTACATGAGCTCATAGACATCCACAATTGGCTAGTGTCACTGTGATTGACAGGGGAGAGAGAGTATGTCATCCCTCCCACCATGAGAGCACGGCCAATTTTGCTCTCTGGCTCCCTATGGATGGCTGTGGCATCATCAGGATTTGAACCTGTAATCTTCCAATGATACAGTGTCCTTTTAGAAAGACTACCAAAGCATCTTTTTTCAAGATTGATAAGGTCAAAGTGTAGCACCTTTAGAGGAAGGAATAGTTTCACTGCCCCATGGAAAACTAATGCCATCAAATCAGGCTGTAGAGAACTAGTGCAGCTGGCACTGTAAAAGTGACAAAAACATGAAGGAAAAGAAAGTATGGATATGATTTTTCTGTCACGGAGAGAAAGTGCGCCCAAGGGTCAGCAAGCGGCACCAATAAAACATTCCACATACACAAGTGCGTTTAGAGCTACAGCATTCTGAAAGAGAGAGAGAGAGAGAGAGAGAGAATATAGGAGAGAGATGGGAGGAAGTCAGGAGAGATGTCTAATTCAAAGAGACATCCAGCGTTTCCATGGCAACATAGTTTCCATCGTAACGGTCTCGCTAAAGATGCCATGAGAGTGAAAAAATATCCACTTGTACTCCAAAGCACTGTACACACAAACACATACAGGTATACACACATCTCATCTCATCTCATTATCTCTAGCCGCTTTATCCTGTTCTACAGGGTCGCAAGCAAGCTGGAGCCTATCCCAGCTGACTACGGGCGAAAGGCGGGGTACACCCTGGACAAGTCGCCAGGTCATCACAGGGGGTATACACACATATTCAAACACAAACAAGCAAAAGTCACACAGACACAAATATATACTCCATACTGGAACATTCACCCATGAAACACACACACACACACACACACACAAACACACACACATATACAGAGTGTACTGCAGTAACACACAAGTATTTGTTTCCCATAAGAACAACCCCTTTAGCACATTAAACTGGACTAATAGTCGATGGCAAGTAGAAACATCGATATCGCTCGAGAAAAATACCTCACTTTAAGAGTATCCATCTGTATGTGTGCAAGAGTATGTGCCTATGTGTGTAGGCATGTATATTTAGCTCTTTGTAGGAGCCAAATGTCCCATTGATTTATGAAATACGTGGCTGTTTTGACATTGAGGAGACATTTGGTTAGTCTCTATGAAGAAAAGTGCAAAATTAAAACAGCAGAAAGTTCTCTTTTTAGACATTGAGGTTAATATTAGAGGAGGTTAGGGTTAATGATGGGGTGTTAAGAGATATTTTACTGGCTACCCCATCATTAGACTCTGTGTTTACATATGGTGATAGAGGTAAGGGATCTAAGATAGTAAGGTTAGTGCTCGGGATTAGGAGTATGGTTAACGATGTTAGAGATAAAGATTATGCTTTATTGAGGTTACAGATAGGATTAGGGTAGGGTTAGTGAGATTAGGAATTATGATTAGGGTTTTTGAAGTTAGAATTGTGGATTAGGATAGGGTAAGTGGGGTTAGGGATTAGGATTAGGTGTTAGTGAGGCTTGAGGTAAGGATTAGGGTAGGATTAGTGAGGTTACAGGTAAGGATTAGGGTATGGTTAGCGAGGTTAGAGGTACGGATTAGGGTAGGGTTAGTGAGGTTCAAGGTAAGGAGTAGGGTAGGATTAGCGAGGTTAAAGGTAAGGATTAGGGTAGGGTTAGTGCGGTTAGGGATTAGGATTAGGGTTTTTGAAGTTAGAATTATGGATTAAGATGGGATAAGTGAGGTTAGGGATTAGGATTAGGTGTTATTGATCATAGAATTAAGGATTAGGATTAGAGGTTAGTGAGGTTAGAGCTAAATATTATGACTAGGGGTTAGTGAGTTTAGAGGTAAGGATTAGGATTGGGGTTAGTGAGGTTAGAGGTAAGTACTATGATTAGGGGTTCGTGAGGTTAACGGTAAGGATTAGGATTAGGGGTTAGTGAGGTTAGAGGTAGGGATAATGGTTGGGGTTAGTGATGTTAAATGTAAGGATTAGGGGTTAGTGAGGTTATAGGTAAGGATTATGGTTAGTGAGGTTAGAGGTAAGGGCTATGGGTAGGGGTTAGTGATGTTAGAGGTAAGGACCAGGATTAGGGGTTAGTGAGGTTAAAGGTAAGGATCAGGATTATTGGATAGTGAGGTTAGAGATAAGGATTAGGGTTAGGGGTTAGTGAGGTTAGAGGTAAGAATTATGATTGGGGTTAGTGAGGTTAGAGGTATGGATTAGGGTAGGGTTAGCGAGGTTAAAGGTAAGGATTAGGGTAGGGTTAGTGAGGTTAGGGATTAGGATTAGGGTTTTTGAATTTAGAATTATGGATTAGGATGGGATAAGTGAGGTTAGGGATTAGGATTAGGTGTTAGTGATCATAGGATTAAGGATTAGGATTAGAGGTTAGTGAGGTCAGAGCTAAATATTATGACTAGGGGTTAGTGAGTTTAGAGGTTAGGATTAGGGGTTAGTGTGGTTAGAGGCAAGTACTAGGATTGGGGTTAGTAAGGTTAAAGGTAAGGATTAGGGGTTATTGAAGTTAGAGGTAAGGATAAGGGTTAGGGGTTAGTGAGGTTAAATGTAAGGATTAGGATTAGGGGTTAGTGAGGTTAGAGGTAAGGACTAGGATTAGAGGTTCGTGAGGTTAAAGGTAAGGATTAGGGTTAGGGGTTAGTGAGGTTAGAGGCAAGGATTAGGGGTTAGTGAGGTTAGAGGTAAGGACTAGAATTAGGGGTTAGTGAGGTTAGAGATTAGGATTTGGTAGAGCTAGTGAGGTTTGTGAGGTTAGAGTTATCAAGGATAAGGTTGATAACCTTAGGGTTAGATTAGGGTTGAGAGTGTAGCGTTAAAAGTTTATGATTAGGATTAGATTATTAGTGTGTGTGTGTGTGTGTGTTTCCTTTTTTCATGTTTTAAATTGCTGAACAGGCTACATACATATTACACTGTGCTGTACGATGTGCATAAATATTGTATTTTGTGTAATATTGTAAAACACCACAGAGGCTGTGTGTGTGTGTTTATTGGGTGTCTCATCTCATTATCTCTAGCCGCTTTATCCTGTTCTACAGGGTCGCAGGAGCCTATCCCAGCTGACTACGGGCGAAAGGCAGGGTACACCCTGGACAAGTCGCCAGGTCATCACAAGGCTGACATATAGACACAGACAACCATTCACACTCACATTCACACCTACGGTCAATTTAGAGTCACCAGTTAACCTAACCTGCATGTCTTTGGACTGTGGGGGAAACCGGAGCACCCAGAGGGAATCCACGCGGACACGGGGAGAACATGCAAACTCCGCACAGAAAGGCCCTCGCCGGCCACGGGGCTTGAACCCGGACCTTCTTGCTGTGAGGCGACAGTGCTAACCACTACACCACCGTGCTGCCCCGTTTATTGGGTGTGTAAATTAGAAATGTCTTGGGAATTACACACACCTTGATTTATGTGTGTGTGTGTGTGTGTGTGTGTGTGTGTACGATGATTCAGTAAGGGACAGAACAGAGCTTGTATCAAAACAACAGCTACGATACTGTTATGTCATCATGTCATGCCACTGTCTCTCGCCCATCAAGACGCCAAGTTCCTTTACATATCACCATGGTCACAGGCCAGGGCTTCTATCTCATCATGACAACAAGAGGCCTTCGAGTTCTATATTTAAATTAATATCAGGTTCTATATTTAAATGGTGGATCTCTTAGAACATTCCGGAGGTGAAGAGGCAGACGACGGCACCTCTACTTGACTGCCATATTACATTCTTGAAAAAGGAGAGATATGATAAATAGGGAAATGTCAGTAGAGCAAAGAAAGTTCTCTTAGTTCTTGGTGATGGAGATAATTAACAGACATGCTTTCTTCTCTGTACTTAAACTCTAACCCTTATGATTCTCTCAGCTTTTATATTTGATATAAGAAAGTAGCAAGACGTTCTCTCAGCCTCAGACGAGACCATTTTTGATAAAATAGTTTAGTATAGGCAGGGAGTTTATCAGGGTCACCTAACATATGCTATATAGTACACCAAAGTATAATTATGGGTATAAATGCATAATTGTAATTATACAATTAGACTGACTGTATCCCATCTGCTGCTATTCACAATCTGTCTATCCAAGTGTTTCCACAGTTCATCCTCGGAGACTTACGCAAGTGTATTGCTACCATGCAAGAAAAAGAAACACGGATCAGTGTCATGTTATAACATGAAGTTTGTTGTGATAACAAGATATTTTCACGTTATTTCAACATACAAACTTATCACATTATAAGAAAAATGTTCTTGTTCTAACAATGTATTTATCTTGCTATGACATGAAACATTTTATGTTAAAATGTAATAACACTGTTTTAACAATAATTCATTATGTTGAATAACAAGATAAATAGTATATTTACTATTTAGGGGGCAGTGGTGATTCAACAGTTAAGATTCTGGGTTACTGACCAGAAGGTCACAGGTTCATGCCCCAGCACTGACAAGTTGCCAACGTAGGGCCCTTGACTAGGGCCCTTAATCCTCTCTGCTCCAAGAGCACTGTGTCATGTACCCCATTGTTGTATGTTGCTCTGGATAAGAGCGTCTACTAAATGCCTGTTATGCAATATTGCTATATAACAAGAAAAGTAATGTATAATTAGTTTGTATGTTGAAATAACGTAAACATATCTTGTTAAAACATGTAAAACATCTTGTTATAACAACAAACCTTTCACATTATAACATGATACTGATCTGTTTTTCTTTTTCTGGCATGGCTTCTGTAGGAAATCAATCCAGCCCACATTTGTATTCTTTCCAAAGCCCCAATGGACGGAAAACAAGCATTCAAGCCCACTAAATACTGAGCAGGAGCATGGTGGGAGAGAAAAATGTGAATGGGTTTGGGTTATGTAAGACTGGTTTGGGAAACAATGTCCAACCGTAGATGTCCATCATTAAATGACCACTGATGGACTTGTACCAGCACTACAATAAACCCATTTATTCAGACATCTTCAGCACCATTTTTATCCTGGTCAATGGTGCCATGGATCTGGAGCCAACTGCAGGAACACTGAACTCAAGTTGGGAGAATTCACACCCAGAGGCAACTTCACATAGCCAATCTGCCTAATTACATGTTTTTGGTTAGTTTAAGGAAACTGGAGAACCTGGAAGAAACCCATGCAAACCTAAGGAGAACAAGTGGAGCTCCACACAGACAGTAAAGATCAAACCAGGGACCCTGGAGCTGTGAGCATGCAACACTACCTCTCCACCTACAAGACCTGCTCAGTATAGTCATGAATGTTCAATATATCATGTTCATCCTGACCTGAGAATGACAGCCATCCAATACAGCTCTGCACACATGTAGAACACACTTTCAGAGGAGCTTCAGCCTTGCTGTGTGTGACCTTTCCTACATTTTCAGTTTTGTAATCTTTAATCTTTGTCTTTGTTACGTTCTGATTTCTGGGGGGTCCTGTATTTCAGCACTATTATAAACAAGGGAGCATGCCCTCAATACGCCTTGCAGGATTTCAATAAATTAAATTAAATTAAATGCGTTTTGTAATTGAAGTGTTATAAAACAGCATAGCAGCAGAACATTAAAAAATGCAGGATGCTTGGCTAGATACTAAGTAGGACTGTAATGGTATGAAAAAATATCACAGATTAATAATACTATAAACCCATAACCCATTTTGTTATTTATTATAGCTTATAATTTATTCATAGGATTACTCTTTGATTTTAGCCTTTTACATTATTATACTATATATCATACTATACACTAAACATTATATTGTGTTTTAAACTTTATATTAGGTTTGTAGTACTCGAGTCTGACTCATGCCCTAATTTTAAGGACTCATGATTTGACTCCGACTTGAGCGCTGGTGATTCGCACTTGGACTCAGACTCATGCATTAACTGCATTCGGACTCATAAGGAGATGAGGACTTGAATTTTTTCTTTATTTTTTGTAACATGCCATAATAATTTGGCATAAGATATTTATATCTACATAAATTTTTGTACTAATTTCGTGCAAGAGTGTCACACCTGCACGCCTTGGTGCGTGCATCAGATAGACTCTTGGGGACTCTCGTGCGTGCGCCGTAAACGACTCGCACCTGCACAGGATTAAGGTGCAATCAGCGGGCCTATAGAGATCTTGCATGTGATGTCACAGCCGATCCAGATTGTAACAGACGCCATCTTGTCGGTCAAACGCCATATTTCCACCTTCTACTTCTACTTCTGGTTCTACTTCTACCTTTTCTTCTGGAAAACCCTACTATATACAATTCTACTACAACGGCTGCGGCTACAAGCTCTCCCTACCTGTGCACATTTTTAATGTTTTTTGTGTGTATTTTTGCATGTTGTTCGTCTGTACCGGACTTCAATATCCACTACAACCGTATGGACTTACTGGACATTGGTTTCCAGCAGAAAATGACGGTTTGTAGAGATTTCCATTGCATGCACAACATTCCGGACGAGATAGCGAGACCAGCGGGGTCTCCGTGGATTGTTATCGGGTCTGGCAGGCGAAGGAGGCGGCATTGGGAGTGGAAGCAAAAGCAAGGCTGCAGAGCCGGCCTGTTGACTAAGCTCAGAAAACAGCCACTCAAACCTCCACTGCCAAGCCTCTATCTCTCCAACGCCAGATCCATGGTAAACAAGATGGACGATTTGGAATTACAGCTGGAATTACCTTATTCTATTCTATTCTATTCTATTCTATAAGTGGCTGGTCAGTGCTATACTAGATACTACTGATATATCTAGTATCAGTACTAGTAATACTTAAGTGACTTACCTGTCCAATGAGGATTGTTATTTTCTTGTTTACAAGATGCCACATCTGAGGGCGGCTGACAAATCCTGAATTTCTGTAAAGATAACTGTCCAGAGATTTATAAGCACGCAGTGCTTCACCACTGAACAGCGAGGGAAAGTTAATGAGGTAATTATACACGTCTGGGTATTCCACCTCTGGCAGTTCAATATCCACTGACACGGTCGTGAAAACTACGTCCGGTAATCGATAAGGGTCACTAATCTGTAGGTCGTTTATTTTAGACATATATCTAGTTATCTGTTCATTAGAAAAATGAGCCGTGTAGTCCGTCAGTTGAAATTTATCCATTTTGTACACGAGTGCAGCAGTATTCAGCGGTGTTTTTTACCGACAAGATGGCGGCTGTGTACTTTCCAGTCACGTGACTGCAAGATCTCTATATAATAACTGTGAAAATGCACTTACTTTGCGAAGTATTGTTTTACGTTGCTGACACATTACCGAGCCTTATTTCCTTGTTTGGTTTCCTGATCCCTGATTTCCTGTTTCTCATTTTTGAGTCTGCCAAGTCTACGATAGCCTGTTTATGCCTCGCTCAACCTATTGCCTGTTTCACCGTTTTACAATTTTGCCTGCCATTCCAGATTGTTTACCTGTCTTCACTTGCATTAATAAACACATCTTCTGCACTTACATCCATCTCCCAACCATCTCTGACAGAGTACATCGCACTCCCTGACAAGAGAATGCACATTCACCTGTTCATACATCATGTTCAGGAACAAACTAATATTAATGGCACTAAAACAGCCACCGTCAAATGGTGCGGTTGGAGTCTTGTTCTCAGACTCGACTCAGATCAATAGTGGATTCGACTCGGACTCAACTTGAAATTTTTTTAATGACTTGGACTCAGACTCGAGGTTTAGTGACTCGACTACAACACTGCTTTATATTACACTACCATTCAAAAGTTTGGGGTCACTTTGAAATTTCCTTATTTTTGAAAGAAAAGCTCTGTTCTTTTCAATGAAGATCACTTTAAACTAATCAGAAATCCACTCTATACATTGCTAATGTGGTAAATGACTATTCTAGCTGCAAATGTCTGGTTTTTGGTGCAATATCTCCATAGGTGTATAGAGGCCCATTTCCAGCAACTATCACTCCAGTGTTCTAATGGTACAATGTGTTTGCTCATTGCCTCAGAAGGCTAATGGATGATTAGAAAACCCTTGTACAATCATGTTAGCACAGCTGAAAACAGTTGAGCTCTTTAGAGAAGCTATAAAACTGACCTTCCTTTGAGCAGATTGAGTTTCTGGAGCACATTTGTGGGGTCGATTAAATGCTCAAAATGGCCAGAAAAATGTCTTGACTATATTTTCTATTCATTTTACAACTTATGGTGGTAAATAAAAGTGTGACTTTTCATGGAAAACACAAAATTGTCTGGGTGACCCCAAACTTTTGAATGGTAGTGTATATGATACTGTTATATGCACTATATATTATATTATATTCCATACAATAGGGTATATATTTCATAATGCAGTAAGGAATACATTGATTATATTATACTATACCAGTAGCAGAGATTGGGGGGGGGGACTGCAGCGCGAACAATCCGGGGCCTCTCCGCTGGGGGGGCCCCCACTGGTCAGGATTTTTTTTTTTTGCGGACTTTTTTTTTGCGGACTTTTATTCACAGGATCTATCCAGTGCAGACGAAGTGGTTAATAAGTTTGATACATTTTGTGCAATGTACAGTGAGCTGTGCGTGCATTTAAACACACACAGAATCCTCCTATTTCTCATAGCAAATGACATGGATTGGGCTTTTCCAAATCGTGCCATTCTTTATCGCATTTATTTGACAATTCCAATAAGCAGTGCGAAGGCAGAGTTTCTTTATCGCATTTATTTGACGATTCCAATAAGCACTGCGATATTGGAATAGATATAATATATATAATATATATAGTGCATATATTATATGCACTATATATAATATATAGTGCATATAATATATGCACTATATATTATATTATATTCCATACAATAGGGTATACATTTCATAATGCAGTAAGGAATACATTGATTATATTATACTATACCAGTAGCAGAGATTGGGGGGGGGGGGGCTGCAGCACGAACAATCCGGGGCCTCTCCGCTGGGGGGGCCCCCACTGGTCAGGATTTTTTTTTTTGCGGACTTTTTTTTTTGCGGACTTTTATTCACAGGATCTATCCAGTGCAGACGAAGTGGTTAATAAGTTTGATATATTTTGTGCAATGTACAGTGAGCTGTGCGTGCATTTAAACACACACAGAATCCTCCCATTTCTCATCGCAAACGACATGGATTGGGCTTTTCCAAATCGTGCCATTCTTTATCGCATTTATTTGACAATTCCAATAAGCAGTGCGAAGGCAGAGAGAAGTTTTAGCCGACTGAAACTTATTAAGAGTTTCTTGCGCTCCACCATGGGTGAGTCGCGGCTGTCAGACCTGGTGCTGCTCTGTATCGGGAGAGACCATATAAGGATAAAGTAGTCGACAGATTTGCAAACATGAAGGAGAGGATGCTAAAGCTCAAAATAGATTAAATGTTTTTGCAGTGTGCATGTCCTTTTAGGCCTGTTAGGCTATGTGTCTGGTTTTTTCTTTGTTGAAATTCTTAAAAGTGGGCCAACTTTTAACATTCTTGAGTTCACAATCGTTCATTTTCCCGATAGGCGTTGGCTATGGGATATTGTTTTCATTTAGCCTAAGTTTATTTTCTTTAAAAAGGATGGGATAGTTGTTGTCCCTTTAACATGTTAAATGAGTTTGCAAAGTTGTTGTTTGCTTGTTTGACTGGAATAGGCAGCTATGATCAAAGGGTTTTTTTTCTGAAATAAACATATATTAAATATTTTGGTTTGTACTGCATGTTACATGTGTGAATGGAAAGGTTGCTGAAATTACGCTAGTGTAAGCCAACATTTAGAATTGGCTAGTATAATAGACTGGGCTACTGCAACATATCAGTGGGGGGGGGGGGGACATATCCCGCCCCCCCGACACAATACCCGAGCTCCACCCCAGTACTATACATTATATATTTAAGTAATATTGGCTGGCATTGAGTGGTACATCAAATATATTCCATTCAGCCAACATGATACTGAACAAGTCGAAGACAAGTTCAATATCATGCTAGCTGAATGGAATATATCTAATATACCACAAAAAAAGCCAGCCAATATTATTATTATACATACACACTCTCTTTTTCCAGTTTTTCGATGTCCGTTTTTATGTTTTTCTCCTGTAAACAGAGGAGAACTCTCAGGGCCTTCTAGGCCTCCAGAGAAGGCCCAAACATATCAGCATTTCAAATGTCATATTTAATTTCTTTCATTCTTTCATAATTTCATGATCATTATTCTCTTCTAATTCTAATTTGGTCTCATTTTCTCTCAAATTTGCTTCAGAAATGAAAGGGTTACTGTCCTGAAAACATTAAATTAGAGTTATCCAATGAGATTTTTTTTGTTTGTTGTCTCTAGGCAGAGAAGAGTTTAAAGCTGGCTCATTTATTGGTTTCGACTTCATTGCCGGGACAGAAGGCCATGGCATTGTCTGTTTATACAGGAAGTGGCAGATAAATTAACCAATCAGATTTTGAGTTATAGTGGGAGGGACCAAAAATTTATCACCCTCAGCCTTCTCGAAGGCCAACGCTAGCTTAACCGCGAGTCGGTGCCATCAGCACAGCAGTGAAGCCACCTTCCAGCCGGTGTAGCGTTCATCAGTTGTGTTAGCAAATGCTAATAAAGCGGTCAAGCCAGTGCTATCGAGAGCAAGTAGCACAGGCTAACAACCAAGAAACTAAGCCCATGTTTACATTAGACCGTATCAGCGGATCATCAGATTAACATTTTTAAAACGATTAGTGTGCACACGGCAACACCAATACACGATTTGCGTGCACACAGCAATACCAATACACGGATACGCTCGGCTCCGCAGGCATCCTGCGCTCCAAATCACTCCGCCCTGAACAGCGAGTGCCCTCTGGAGGGTGCGCACTCCGGCCTTGCGCAGCTCACAGAGCACGCGAGTGAAGTGAACAAGCTGTGATTCGGGACTGAGCCGCTGTGTGTGTGATCCCAGCACACATCACTTACCACTTGCAAGTGGAAGGATGGCAAGCCTAAAGACAATCATAACTACACAATGGGCAGTATTTGCATCAGTATTTGCAGTATTTTCATACTTTTATACTCTTTAATGAAAGGTGATACAAGGCGGAAGTCCGCGCCGTTTTTCAGCAGTCGTGTCACATGACCAACGCCAGCGAATCAGGAAGGTGGATGTCACAGTGACGTTGTCCAATGACGACGCCAGCTAGAGCTCAGCACAGCGTATCCGCGTATTCTGAATGTTTACACAGCACCGGAGCTGACACGATCTGGATTGAATACGTGGACGCTGGCGGATTCCCGTTTCCCGGCGTTTCCAGGCGGTTTAATGTAAACGGACAGTGCATCTGCGAAGAAAACGATACAGATACGGTCTAATGTAAACGTAGCCTAAGATTTCTGTCTCCAGACTCTTCTTCCATGCTGCATGCTCACTACAGTATTTTTCACTCTGACTTAAGTATTCATTTCCTTCTGTAATTTACTTAGTTACTTTTAAAATCAACAATGACAACTACACACAATGGAGCGACCTGGCACCCTGCCACTAATCCCTTGCAAAATCCTTTGCCCTGTTGCTGTTTTGGTGTCTGGCTAAGGTTTGGTTGATCTGAAGTCCCAGCTCTAATAGTAACAGCTCACCACTGCTTGTAATTATGTGTGAAGAATAGTGCATGTGTGATTGTTCAACACGTCTTTAGTTTCAGTTTTCAGTTTGTTTATTTTAGTGCTAAATTATAGCATAGCTAATCCTAGCACTGGATTAGCCTGGCCTTTCTCTTTCCCAGCGAACAAAGAAATGCTTCTGTACATGCGCAGCAGAAAACTCTCTCATTGATTATTTGCATCAGATCCGACATGTGACATCATGTTGTCTTGACAACCATGCAATATCGTAAACCATATTCAACAGTCATTCTTCTTTGGGTAGAGTGATGTAATACACATAGGATAAGCGATATACTAACAATATTACATGCTATCAAACCAAATTAATGAAACCCGCTAGAAGGGAATAGAACACATGTTTTTAGTCCATCGAAAAAGTGTCCGGTATTTATAATAATAGATTATATTGTATACCATATGCATAATGTACATAATATGAAATCTGTGAAGGGTCATGAGCATTATTGTAGACTATACACTCTGTGTGTGTGTGTGTGTGTGTGTGTGTGTGTGTGTGTGTGTGTGTGTGTGTGTGTGTGTGTGAGAGAGCGAGAGAGAGCGAGCATGGTTAATGTCTTGAGGTAGACTAATACAATCTGATGGCAGAGTTCCTTCATATATCACACACAGTTGACTCAACTCAGCCTGTGTGTGTGTGTGTGTGTGTGTGTGTGTGTGTGTGTGTGTGTGTGTGTGTGTGTGTGTGTGTGTGTGTGTGTGTCCTCCATCTGCGTATCTGTGACTCTTTTGTAGTGTTTGTGTGTATTTGTGAAAAAAGGGTGTCATGAAGTGATGGTTCATCGTGTAGTGAGGGATACTGAGAACAAGCTCCTCAAAAATGCACACATGCTCTCACACATACCTATAATGAGGCATAATTGCCTGTAATAAATACATAACAACCGTACAAGCGTACACTCCCACCCACAGCGACATATGGTCTGTAGTGTAGTCTGGTGAACACACACACACACACACACACAGCCCTTATCCACCATCACAGTAACAGTGTCTAATTTTAAACTATTAAGCAAAATGCTGCCGATTTGGAACCAAGAACTGTTGAGGGGTGGAGTCATTTTGTGACCATGACAACCAATCAAGCTACTCAACTTTGGGGAGGTTACCACATTATTATCCTCTAATAAATAGCATATCAGTGCCAGATGGTTTCAAGCCATTGAATGTATTTTGTGCAGTTCTTTCATATTATCTGTATCTGTGACCCTGACTCTTCCTCTTTTTTTTTCATTTGTAGTGTTTGTGTGTATTTGTGACAAAAAGGGTGTCACGAAGTAATGGTTCATTGTGTAGTGAGGGAGACTGAGAACAAGCTCCTCAAAAATGTCCACACACACTCTTACACATACTTATAATGAGGCATAATTGCCTGTAATAAATACATAACAAGACCGTCAATCAAGGCATAGCTCACTCTGACCCCATCTAGTCCAGAAGGAATGATCTAAAGTGAGTCACCTTGCGCAATAAATGTTGCAAGCTATATATACTATTTACAAGCTATATATAGAAGCTAGGAATACCTACCCATTTACCAGAAAGAATCCAAAATAGCAAGGAATTGACTGAGAAGAAGCGATTTTTGTTGAACTGCTCATTAAGACTTAATTAATCCGTAACGTCATTAATAAGTGCAATTAAGCAAATCTGGGTAGAAGTTATATGCAACCTAGGTACCCCTGCCTTCATGCCAGAAAGAATCAAAATCGGTGAAGAATTGAGGGAGAAGAAGCGATTTGTATGGAAACTGCTCGTGAGGACTTAATTACTCCATATCTTCATTATTAATTGCAATTATGCAAATTTGAGTAGAAACCATATGCACCCCAGGCAGACCTACCTTCCTGCTAAAAAGAATAAAAATCAGTGAAGAATTCAGAGAGAAGAAGCGATTTTCATGAAATGTGGATGACGTCGTGTGATCAGTTGTTCGTTTAGCGACAAAATGATGTAACTGTCAGTGCACGGTCAAGGTAAACCTGGAGATGACAGTAATGCAATACTGGATGTCAGCTGCCATAAAACCCAAAAGAAGAAGAAGAAGGTAAATCTGCACATGTGCACACGGACTTCCTCTGTCTACTTGACTGCACAAAGCAAGCGATTTCATGCACATTATTTGCTCAGGAATCCCCTCAAATTAAATAACTTCCCAGTCACAGAATGGCCTGATATTTTGTGAGATATTATAGAAATAAACATATATCACAATGACCAAATTTCAGAGGGAACTAAATTTCACTGATTTTATGAAATCGAAAGGCCATCTAGCTTTAAGGTTCATTGAATGATTAAGGGTTTTTACTCTCTTAAAAGTGTTTTACATCAAACCTTTAAGGCTTTCTTCATAGGGACAACCATTAAAAGTTCAATGTATTCTTAAGTTTTCATATTTATCTTACAAGTTATCCATTTGCATACATAGTGCTTGATAATAGAGTTATAAAATGCTACTTTATTTATTAATTTAGTTTGAGGACATCATTAATACACATAGAGTACCAGACAAAAGTTCAGACACACCTTCTAATTCAAGTTTCCTTTATTTTTATTAATTAAAAGTCACTTCATGTTGTAAAGTAATGATGGATGTCGTTTCTCTTGACTTAGTTGAGCGGTTCTTGGCATAATATGGATTACTACAGTAGTGGAATAGGGCTATTTACTGTGCTTTTATTATTTACTATTTATTACTTGATCTTAGATGCATTAAGAAGGAAAGAAATTGCAATAATTAACTTTTGATGAAGCACAGCTGTTAATTGAAAAGCATTCCAGGTGACTACCTCATGAAGCTGGTTAAGATAATGCCAATAGTGTGCAAAGTGTCATCAAGGTAAACGTTGGATACTTTGAAGAATCTAAAATATGAAACATTTTGTTTTTCATCACTTTTTTGTTTACAGCATAATTCCATATATGTTCCATGTGTTGTTCCATAGTTTTGATGTCTGCAGTATTGTTCTACAATGTAGAAAATAGTCCAAATACAAAAAAAACCTTGTGAATGAGTAGGGGTGTACAAACTTTTGAATGGCATGGTATTCCTAATAAATCATAATAGATTTGAATGCAACTAGACCAGTTAAAGAGCTTTCAATACCATTTTTGGCTCAGCCTTTGGCTGAAGTCTATAGACGCGCCTGTCTGTATGTGTATGTTTAACCGAGTTTGAGCGTATTTAAGAATATAATTGGCGTACCAGCCTCAGGTAGAGATTCCACAGTCGTGGTGTAGTGCTGCTGCGTACTGACTATGTAAGCACCACGTTACATAATCTCAGTTTGTGACGTGGCTGAGTGGTCTAGAGCGCTGTCCATGCAAGGAACAGATTTTGCAATGTCGGTTCAAATCCTGCTATTGACGTAAAAGGCTGAGCTCAAACCTGCACAGGTCTCTAGTAGTAAATACAGCAAGTATACCTCCTAAAAGTAATATGAGAGGTTCGTAGGTAAGGCTGGAAATAAATAATCTTTTCCCTGGTTGGTTGCTGTGTGATTGAAGAAAACTAGCTAGTGGGTGGGAATTGGAAATGACTGAAAAATTGGAGCTAATATGGGTCTGCTGCAAACCCGAGCCATGCATACACACACACACACACAGAGGCCTTGTAATCATTGGCATGCTCGGTGTCTTCACCACATTCCCCTTTGATCTATGACACACACTCAAACTCCTGTGATCTTTGAGCAGAGCGGCGCACACACACACACATTTCAACCCAGGAGTACGATCAGAACCTGAATCCCAGAGAGTGTGTGGAGTGTGTTTGAGAAAGGGGTCTCGTTTAAAGTACCAGAAAATGGACAAGAAGGAAGTAAACTGTATCTAGAAGTTTTGTTCATCAAAAATGATAAAAAGTGAACATTTGTAACATCAAAATAAACATATGGTCCAACTCTACTAAACACCTGGACACCAGAAGGTATAGAAATATTTGGGAGGGAGAGAGAGAGAGAGAGAGAGAGAGAGGAAAGAGGAAAGCAGGTGGAGGAGGTAGAAGAGGAGGACGGCAAAACACACGAGTGCCCAAGAGAGGAGAGATGAGGAAATGTTTAAATGAGATAGAGAGAGAGAGAGAGAGAGAGAGAGAGAGAGAGAGAGATAAAGAGAGGAAAGCTGAGGCAGGAAACCGTGGTAAAAGTACAGGTCAAGAAAGAGAGAGACAGAGCTGAGGAGAGGAGAAATAAAGAAACGTGGGGTGAGATAAAGTGAGGAAAGGATAGGGAGGTGATGGGGAGAAAGGAAACAAGAACTACAGAGAGGAGAGAAGAAGGGAGAGAGAAAAGGGGAGATAAACATGATGAGAGGATAAACTGAGTTAAAGAAAGGATAGGAGAAATAAGAAAAGCTAAAGAGGGGAGAGGATGGAGAGAAACAGGAGAAGGGAAGAAAGAAAGCAGAGAAAAAGAGAGAAGAAAGAGGAGCAGATAAAATGTGACGGCAGATGAGAGGCCAAGACAGAGAGAGAAAAGAGAGACAGATAGGAGAGAATGCGTGGGCTGCTTTCGCATTTTAACAACTCACAGAATTACTTAGCGCTAAAAGACAAAATGAGAACATGATCGTATTTCTCTTCCTTCTCTAGATCTTCGGAAGAAATTCTCTGTAGGATTCATTCTTCAGTGGGACAATCAGACCAGCATGAAACAAGAAAGGGGAAGACGGTGAGGAACACGATGAAGGATACACATGTGTGGGAATATGAGGGAGACAGAGAGAGAGAGAGAGAGAGAGAGAGCACTCATCTCTGCTGTAACAGATTTTCCCAGAGACACACCACTAGGGGGCCTTCGACTTGCACAGATATAAACTGCCTCATGCTAATTCACACACGACCTCTAACAAAGTCATCAGAAAGTTAATTAAACATGAATTAATGAACTGTTTTTAACACATAAAGCAAAGAGAAGCTAAAGAAGCAGAGTTACTGGAACATTCCTGATGTTCCAGTAACCAGGTGCCACCTAAAAACAAACACTTCACAAAAAACCTCCTTCACAAAAAAACATGCAACACTTAAAGCTAGACGGTCTTTCGATTTCATCAAATCGGTGAAATTAAGACCCCGTCCACACGTAGCCGGGTATCTGCTAAATCGAAGATATTTTTCTACGTTTTGGCCTGTCATCCACATGAAAACACATCAAAAACGAATATTTAAAAAAACTCCGGGCAAAGTGAAGATTTTTGAAAACTCCGTGTATGCCTTTTCGTGTAGACAGAGATAACCGGAGTTTTGCGTTTTAGAACGTCACAATCTGCGCCAAAAAAATGACAACAAATCTGCCCTGACGTCAAACGTGCGACCTTTGTTTACTGCAGAAGCCAGATTAAGCATGGACAAAGAGTAATGGATCGGAGTAGTGCCTTGAAAGCATTAATTATTGTGCAGGTGCTATTTACATGTTTAATTTTAGAAGCCCAACTACTGACAAGATTCCCAATCAACGTTTTCTTGCGTCTTTTGAAGTTTATACTCCAAAATTGTGTTTAGAAGCAATTCTGTCTCCGAGTCTGTCCAGACGAACGAGCTTGGCGTCATGTTTTATGTTTAGGCGGAAGTGACGCCAACAGAGGGCTATTCTGATGTGATTAGGGGGTAGGATTTGGGGAAATAATGCCATCTACAGGTTTGGAATGCTTATGAATGTGATTGAAAACGCAGATGTTCGGTTATGTGTGGATTTTTTTCGAAGACGAGGTGGTGTGGATAAAACATTTTTATAAACGGAGGGGGGGAAAATGTTCGGTTTTAAAAATACCCGGCTACGTGTGTACATGGCCTTAGTTCCCTCTGAAATTTGGTCGTTTTGCTGTATGTTTATTTCTGTAATATCTCACAAAAAAAAATAATATCAGGCCATTCTGTAGCTGGGAAGTTATTTAATTTGATGGGATTCCCGAGCAAATAATGTGCATGAAATCACTCACTTTGCGCAGTCAAGTAGACAGAGGAAGTTTGTGTGTGCATGCGCAGGTTTACCTTCTTCTTCTTCCTCCTCCTCTTTTTCTTTTGGGTTTTATGGCAGCTGGCATCCACAGTGTTGCATTACTGCCATCTACAGGTTTACCTTTGAGCATGCACTGACAGTTCCATCATTCTGTCGCTAAATGAACAGCTGATCACCCCGAGGTGCTCGCTGACCGCCAATATTTATTAGTGTGGTCCTGCGTTTCCTTTCCTTCGTAACATAACA
This sequence comes from Neoarius graeffei, assembly GCF_027579695.1. Classification (NCBI taxonomy): domain Eukaryota; kingdom Metazoa; phylum Chordata; class Actinopteri; order Siluriformes; family Ariidae; genus Neoarius; species Neoarius graeffei. The sequence goes on along the minus strand of NC_083586.1, from coordinate 45,475,163 downwards.
TCTTTTCTTCTCGCTTTCCGTTACTGTAGTCGGTCTTTCACGTTTCATTCGCAGACTCACGTCCTCCATTTTTCTCTCCTGATTCAAATTTGTATCCCACAATGTCTTGCGTGAACAGGGAAAGCCCATCACGTGATGTATGACATAGTATCTTGAATTGGGTCACGGTGAAGCAGGAAAAAATAGCGGACAATTTAGGGCCACATGGCCCTAAATTCATTAATTGTTCTATTTTTTTTAAACTAATAAAATTGGAAGTTTGTGATCTGAATTCAGTAGCTTACGGTCCACTAAACAAAAATAATTGGAAAATTCTTTTTATGACCTACACTTGAAAAATCTGAAAGACAGTCTACCTTTAATATGTATATTGAGGTATTTCACCTGACGTCACAGGGTCACGTGACGCCCCGGTGTCCGCCATTTTGAAGGTCAAGCTAGCTAATGTCAACAACATAGTAGCTAGTATGTTACTGTAGCAATGTTTACGTTCAGTCATTTGGATGACTGTTAAAACCTTTCAGTCTCAAGTTTTTCCTTTACTGTATTTACTAGTTTACTGTAATTATGATCCAGCAGCTATTTACACCGGATCCAGTGTAAATAGCTACCGGAGCGCGCTCCGGCTTGCTCCCCGTCAAATTAAGCAGCGCGCTCCGGCTTGCTCCCGGAGTGCTCCGGCCAAGGTTCCGGAGCGCGCTCCGGCTTGCTCCCCCTCAAATTAAGCAGCACGCTCCGGCTTGCTCCCGGAGTGCTCCGGCCGAGGTTCTGGAGCGCGCTCCGGCTTGCTCCCCCTCAAATTAAGCAGCGCGCTCCGGCTTGCTCCCCCTCAAATTAAGCAGCACGCTCCGGCTTGCTCCCGGAGTGCTCCGGCCGAGGTTCTGGAGCACGCTCCGGCTTGCTCCCCCTCAAATTAAGCAGCGCGCTCCGGCTTGCTCCCGGAGCCAGGAGCAAGCCGGAGCACGCTGCTTAATTTGACGGGGAGCAAGCCGGAGCGCGCTCCGGCAGCTATTTACACTGGATCCAGTGTAAATAGCTGCCAGATCATAATTACAGTAAACTAGTAAATACAGTAAAGGAAAAACTTGAGACTGAAAGGTTTTAACAGTCATCCAAATGACTGAACGTAAACATTGCTACAGTAACATACTAGCTACTATGTTGTTGACATTAGCTAGTGCTAACAGCTAGCTGCTAGTACACTGCTACAACACAGACACCGACCCTAATAATACAGTTCTTGGTCATTGCCTGGTAACAGCAAATTTATAACGGGCCATGTCTCAACAGACTAAGAAGTTATTTCAATGACATTTAATAACATTTTGTTTCTCCTGAGGACCGAAAGTAAATGAAAATGTGAACAAACCTTAGCTGTAATAAGATGGCGACCACCGGCTCCAGGGACGACCCGCTGATGTAGGCATGTTACCCAGCCTGACACAAAATATTTGTAGGCATCCAAACTCTTATACGCTTTCAGATCTATACCTGTGTATGGCGATGGGTTTTTAACGACATAGGTATACAGATCATGTGGGCCGAAGTCAGGTAAAGACGAGGGCTTCGTGTACTTCCGTACGTCAGTGAACAATCCTGGTGGAAGCAGGTAAACGTCGTTCTCTAAGCCTGCTAACCTCAATTTTTGCAAATACCTCTCCCTCTGCTCGCCCTGTAAATGCCCTACGTCGCTGGATAGTGAAGGTGTTTTTTGCATCTCGCTCCTTTTTCTTTTATGTTTTTCATTTGTCGCCTTCCTCGCATTCAAACTGATTCGAGCCGTGACGTCCAAAATGGCAGCCTAACGATGCATCACATGACTTGGTCATGTGGGTGAAAAACCTCAATTGTCAAATGACCAAAAACATTGTGAGAACATTGTCACTAGGCACATCACTAGAACATATGGATGCTAACCAGGGAAGCTAGCTAAAGCCTGAAGCTAGCAATCTTTTATACAGACAATGTAAAGACATAGTGATTGTGCCAATAAGACAAAACTATCAGTAATATTAACATTTTCTTCAGATGTGTTGGTAAATGCTAAAGAAAAGGCAGTGTACTGCTAATTTTACACTGTACCGTAACTGCACTCCAACACACAATTCGGGTTAAATCTCAAATGGCTTCCTATTTACTATTCAGTCTATGTTCACTTTATAGGGTATAAAATAACAGTTATACCTTATGTAGACTTAGACACAGAAAAAGCCTGACTCAATCAGTGCCTATTGTTTGCCTATAATAATTTTTTAAACTATTTATTATTTATTTAGAACATATACTGCATTCATTATTCTTAGTAAATTTAAAATAATAAATATCTGTCTATAATTTCTGTACTTCTTTATAATATTATACACCTATAATTGACGTGTGTGTGTGTGTGTGTGTATGTGTGACTGCATGTCTCTGAAGCAGTTACAGGCTGAACACACCATCCCATCTCAGAATTACTCCACACCTCCGTAGCAACCGTTTGGACCCATGTGGTGACACTTGGCCCCAAGACAGGCATCCCAGAGCAGCGAGTATTATGGGATGGAAGCATAAATCTTACCTCTTGCTAGTGGCCAAAACATTATTGCATTCTATTGCCCCAGCTGTGCGACAATAAGTATGATCTAATATGAAGAGGATTATTATCGGCACTTTCTAACCAATGGCATAATTGCAGAGAACAATACTGCTGTCATTATCTCTCTAGTGCACACACACACACTCACACACGTGCCAGTGCTGGTGGTTTTGCCAGGACAGAAGAGAGTATATGCACTCAGGAGGATAATCAAATCCACAACCGTGTGAAGAAGATAACAATGCTAGTTTAAGAACACCTGAGTCTGGCTCAAGCTGTAATGTTGAGACATTCGGGAAATGGTTTTGCCTCGAGTCATAATACAATAAGCAATCTGTCCACCATTAGTCTCTATCATGTAATTTTTTCTCTATCTCTCTGATGCATGCTGGGAGTGTGGGCAGATGGAGTATGTGATGTGGTCAGAGAATGGTCATTTGGGCCTTTGTGTCCCGCTTTTCTTCAGGCTTTGTTCAGACATTTCAAGGTCTCATAGACTAGTATAAGCTCACGGCTCAGAAAGAGCATTATCAAAATAGTTTCTTAAATTCTATCGATTATAAGAGGATTAAACTGTGACATTTTTGCAACGTTCTGAAAAATGTGAGAAGAGTCACAATATTCTTATAATATTGTTCGCACAATGATCCAAGATACAAAATAGTGAATTTGTGAATTTTTACTTGGAGAGGTTTCAAGCGTGCGCCATTCATGTGTTCAAGTGATTAAGAGAACACTGTTGCTAGGCAACTGGGAAATACAAAGAGTATAAAAGCTATTATTCTATCCACATTCACTGGATATGAGCAATCATGCACTCTGATTGGCTACTCTACTACTAGGCTATCAGCTCATATACTGTGAGTAAAGAAAAACAAAATGGCGGAGTGTGTTGCTGAACCAACCGAGGACAAAATAAAAACTCTACTCGAAAACAAAACCCCAAAAAATACAAAGAAAGCAACAAAATTTGATGGTAAGAACATATCATTTTTTTATTTTTCAAGAATTATTATTCCAGCATTTTTCACAAATTGCTCCTGTCATTTCGCCAGTTTGTTTACATTCTAAGCGGAAACGATTTTGCCGGATGTTTTGCGTAAAGTTTTTACTCATTGAATTTGCAAAAAAATAAAAATAAAAATGCTCTGTTTCTTAAACTCCAGTGAATGTGGATAAAATAAAACAGTTATTCCACTCAATCTCATTGTACATGGCTTATAGCCAACTCGGCACGACACACCTCGTCGGCTGTCAGCGCATATCCAACTCAGTTTCATGGAATAATTGTTAAATGTCTGAGGCTAACCATTTGAGGTGCTAGCATGTTAGCATTTATTTCAATGCTGCAGTCCTACACATAATATAATCATGTTGCAGCACATGAATGGGAAAACATTACATTTGAGGGTCCCACTTGTTTTCTTTTTTTAAAACAAATTTTAAAACGCTTTTATGAATCACCTTCTACATTAGACAATCTCACTGTAGCTTCTCAAAGTCAGGTGTTAAAGTTTTTGGTTGTTATATCCAGCATAGTTCAGTGCTTGGATTTCATGCACCTTATGCACTGAACCCTACTTCACTCAAATACATGTTCAGACATGATACGAAGAGTTCATTAGTTTAGTCAGATTCATATATTCCATTTCACCTAATATTTTCATGAACATAAAGCCCAGTTTGGAAAAACATCTTTACTGGATATAAAACATGAAATACCACTGAATAAGCTCATATGATGTTTGTTAATTCAATGAGATTTTCACTTCTGTGCTCTGTTACAGTGAGAAAGTTTGCCAGAAGGCACAATGCTGCAGCAGGCTACAGTCTGAAATAGAGCTCATGTGCTATTTAGATATTGCAAAATATACAGTATCATGAACATTATGTTTTATGTTATTTCTAGGTCAAAACCACAGAAACATCTCAAGCAAATAAATATTTACATTACCAGTCAATAGTTTGACTATCATTCATGAGTTTCCCTACTCATTCATAGGTTTTTCTGTATTTGAACTATTTTCTACATTGTAGAACAATACTGAAGACATCAAAACTATGAAATAACATATGGAACATATATGGATATATGTAGTTTAAAAAAAAACAAAATATGTTTCATATTTTAGATTCTTCAAAGTAGCCAGCATTTACCTTGATGACGCTTTGCACACTACTGGCATTATCTTAACCAGCTTCGTGAGGTAGTCACCTGGAACGCTTTTCAATTAACAGCTGTGCTTCGTCAAAAGTTAATTAGTTTCTTGCCTTATTAATGCATTTGAGATCAAACAGTAAATAGTAAATAATAAATAAAAAAATACAGTAAATAGCCCTATTCCACAACTGTAGTAAACCATATTATGTCAAGAATCGCTCTACTAAGCAACGAGAAACAACTTCCATCATCACTTTAAGGCATAATGTGACTTTTAATTAATAAAAATAAAGAAAAAACATTGAATTAGAAGGTGTGTCTGAACTTTTGTCTGGTAATGTAGATGCTGCACACTTCTGACATTGGTTAATATGGGAGTGTATTATGGGAGTCAGATGCTGTGGTTTGATGCAAAATTGGTTGAAACGGCTGGGTTAATAAAATTGTCCACTTATTATCCATAACTGCTTATCCTGTACAGGGTTGTGGGCAAGCTGGAGCCTATCCCAGCTGACTATGGGCGAGAGGCGGGGTACACCCTGGACAAGTCAGCAGGTCATCACAGGGCTGACACATAGAGACAAACAACCATTCACACTCACACTTTCGGTCAATTTAGAGTTACCAATTAATCTAACCTGCATGTCTTTGGAGGAATCCCACACAGACATGGGAAGAACATGTAGACTCCACACAGAAAGGACGCCATCGGCCACTGGGCTTGAACCCAGAACCTTCTTGCTGTGAGGCAACAGTACTAACCACTACACCACCATGCCACCTAATAAAATTGTGCTATGTTTAAAAATTATTACTATGTATTATGTTTAAATTATTATTACTTTTTAATATTGTACACATTTATCTGAATAGTTAGTTAAAAAAAATCTCTGTGATTCCATTTCACCCCTTCTAATCCTTTTCATGTGGCACTCAGTAGAACAATTCTGGACTCCAGTTCTGTCTAACAACTAATCCATGGTCATTCTTTTAATTTATTTATTTACAACCCCAATTCCAAAAAAGTTGTGACAAAGTACAAATTGTAAATAAAAACGGAATGCAATAATTTACAAATCTCAAAAACTGACATTGTATTCACAATAGAACATAGATAACATATCAAATGTCGAAAGTGAGGCATTTTGAAATTTCATGCCAAATATTGGCTCATTTGAAATTTCATGACAGCAACACATCACAAAAAAGTTGGGACAGGGGCAATAAGAGGCTGGAAAAGTTAAAGGTACAAAAAAGGAACAGCTGGAGGACCAAATTGCAACTTATTAGGTCAATTGGCAATAGGTCATTAACATGACTGGGTATAAAAAGAGCATCTTGGAGTGGCAGCGGCTCTTAGAAGTAAAGATGGGAAGAGGATCACCAATCCCCCTAATTCTGCGCCGACAAATAGTGGAGCAATATCAGAAAGGAGTTCGACAGTGTAAAATTGCAAAGAGTTTGAACATATCATCATCTACAGTGCATAATATCATGAAAAGATTCAGAGAATCTGGAAGAATCTCTGTGCGCAAGGGTCAAGGCCGGAAAACCATACTGGGTGCCCGTGATCTTCGGGCCCTTAGACGGCACTGCATCACATACAGGCATGCTTCTGTATTGGAAATCACAAAATGGGCTCAGGAATATTTCCAGAGAACATTATCTGTGAACACAATTCACCGTGCCAATTCACCGTGCCACTGTGGTCAGACGAATCAAAATTTGAAGTTCTTTATGGAAATCAGGGGCGCCGTGTCATTCGGACTAAAGAGGAGAAGGACGACCCAAGTTGTTATCAGCGCTCAGTTCAGAAGCCTGCATCTCTGATGGTATGGGGTTGCATTAGTGCGTGTGGCACGGGCAGCTTACACATCTGGAAAGACACCATCAATGCTGAAAGGTATATCCAGGTTCTATAGCAACATATGCTCCCATCCAGACGACGTCTCATTCAGGGAAGACCTTGCATTTTCCAACATGACAATGCCAAACCACATACTACATCAATTACAGTATCATGGCTGCGTAGAAGAAGGGTCCGGGTACTGAACTGGCCAGCCTGCAGTCCAGATCTTTCACCCATAGAAAACATTTGGCGCATCATAAAACAGAAGATACGACAAAAAAGACCTAAGACAGTTGAGCAACTAGAATCCTATGTTAGACAAGAATGGGTTAACATTCCTATCCCTAAACTTGAGCAACTTGTCTCCTCAGTCCCCAGACATTTACAGACTGTTGTAAAGAGAAAAGGGGATGTCTCACAGTGGTAAACATGGCCTTGTCCCAACTTTTTTGAGATGTGTTGTTGGCATGAAATGTAAAATCACCTAATTTTTCTCTTTAAATGATACATTTTCTCAGTTTAAGCATTTGATATGTCATCTATGTTCTATTCTGAATAAAATATGGAATTTTGAAACTTCCACATCATTGCATTCCGTTTTTATTTACAATTTGTACTTTGTCCCAACTTTTTTGGAATCGGGGTTGTAATTTGAAAACTCAAGTGCGTATAGAATGTTCATACATATGACTTAACCAGCTACGTTAATGATGTCATGTATTGGCCATTAAAATGCACCCAGAACATACTGGCATTCAAATTCAAGTTTTGATTGACAGCTCTTATGGAGGACACTTCCTGTCCCTCTCATTCTATTCTCAGGTCTGGTGTGAACCTTTTATCTTGTTAAAACAGTATCACTGCCTACATTCTCCTGTAATGCTAGCACAGATGTAGTAATGTTTTAAAGAGAAAGGACTTTGTTAATTTGTTAATTAAGTCCATAATTGCAGTAAGCATAACTTTTTTTTATTTACTGATCCTATCACTTTTGCCAGTGACTAAATTATGTCCTCCAGTGTACCACCATTTTTTTCCTAAAGAGATGCCCTGTTTAGGACAACATGGTGGTACGTTGGAGTACATAATTTAGTTATGTGCATAATTTAGTTAATCAGGAGTATATAATTTAGTTAAATGTGAACTTCCTCATTTTGTTAAGTGGGATGGCGCCGTTTAACAGAGAGGTATGTTTACAAATGAGCTTACTATGGATGTATTGTAGACTGTGGCACAGAGGAATGTATATAAGTCATATACATGTGTGTATAAGTACACAGTGCCTTGAGTGCAACGATATCAGGAAAAAAACGCTTAAGAGCCCACACAAACCACAAACAAATGAAAACATTGAACTACTATTGAAAGAAGAGGCTCAGTATATAGTGGGTCAAAACAGGGATCAGTGTAACCTGACCAAAGGATGAGCTACACACACTACTGCTATTACCAAGACTATTTGCAGAATATTTTGACGAATAGATTGAAGATACAAGTGCTTTCAAAACTCAATTTCTACCCATTTCTGTAGCATGGATTCGATCTAGTCTTGGAACTTTGACTATAGAGCCTGCAGATTGCCACCGACTTTTATCCAGACCTTTACTGTGTTGATGCTTGTGATCCATCTTGTAGAGACGAGTTATTGATGGGACTGCTTAAATTGGGGACAGTACAAATCAAATCACTGCACTCTGATATTGAATCCCAGGAACTAACTATTGCTGTTCAGCAGCTTTCATTTGGCTGTGCACCTGGTATTGATGGCATGCCGACCCAATCTTATTAATGTTTTTGTCAAGCACTTGGAATGTATGAGATTTTTAAATGGTTCTTTAGTGTTGCAAGACTACCTACTGGTTTCACAAGGGCAGTATTGCTTCTTCTTTCAAAATAGAGTTTTTGAAGTACCAGGAGGCTGGGGATATTATTGTTTCTTGACTACAAAATACAATTAAAGTGCCATTCTATGAAAATATGAATTCAGGTTAATCTTGCTTTCTCAACTGAGCAATCTCTTCTTGGTCTATAATGTGATTGGATTGGTTGGGAATGGATTTTATGAGCATTCAGAAAAGAATTCAACAGGATTGCCCACTGTGTGGTAAGGTATATTATTTAGCAATACATTCTTTTTTTGCATAGCTTGAGGACTGAGCTGCAAATGTTGTAAGTGTGTTTCCACTGTAGGAACTTTTTTCGGGAACTTTAGGTACATTTCATCTGGAGGAATAAAGGACACTTTTAGTTGGACATACAGTTGTGGTCAGAAGTTTGCATACAGTGACATGAATGTCATCTTGGATATGAATGTCATGGCAGTATTCAGGCTTTCAATTATTTCTTTGAACTGTTCTTTTTCTGTGGCAGAATGATTATACAGCATACATCTTTAATAAAAAAAACACGAATTTGGTGCACAAGTTTTATTTTCTTTGGGTTTTCTGAAATCAACACAGGGTCAAAATTATACATACAGGGTCAAAAATTTACATACGCTCACTTAGATTATTAATTCAGAGGTGCTGAAACTTACAAAATGTCTCTTATCTTGCCAAGACCGAGGTCTCTTAACTTCCTGTTAGTGATCATGATTGACTACAGCTGGTAGCTTCTCTGTGCTTTCATAAAAAGGGTTTGACAGTAAAATGGGAAAGTCCAAGGAGCTCAGTGCAGATCTGAAAAAGAGGATTGCAGATATACACAACTCCAGAATGTCTCTTGGAGCCATTTCTAAACAACTTCAAATTCCAAGATCAGTTCAAACAATTGTATCCAAGTTATTGTGAGGTGTAGTCACTTTGCCAAGCCACTTTGCTTCAAGAAAACCCAAACTATCACCCTCAGCTGAAAGGAAATTGGTTTGAGTGGTCAGGAACAACCTGGGAACCACCATGGCACAGCCCTGCCATGAACTGGAAGCTGATGGATCACTGTCTACGGTTCAGATCACCATGGACTAAGAGGCTGCTATCCAAGAAATAACCCCCTGCTCCAAAATTGACACCTTCAAGCTTAACAAAAGTTTGAAGCTGACCACACAGACAAAGAAAAAGCCTTCTGGAGGATAGCTGTATGGTCAGATGAGACAAAGATTGAGTTGTTTGGCCACAATGACCACCATGTACAGAGGGACACTGTACCAGCTGGTAGTGGTGGTAGGATCATCATGCTCTGGGGCTGTTTTGCTGCCAGTGGAACTGGTTCATTGCACAAAGTGGATGGAATAATGAAGGAGGACTACCTCAGAATTCTTCAGCATAAACCATCAGAAATTTGAACACGACTTTGGACATGAGACTTACAACTGGACAATGAACCTAAACACGCATCAGAGCTGGTTGTGGAGGATAATACAGGCTAACATTAAGCTTAAAACAAGTCCTGACTTCAACCCTATTGAAAATATATGGACCGTGCTTATAAGTCGAGTACATGCCAAGAAAAAAACTAATTTAATTGAACTCTACCAATTCTAAAATGAAAAGTCATGAAATATCCAACCAGAATTCTGCCAGAAGCTTGTTCATGGTAAACAAAAATGCTTGGTCAAGGTGAATCTTACGAAGAGATATTTTACCCAAATATTAGGTGTGCTGTATGTATATTTTTGGCCCTGTATGTATAATTTTGACCCTGTGCTGATCTCAGGAAACCCAAAGAAAATTAAAACTTGAGCACCAAATTCTAGTGTGTTTTTTTAATTAAAGATGTATCCTGTACAGTCTGCCACAGAAAAAGAACAGTTCAAAGAAATTACTGAATGCCCAAATATTGCCATGACATTCATGTCACTGTATGTAAACTTCTGACCATAACTGTACTTTCTAATTCAATGCTTTTTAAAATACAAGTATAAACACTCACAACAGCATAGGCTCTATGTAGAGATTATGGACAACTATAACTCAGCCTTTACAGTTTAGACAAGATACAACTGAGCGCCCAACAGTGACAGCTTGGTTGTGCTGGGATTTGAACTCATGACATTCTGATCATTAGCACAATAGTTTAACCAAAGAACCATCTCGCATTGCTGATTGGGCAACACAAGCTTCACAGAATAACCAACCGCATCAGGAACTTTTCAAAACCCCATCTTTAACTATACACATTTACTATTTTAAATCTGAAGGTAAATGACACAACATGCAAAGCATAATGTTTCCACAATGCATTTGTTTCATACATGTGTGCCTGGTTCTTTGGATAGTTGAAGGTTTCTAAAGGGGTTCTACTTGAAATCACTTTGTAGGGAATTCACAATTTCATAATAGGTTTCAGAGGAGCCAGGAAATGTTATATCATCTTTATATGCAGATGATGTAGTCGTGATTAATGGCTCCTCACAGTTATTAGTGTGTAGATGGTATCGTCACCTTAGATAAACTGAGGTAAGTGTTAGAGATTAATCAGAGAGCAGGGATGAGGATTTTGATTTCCCAAGTTAATAAGCAACTTACAGTGAAGAAGAATGCAAATGTGAACATTAGGAATGTTTCCCAGCATAGCATAGCAGAATATAATTATTAAAAAAAAAAAAAAAGAATGGTGGGGGATGGGGGTATTGACTTTTTATATATTACTCTTTGTCACAAACATTTTGGACCAAAACATTTAAAGAGGTCTAAAAGAGACTTATGGGTTTTATTGTGCAATAGACAACATGTGACCTGTGTTTCTGTTCTCTCTCTTATAGGCTTGTTTGATCTGTTTAGCTGTAATAAGGCTTTCCAGCTTGGTTCAGAGGAGTTTAATGAGAGAAAAGTTGGAATGCGAGATAAATAAGAATGGAGAATGACAAAATGTTCGAGATCAGGAGATTCTCTCTGGTACGGCAGTAATGAGGAATTATTGTGTTATAGGATTACTCATTGTGCTTAAGACCACACGATGCATTTAGAATACTTCCATACTGCAATGATGTAAGAGTTGTTTTTAATTCAAAATGGCTTTTTAATGAATTATTAAGAATGTGACACAAAAAAACTAAGTTAAGTCTCTCGCTCTCTTTCACATTTTCACATTACTCTGTTGTTAAATTTCTTACTTTTTTTCTATTTCTCTTCGTGTGTGTGTGTGTGTGTGTGTGTTGTGTCATCCCTTTTGGCATGTCCTCTGCCTCTTTACCATCAACACCTGAAGCTCTCCCCCCCCCCCCCCCCCCCACCAACTCCCTCAAAAAATACACTCTTTCCTTCTATCTCAGCTGCTTTTTCTCCATTCTGCTCTCGCATGCTCTCTCTCTCTCTCTCTCTCTCTCTCTCTCTCTCTCTCTCTCTCTCTCTCAGAGCATCCTTTTACATATATATAAATGTATGTGCCACTGGTTACCATGGTAACCGATTCAGCCCACAGAACTAGTGTGTGTGAGTGTGTGTGAGAGAGGGGGAGTGAGAGAGAGGTAATTATTAAGAAAAAGACAGGGTTGAAAACACTCCTCAATCCCCTCTATTTAACCACCTCCTCCTGTGGCATGTCACAGATCTCCCTCCTCCTCAATCTCTCTCTCTCTCTCTCTCTCTCTCTCTCTCTCCTTTACATTCACATGCTTTTTCTCGCTCTCCATCTGCACCTCCCAATTGCAGCTACTCACTTGCATGTTTTTTGTTTTTTTTTCTGACTTTGTGCTCCTTTCTCTCAGCTTCCTGTGCCGGCTTCTCATCTCACTTTCTCTTCCTCTAGATCTTTCTGTGTCCCCGGATGATGACTCCAGTGCCTGCTCAGGTTCTGCCTTCTTTCTTGTGTTCCGCCTAAAAAAATCTTCCTTTTGCAAACTTAAACATGTTGTAATTGCATGTTGAGAAGCTTCCTTTATTTCACACCCCCACAGTTCGCTTCGTTTCATAACACCCCCCTTCTTCTTTCTTTTCCTTCTCTCTTGGAGTGTACAGTGTGCTCCTAATCTACCCATCTCTGTCTCCAGATGGCATGTTTATCCCTCCTCTTTCCTGTTCTCCATATTCTCAATCTCTTTTTAATACATTCAGTCAAAATGATTTGCACTGTTATACAGCGGTATTGAAAGAATTTGACTGATAAATATAAAATAAATATACACTACAGCAATTTCTTAAAGAAAACAGGAATTATAATTATTACAGAAGAATGTAAAGCTTTTAGCTAGTAAAATTAATCTTTTTTTGGTGCATAATTCAATTTTTGTTCATGTCACATATTATGTCTTATATGACACATATCGATGATACCAAATTCCATTTCAGTGTGCTGAATTGTTCTTAATCCCTTATTCTATTTGTCTAAATCTTTCTAAGACAACTTTTTCATTAACAATTTGCTCCAAAACTTTAAGCTGAAGATGCATTTTGCTCTCGCTATTACCTGTGTAGTTACACGTAAACTGCACATGCAATATATTACTAAGTACAACCCCAATTCCAAAAAAGTTGGGACGCTGTGTAAACTGTACATAAAAACAGAATGCAATAATTTGTAAATCATGGAAACCCTATATTTCACTGAAAATAGTACAAAGACAACATATCAAATGTTGAAACTGAGAAATTTGATTGTTTTTGGAAAAAATATATGCTCATTTTGAATTTGATGTCAGCAACACGTTTCAAAAAAGTTGGGACAGGGGCATGTTTACCACTGTGTTGCATCACCTCTACGTTTAACAACACTGTAATTATGTTTTAATATGTGCAGAAAGTGGTTTGGCATTGTCTTGCTGAAAGAAGGAAGGCCTTCCCTGAAAAAGATTTTGTCTGGATAACAGCATCTCATCTCATCTCATTATCTCTAGCCGCTTTATCCTATTCTACAGGGTCGCAGGTAAGCTGGAGCCTATCCCAGCTGACTACGGGCGAAAGGCGGGGTACACCCTGGACAAGTCGCCAGGTCATCACAGGGCTGACACATAGACACAGACAACCATTCACACTCACATTCATACCTACGGTCAATTTAGAGACACCAGTTAACCTAACCTGCATGTCTTTGGACTGTGGGGGAAACCGGAGCACCCGGAGGAAACTCAGGCGGACACCAGGAGAACATGCAAACTCTGCACAGAAAGGCCCTCACCGGCCCCGGGGCTCAAACCTGGACCTTCTTGCTGTGAGGCAACAGCACTGATCATTACACCACCGTGCCGCCAGATAACAGCATATTGCTCTGAAACGTGTATATATCATTCAGCATTAATGATGACTTCCCAGATGTACGAGCTACCCATGCCATGTGCATTAATGCACCTTCATACCATCACAGATGTTGGCTTTTGAACTGTGCACTGATAACAAGCCGGATGGTCCCTCTCCTCCTTAGCCTGGAGGACGTGGTGTCCATGATTTCTAAAAAGAATTTTTACTTTTGATTCGTCAGACCTCAAGACAATTTTCCACTTCGCCTCAGTCCATCGTAAAGGAACTCGGGTCAAGAGAAGGTGGTGGTGTTTCTGGATATTGTTTATATATGATTTTAACTTTCATTTGTGGATGCAGTAATGAACTGTTTTCACAGACGATGGTTTTCTGAAGTGTTCCTGAGCCCATACACTGATTTCCACTACAGACACATGTCTGCTTTTAATGCAGTGTCACCTGAGGGCCTGAAGATCACAGGCATCCAGTGTCAGTTTCCAGCCTTGTCTCTTGCATACAGAGATTCCTCCAGATTCTCTGAATCGTTTAATGATATTATGTACCATAGATGACGTGATCCCTAAATTTTTTGTAGTTTTACAATGAGGAACGTTATTCTTATATTGTTGCACTGTTTGCCCATGCAGTCTTTCACAGAGCAGTGAACCCCTCCCAATCTTTACTTCTGAGAGACTCTGGGATGCTCTTTTTATACCCAATCATGTTACTGACCTGTTGCCAATTAACCAAATTAGGGGGTTTTTAGCATTACATAAATTTTTCAGTCTTTTGTTGTGCCTGTCCCAGCTTTTCTGAAACATATTGCTGACATCAAATTCAAAATGAGTATATATATTTTTCAAAAAAACAATAAAATTTCTTAGTTTCAACATATGATATGTTGTCTTTGTACTATTTTCAATGAAATGTAAGGTTTCCATGATTTCACATTCAAATCTTCACATTCTGTTTTTATTTATGTTTTACACAGTGTCCAAACTTTTTTAGAATTGGGGTTGTATGTATGCATGCGTATAGATGCATTACAGCAGTACATCATATGTACTGTGAATACAACAGTATGATAATAAACCTGTAATAAATTTTTTATGGGGTGCAGATTTTTCAGTAAGAAGTTTTTACTTCGGTGGCACAGTGGTGTAGTGGTTAGTGCTGTTGCCTCACAGCAAGAAGGTCCGGGTTCGAGCCCTGTGGCCGGCGAGGGCCTTTCTGTGCAGAGTTTGCATGTTCTCCCCATGTCCGCGTGGGTTTCCTCCGGGTGCTCTGGTTTTCCCCCACAGTCCAAAGACATGCAGGTTAGGTTAACTGGTGACTCTAAATTGACCGTAGGTGTGAATGTGAGTGTGAATGGTTGTCTGTGTCTATGTGTCAGCCCTGTGATGACCTGGCGACTTGTCCAGGGTGTACCCCGCCTTTCGCCCATAGTCAGCTGGGATAGGCTCCAGCTTGTCTGCAACCCTGTAGAAGGATAAAGCAGCTAGAGATAATGAGATGAGATGAGTTTTTACTTCCAGCTTGTGACTATTCCCTGCACACTAAAAGGAATTTCCCATGTATTTTTAAGTGAAGCCAATATAAACGTTGTAACATAATCACCCCTGCACTACCTATGTACAAACTACTCAGAACAGATCCACATTTAAAGTGTAGCCTCTACATAATTACAGTAGAATAAATGCAGAGTTGCCAACATTGCTAACAAGGAAACCCTCGCAATCAAAAAGAATGAACAGAATTTTACTACCCCACAGAAGACCTAATATCATTAACCAGGATTGCCAGATTAACTACATCTCAAAAAGTACACAAAAGAACCAAAACTGGCCCCAAAAATAATTTTTTCTTCTTTTTCTCAGTCTCAGTCAGTTCACTGTCTTGCACAAGTATTTCTGATTTTCAGATATCATCCACTCCGTAAACTCCCTTTCCCTCCTCCAAAATATCTTACAACAAAAATTGTTCTTTATATCAGAGACACACTGTCTGCATTTACACTTTGTTTGTGGAAAATTATAAGATATAATTTGGATTATTTACTATAAAACAAGATCTTAGCTGCCTCTGGATTTGTTTAAATTCTCTAATTTGGCATAAAAAAACACGATATGGCAACCATGAGATTTTTTTTTTGTGTACGTCTGTTGCTCCTCAGCCAATGAAGACATTAATGGAGTGAGCACAGGACAGCGTGATTCCTGCCCCAAATGAGCCTCTATCAGTGCTTGCTGCAGTTCCCAAATTGACCACTAGGGGCAATAATAAATCTATGGCTATATACACTGCCTGGCCAAAAAAAGTCGCACACACTAATACGCTCACTGGCCACTTTAATAAGAACTTGTTCTTGATTCTAAGATTCCTGTTCTTGGCTGGCAGGAGCGAAATCCAGTGTGGTCTTCTGCTGTTGCGTGCTGAGATGCTTTTCTGCTCACCACAGTTGTAAAGAGTGATTATATGAGATGCTATATCCTTCCTGGCAGCTCGAACCAATCTGGCCATTTTCCTTTGACCTCTCTTATCAACAAGACGTTTGTTTCCACCCACAGAACTGTCACTCACTCAATGTTTTTTGTTTTTCACACCATTCTGTGTAAACTCTAGAGACTATGTGTGAAAACCCGAGGAGATCAGCAGTTTCTGAAATACTCAAACCAGTCCATCTGGCTCAAACCAACACCCATGCCACAGTGAAAGAAAGTCACACTTTGAGATCACAATTTTTTCCATTCTGATGTTTGAAGTGAACCTTAACTGAAGCTCTGGATTTGTATCTACGTGATTTTATGCCTTGCGCTGCTGTCAAGGGATTGGCTGATTAGATAACTGCATAAAACAGCAGGTGTATGGGAGTACTTAATAAAGTGACGAGTGAGTGTATTTTGTCGGACCGCCATTGGCTTTTATTATGGCAGGCATTCACCATGGCATTGTTTCAACAGCTTTATGCAATGTCACAATGTTTATTTCCATCCAAAGTTGCATTAATTTTTCACTGAGATCTTGTATTGACAATGGGAAAGTCAAACCGCTCCATAAAGTCTTCTCCAGCACTTTTATTGGGGTTAAGGTAAGGTCATGACTCTGTGGTGGCCAATTCATGTGTGAAAAGGATTCCTGATGTTTTCTGAACCATTATTTTATGATTTGAGCCATTAATGTGATAATCTGGTCATTCAGTACATTCAGGTCATCAGCTGATTCCATTTTATTGCCACATAATGTTGCTGAGCCTTGACCTGACCAACTGAAGCAACCACAGATCATAACACTGCCTCCAGAGGCTTGTACAGTGGTCACTATGCATGATGGGTGCATCACTTCATGTGCTTCCCTTCTTACCCTGACACGCCCATCACTCAGGAATGGGGTCAATCTGGACTCATCAGACCACATGATGTTTCTCCATTGCTCCAGAGTCCAATCTTTATGCTCCCTAAAAATTTGAAGCCTTTTCTTCCAATTAACCTCACGAACAAGCAGGTTTTTTTATGGCCACACATCTGTTTAGTCCCAATCCTGTGAGTTCCTGTTGTATTGTGGAAATGCTCTTACTTTCACTATTAAATTCTACTGTTGAGTTTCCATAATTCAAATTCACCAAGTGTTTAATTGATCACAGATCTCGGTCAGTCAAGATTTTTTTTCTGACCACATTTCTTCTGTGAAGTTGATGGTTCTCCACTATCCTTCCAGGTTTTAATAATGCATGGACAGTTCTTCACCCACCTCCAGTCATTTCAGCAGTCTCCTTAGTTGTTTTCTTTGCTTGATGCAGGCCAATAATTTGTCCCTTCTGAAACACAGCAACATCTTTTCCACAACCACGGGATACATCTTCCAAAATGATTGTTTAAGAAATGAGAAGCTACTCACTGCATCAGTTAGGGTTAAAAGAATTGTTGCCCACTGAAACATATTAATCACTGCAGTAATTCTCCAATCACAGGCTCTTAAGTATTTGTTTAGTTAAATCAAAACAACAGCTTGGTTTGGTGGCACAGTGGTGTTCTGGTTAGCACTGTCGCCTCACAGCAAGAAGGTTCTGGGTTTGAGCCCAGCGGCTGATGGGGGCTCTTCTGTGTGGAGTTTGCATGTTCTCCCCGTGTCTGTGTGGGTTTCCTCCAGGTGCTCCGGTTTCCCCCACAGTCCAAAGACATGCAGGTTAGGCTAATTGGTGGCTCTAAATTGACCGTAGGTGTGAATGTGAGTGTGAATAGGTGCTTGTCTCTATGTGTCAGCCCTGTGATGATCTGGCAACTTGTCCAGGGTGTACCCCGCCTCTCACCCATAACCAGCTGGGATAGGCTCCAGCTTGCCCACAACCCTGCACAGGATAAGCAGTTACAGATAATGGACGGATGTTCTTGTTTTGGCCAGGCAGTGTATATGGCCTTTATTGATTTTGCGCAATTGTGGCTAAAAAATCCAAAATGCTACGGCACAGTTGTGCAACATCTAGAAAGACGAGCGAATCAATGGAACATCAGTTGTTGGTCATTCAAAAGAGCTTATTAATCTTTCAAAAGAATTTAGTTGAATGATGATGTTATGAAGATTAATACTTGAGAGCTTGTTCATTTTTTTCGCTCACCAAAGACAACGCTGTCCTGACTACTTACTTTCTATTGTTTCACAAGACCGAGGTTTGCAACTTTGCAGGTCAAAGTTCACCTATATAAAGTCAACATGAAACAAGTAACAGCAAATGAATGTTCCTTTCACATCCCACATTTTTTTTCCCTTAGTGAATTGTCTTTTTCACTCAGCAAATAGAGCGAGTGTAGTTTTCAAATATATCTCAGCTCAAAATACAAAACACTATGGCTAACTTGTAAAAAAAAAACGTACACCTCTGTAAATATGCTGTAACATGATAACAGGTTATATCAATTTTACCCAATAATGTAAGTAATTAAACACATCTTGATCAAAACAGAAAGAAAAGTGTTCCTGGAAAACCATCAGTTCATACAAATGTAATTATTCTCACCTTTTCACAAAATTATAATGACCTGTGGAAGCATGTCCTGTTGAAACTGTTAACATGCACTTGATTACTTGAAGTTCAGACACGTGTTTTTACAGTACATAAAAGCTTACTGCTGTAATCTATTTGTAACAGTCTATACAGTATATCCTCATTTACATGATACTTACATGTACAGATTATATGAACATAAGTCCACATCTGACACTTCTCTAAGCTGAATCATTTTGTAAATGTCCCACAGCACAGTTTTCATTTACAATACTTGTTAGGAAAAACAGCCAACAAGCGCACAGCATGTGTGGAAACTTATCCCAGGTGGAAACATCATGAAGCTGGTTGAGAGAATGCCAGGGATTACAAAACTGTAATCAAAGCTACTTTGAGGAATCTGGCATAAAATAACTTTGAGCGATAATTATGAATGTATGCAAGAATGAAGAAAAAAAAACATGGGATTGAAAAGTTTGACAATATAGTCAATGAATACACTGGGCCTTGTTTATCAAGCTGGATATGAATGGATTTATTCATAAATGTTTGTAGGACTGTTTAGAAAAGATGGGTGAAAAATTTTGTTCATTAAGAGTCTAGTCATTAAAATACTGTTAATTCTGAAAATTGATTGTGTCCTATGAGGAATAATTTTATTAGCATGAGATACTGTAATTGTGTAGACAGATTGTACAGTTGAGATTAAATAGCTTGTTTATTTTAATTGCATGCACAAATTTAACAACATTTTTGAAATTCTATCATTTCTTATAAGTGTTTTGGGGGACAAAAAACTAAGTTCAGTGGCTAAGCTGCCTCACTGGAAGATTGAGGACATACTGCTTTTAGGAGGCTTTCTTCATGAACTAGTCATCATTTTGTTGTTTTTTTGCTCTTTGGAGCCTTGCCTTTTATGGAATTATTTAGGCATCATTCAGTGTTAATAAACCACTTGGCAATTTAGAAGTAATTGACCTTCATCAACATACACACGAATACAAAGAAAATCAGCTTGACCAAACTTTTGTAAATTGACTGTTCATTTTTTTTTATTCAGTTTGCCCTACAAAAATATTTGCACGCAATGTTGCCAAAAGATTCATAAATGATTCTTATATTAATGGCAAACCTAAATTTTATCACCTTAAAAATAAAATGATTGTAAAATTACTGAAATTCTTCACTCCACTAAACATGCATCATGGTTACTCATCTTAATATGCAAATCCTATGAAGTACATCTTCAAATTCTTCAGTGAAGTTAAAGTAGAAAGATATAAGCTCTTAAATTTGCTAACAGTATTTAAAAGTACAGGAAAGATTCACTAAAGGAAAACCTTACATCGCACATTTTCTGAGAATAATGAACTCTTTTAATGTGTGCACCAAAATGGTGACTTTGTTTTATAGAACTTTTATTGAGTCAGCCCTGTCCTTCTCTATTGTTTTATGGTTTGGTAACCTTAAAGCTAGACGGCCTTTCGATTTCATAAAATCGGTGAAATTTAGTTCCCTCTGAAATTTGGTCATTGTGATATATGTTTATTTCTGTAATATCTCACAAAATATTAGGCCATTCTGTGGCTAAGAAGTTATTTAATTTGAGCGGATTCCCGAGCAAATGATGTGCATGAAATTGCTCGCTTCGCACAGTCAAGCAGACAGAGGAAGTCTGTGTGCGCATGCACAGGTTTACCTTCTTCTTCTTCTTTTGGGTTTTACACCAGCTGGCATCCACAGTGTTGCATTACTGCCATCTACAGGTTTACATTTGACCATGCACTGACAGTTACATAATTTTGTCGTTAAACAAACAGCTGATCACACTGAGGTGCTTGCTGACCGCCGATATTTATTAGTTTGGTCCTGCGTTTCCTTTCTTTCGCAACATAACGTCTTTTCTTCTCACGTTCCATTACTGTAGTCAGTCTTTCATGTTTCATTCACACACTCATGTCCTCTATTTTTCTCTCCTCTTCCAAATTTGTATCCCACAATGCTTTGCGCGAACGGGGAAAGCCTACCATGTGATGCATGACGTAGTATCTTGAATTTGGTCATGGTAAA
This sequence comes from Neoarius graeffei, assembly GCF_027579695.1. Classification (NCBI taxonomy): domain Eukaryota; kingdom Metazoa; phylum Chordata; class Actinopteri; order Siluriformes; family Ariidae; genus Neoarius; species Neoarius graeffei. Next base: position 45,454,397 of record NC_083586.1, on the reverse strand, counting down.
GCAGGAAAAAATAGCAGAGAATTTAGACCCATGTGGTCCTAAATTCATTAATTGTTCTATTTAAAAATAAAATAATAATAATAATAATAATAATAATAATAATAATAATAAAACTGGAAGTCTGTGATTCAAATTCAGTAGCTTTCGGTCCACTAAACAAGAATAATTGGGTGTCATGGAAAATTCTTTTTATGACCTACACTTGAAAAATCTGAAAGGCAGTCTACCTTTAAGCTTACAGACAGGAATAAGCTTGGTCGGCTTGTTAGAGTAGCCAGCAAGGTCATTGAGGTGACTCAAGCTCAGCTTTATGATCATCATATTGGACTACATTGACCACCCCCTTTATAGGGAGTTTGAACTTCTACCTTCAGGTAGGAGATACAGAGTTCCCACCCACAGGACAAAAAGATTCAAACTTTCCTTTGTCTGCACTGCAATTAATATGCTGAATTTGCACAAATGATGTCACTGTTGCACCTTACAGTTCTGTACTGGACTTTTCGCTTATCCTGGCCTCTCCATGTAGTGATCTTGCATTGTGCTGTACTGTGTCTTCAGTCCCTGTTACCTGTTTGCAGAGGTGGACAGTAACGAAGTACATTTACTTGAGTACTGTACTTAAGTACACTTTTTGAGTATCTGTACTTTACTTGAGTATTTTTTTGGGAAACTTATGACTTTAACTTCACTACATTTGAAAGGAAAATATCGTACTTTTTACTCCACTACATTTCTATCAAGGTCCTCGTTACTACAGTGGTGCTTGAAAGTTTGTGAACCCTTTAGAATTTTCTATATTTCTGCATAAATATGACCTAAAACATCATCAGATTTTCATACAAGTCCTAAAAGTAGATAAAGAGAACCCAGTTAAACAAATGAGACAAAAATATTATACTTGCTCATTTATTTATTGAGGAAAATGATCCAATATTACATATCTGTGAGTGGCAAAAGTATGTGAACCGTTGCTTTCAGTATCTGGTGTGACCCCCTTGTGCAGCAATAACTGCAACTAAATGTTTCCGGTAACTGTTGATCAGTCCTGCACACCGGCTTGGAGGAATTTTAGCCCATTCCTCTGTACAGAACAGCTTCGACTCTGGGATGTTGGTGGGTTTCCTCACATGAACTGCTCGCTTCAGGTCCTTCCACAACATTTCGATTGGATTAAGGTCAGGACTTTGACATGGCCATTCCAAAACATTAACTTTATTCTTCTTTAACCATTCTTTGGTAGAACGACTTGTGTGCTTAGGGTCATTGTCTTGCTGCATGACCCACCTTCTCTTGAGATTCAGTTCATGGACGGATGTCCTGACATTTTCTTTTAGAATTTGCTGGTATAATTCAGAATTCATTGTTCCATCAATGATGGCAAGCCGTCCTGGCCCAGATGCAGCAAAACAGGCCCAAACCATGATACTACCACCACCATGTTTCACAGATGGGATAAGGTTCTTATGCTGGAATGCAGTGTTTTCCTTTCTCCAAATATAATGCTTCTCATTTAAACCAAAAAGTTCTATTTTGGTTTCATCCGTCCACAAAACATTTTTTCCAATAGCCTTCTGGCTTGTCCACGTGATCTTTAGCAAACTGCAGACGAGCAGCAATGTTCTTTTTGGAGAGCAGTGGCTTTATCCTTGCAACCCTGCCATGCACACCATTGTTGTTCAGTGTTCTCCTGATGGTGGACTCATGAACATTAACATTAGCCAATGTGAGAGAGGCCTTCAGTTGCTTAGAAGTTACCCTGGGGTCCTTTGTGACCTTGCCGACTATTACACGCCTTGCTCTTGGAGTTATCTTTGTTGGTCGACCACTCCTGGGGAGGGTAACAATGGTCTTGAATTTCCTCCATTTGTACACAATCTGTCTGACTGTGGATTGGTGGAGTACAAACTCTTTAGAGATGGTTTTGTAACCTTTTCCAGCCTGATGAGCATCAACAACACTTTTTCTGAGGTCCTCAGAAATCTCCTTTGTTCGTGCCATGATACACTTCCACAAACATGTGTTGTGAAGATCAGACTTTGATAGATCCCTATTCTTTAAATAAAACAGGGTGCCCACTCACACCTGATTGTCATCCCATTGATTGAAAACACCTGACTCTAATTTCACCTTCAAATGAACTGCTAATCCTAGAGGTTCACATACTTTTGCCACTCACAGATATGTAATATTGGATCATTTTCCTCAATAAATAAATGAGCAAGTATAATATTTTTGTCTCATTTGTTTAACTGGGTTCTCTTGATCTACTTTTAGGACTTGTGTGAAAAGCTGATGATGTTTTAGGTCATAGTTATGCAGAAATATAGAAAATTCTAAAGGGTTCACAAACTTTCAAGCACCACTGTATGAAGCAGCTTTGAAAGTGAATGTTTTTTTATTTTCTAAATGTGATGGTTTTTTTGCAAGTGACACTGAGAGCCTATCAGTAATCACTAGGGTCACGTCACATCCATAGACTGTATAAAATCAAGTTCAATGATTTCTCAGCAGCATTATTTGAACACGATCAGTTGATGGCAGAATGGAAGGAGGTGGTTCTTCTGGGGAATGCTCTGGGGAAAGGAAGAAAGATTTCTTTTGTTTTAAATGTTTGCTTTGTTTGCCAAAAATGAACCACATCACGGCCTACAAAAAATCGCCATCCAACCCGCAGAAGCATATTGAGGTATGTAAATGTTTTATTCCTAGAGAATGCTTGCAACAAAGTTGGCTGTGCTTTTAGAGCTAGTGATAATGTTGCAATAGCTATGCAGTCTGGTTAGTCAAATGACTTTGCCCGCCAAGTTGCCATGGCCTTGTCCATGGCTAACATTAACACTTAGCTAGTTAACTTGGACACTGTTAGTTAGCATGTAAAAACGGAGTTATGCTAACATGAATAATGTTAACTTATCTGAAGTCCTTTCAGAAATATGTTTTAGCATAATCTTGCCAAATAAACAGAATGTAGAAATCTTTCTTTTCTAGTAACATTAGCTACCCAGTATGATTTTGAGTTTGAAAAGAGTTTGCTAGCATGTCGGGCACAGCATGCGTTCATTTTGTGAATTCACATTTCTGTCTTTGGTAACGGCGTTAGGTTTTGTAAGTGTTGTGGCAATAAAACAACGATGCATTGACAGAAAATGTACTTTTAATACTTAAGTATTTTTAAAAGCAAATACTTCAGTACTTTAACTTAAGTAAAAATTTGACTGTACAACTTTCACTTGTATCGGAGTAACATTTGACCAGTGGGATGTGTACTTTTACTTCAGTAATGAAGTTGGGTACTTTGTCCACCTCTGTCTGTTTGTATTTGTCTTCAATGTTGTATTTATTCTAGTTTGTATGTTTTCAAATGCTTAACTGCAACCTAATTTCCCCTGGTGGGACAATATATTTGACTTGACACCCTGATTTGAGTTACAGATGTAGTAATGCTATTTAGTGCTTCTTTTACCAAGGAACCAAAGAAAGAATATTGGTCCCCAAAAAAATGGCCAAGGCTAAATTAGGACAGGTTTTTCCCTAATCTCTCAATACAATAACAATGAGACAAACTAGCTAAATGCTAATTCCTAGCTATGGTGCTACAAAGTGTACATACAGTAATGACATTTTACAGTTTTGAGTATTAGGTTTCATTCTTGCTGCTACATCTGTTAAAGTTATTATTAATACATTATCATAAGTTAAAAGTTATTGTTTATTACGAGTTGAGATTAACATCTTCAAGATTAACATCTGATGCTAAAAAAGTCACCTTATGCACTGGTGTTTAAAATGTAGTTAGTGGAAAGGAGAAATATTTATTTTGGAACACAGTAAGTAAAAGTCTGAAGTATAGGTGAATGAAAATAAAATGTAAGCGACAATTACTTCATTAACAACGTACTGATACTTTATTACTTCCCCCAACTAGAAATATTTACAGATGCTGCTTAGATCATGAGCTTGTGATTTGATGACGAGATTTATTTTTTTGAGGAAAATTATATATATATATATATATATATATATATATATATATATATATATATATATATATATATATATTGTGTATGTGTGTGTGTGTGTGTAAATGAATGCCAGGTCACTACAGAACTTAGTCAAGCACCAACCCGACTGTTCCATCTTTTTCATGGCAGCCATCTTTAAGGCACTGTCCTATTTTACCACTGTATTTTAGTGCTGATGAAGAAGGTGCTGCTCCATATCCACATCATCATCAGCACCCTTAATTAATCTGTAATACGATTCCTAGATTATTTCTGCACACCGTTATCCAAGGTTATCCAACAAATAAGAGAAAGGACAAAAAAAGTATTAAAGTAGGAAAATATAAAGCTTAAAGGAAAGTCTGTAAGAGACAAAAGTAGAGAAGGAGTGTAAAGGACCAAAAAAAAACTAGCCAAGAAAACTAAATATTACTTTATATTATATCCTATATATAGGATTTGTCCACTGGAACATTACAACCAGTGAACAAGTTTATATATATATATATATATATATATATATATATATATATATATATATATAATCACAATATATGACTCATAGTGTATTACTATAATACATTATTCCTTAAAAAGAAGCGAATTTTATTTTTTCCTGCAAGAGGGAGAGCTCTAAAACTGTGTTATGAAATAAATACCCAATGGCTCATATGTAAACTGATAAAGAATTTTTGGTCAGACAGTTCAAATCTCTGTCAGGTCATAATTTCATTCTACAGTATAAAGTGATCAGAAATACACCATGCATTGATGATGTCATACAGAAAGATATTTTGGATTCGTTCGTGAATAGGATCATTATTATTGTGACAGTTGTGTTTCAGTGCTTATGGTTCTGCTCTAGCATTCTAGTGACAAAAAGGCTGACAAAGGACTTCAGCCTCATCTGCTCGGTGATACAGCGGCTTTGGATGAAATATCCGACAAATAATAAATGTAAATACAGAATACAATGAAAGAATAATGTATTGTAATGTCTGAATTATTACATACTTTTATATCACAATGTTTTTGAACACTCGAACCTGATTGGTCGGAAGGTATTACTTAATTTTTTTTTTTTAAACAGCAGTTCGAACAGTAGAACTGGCTGTAAATCGAATCACACATTGGTATTAATGCACTCATTCTAATATGTTGGTTTTCTGTAGTAACTTCAAATTCAGGGCGGCACAGTGGTGTAGTGGTTAGCGCTGTTGCCTCACAGCAAGAAGGTCCGGGTTCAAGCCCCGTGGCCGGTGAGGGCCTTTCTGTGCAGAGTTTGCATATTCTCCCCGTGTCCGCGTGGGTTTCCTCTGGGTGCTCCGGTTTCCCCCACAGTCCAAAGACATGCAGGTTAGGTTAACTGGTGACTCTAAATTGACCGTAGGTGTGAATGTGAGTGTGAATGGTTGTCTGTGTCTATGTGTCAGCCCTGTGATGACCTGGCGACTTGTCCAGGGTGTACCCCGCCTTTCGCCCGTAGTCAGCTGGGATAGGCTCCAGCTTGCCTGCGACGCTGTAGAAGGATAAAGCGGCTAGAGATAATGAGATGAGATAAGACTTCAAATTCAGGGCGGCACAGTGGTGTAGTGGTTAGCGCTGTCGCCTCACAGCAAGAAGGTCCGGGTTCGAGCCCCGTGGCCGGCGAGGGCCTTTCTGTGCAGAGTTTGCATGTTCTCCCTGTGTCCGCGTGGGTTTCCTCTGGGTGTTCCGGTTTCCCCCACAGTCCAAAGACATGCAGGTTAGGTTAACTGGTGACTCTAAATTGACCGTAGGTGTGAATGTGAGTGTGAATGGTTGTCTGTGTCTATGTGTCAGCCCTGTGATGACCTGGCGACTTGTCCAGGGTGTACCCCACCTTTCGCCCATAGTCAGCTGGGATAGGCTCCAGCTTGCCTGCAACCCTGTAGAACAGGATAAAGTGGCTACAGATGATGAGATGAGACTTCAAATTCAGAGGTATTTTTATGGAGGATGCACCACATAATCTATAGTACGAGTCAAAAGTTTATACACCCCTACTCATTCATCGTGCCGGTGGCACAGTGGTGTCGTGGTTAGCACTGTTGCCTCACAGCAAGAAGGTTCTGGGTTCAAGCCTTGGGGCCTTTCTGTGTGAAGTTTGCGTGTTCTTCCCATGTCTGCGTGGGTTTCCTCTGGGTGCTCCAGTTTCCCCCACAGTTCAAAGACATGCGGTTAGGTTAACATGAGGCAGCCATGGACTGAGGTTGAACTGAAGTGCCCCTGAGCAAGGGCACCTAATCCATAACTGCTCCCCGGGTGCTGTAGCATAGCTGCCTTCTGCTCTGGGTATGTGTGTGCTCATTGCTCATTTGCATGTTCACTAAGTCTGTGCTTGAGTATGACAAATAAAAATTTCTTGGCTTCATAGGTTTTTCTGTATTTGGACTATTTTCTACATTGTAGAACAATACTGAAGACATCAAAGCTATGAAACAACAAATGGAACATATGGAATTATGTGGTAAACAAAAATGTGTGGCAGCACGGTGGTGTAGTGGTTAGCGCTGTTGCCTCACAGCAAGAAGGTCCGGGTTCGAGCCCCGTGGCCGGCGAGGGCCTTTCTGTGCGGAGTTTGCATGTTCTCCCCGTGTCCGCGTGGGTTTCCTCCGGGTGCTCCGGTTTCCCCCACAGTCCAAAGACATGCAGGTTAGGTTAACTGGTGACTCTAAATTGACCGTAGGTGTGAATGTGAGTGTGAATGGTTGTCTGTGTCTATGTGTCAGCCCTGTGATGACCTGGCGACTTGTCCAGGGTGTACCCCGCCTTTCGCCCGTAGTCAGCTGGGATAGGCTCCAGCTTGCCTGCGACCCTGTAGGACAGGATAAAGCGGCTAGAGATAATGAGATGAGATGAGACAAAAATGTGTTAAAAAACAAAATATGTTTCATATTTTAGATTCTTCATAGTATCCAGCGTTTACCTTGATGACACTTTGCACACTATTGGCATTATCTTAACCAGCTTCATGAGGTAGTCACCTGGAATGCTTTTGTATTGACAGGAGTGCCTCATCAAAAGTTAATTAGTGGACTAATTTCTTGCCTTCTTAATGAGTTTGAGATCAAACAGTAAATAGTAAATAATAAAAATACAGTAAATAGCCCTATTCCACAACTGTAGTAATCCATATTATGTCAAGAACTGCTCAACTAAGTAAAGAGAAATGACATCCATCATTACTTCAAGACAATTATCTTTTAATTAATAAAATTAAAGAAAAAACACTGAATTAGAAGGTGTCCAAACTTTTAACTGGTACTGTAAGTCTAATAACAAAACAAATGCATTGTTATTTGAAAAAGTAAGAATTTCAGGAAGGAGTCTCCAGTGTCAGATCTTTGTAATGTACTTCACACTTTCTAGTTTCTTGGCAACATGAAAAGTTTTGTGTTTTGTTTTGTTTTTGTTTTTTTTCATTAACATCAAGAGAGAAAAACGAGACACAAGAAGAGAAAACTGTTTACAGCTGTTATAATGTAAGTGATAACAGGAACTAACTTGTCTTGTGGATGTTCCACAACATTGAATGATCTATAAAGTATGATGTGTGATTGATTAATAAATTACAATTTCATAATCATTAATCTACAAATTGCAGTATAAGATAAATAAAGCTCTTGGAGATATGGAGTTATAGGAAAATAATCAACTTTGGGATGGTAAGACTAAAGTCTGCTTTGCTTCAGGTCTCATCAACCCATCCTGTTGTTGATTATTTTCCTATAACAGCATCCCCTGTCGTCTTTTATATCTTATTTATTGCTGTTGGAATACGTCTGCTTGGTTGGTCCAGTGATTTCTCACCATCACAATTTAGACTCGTGCTGAGACAGTCTCATGCTTTTTTTTTTAACTTTGGTCCCCTTCTTTTTCTCCAGAATGACAAAACAACTGTATTCGACTCCCACTCTATCAGTTGGTGGCATTTGCTAAAAGTCTTGCTGACATTTCCTTTCTTTCTTTCTCTTTTCTCTCTCTGTCCCTCAGTCTATTCATTCCTCTGCTTTCTACAGGCTAAAACCAATAACGGTTCTTTTAGTCTGGCCTTCTCCTTCTCTCTTTCTCTCTTTCTTCTCCCTGTTTACCACTTGGATGTTGACTTTTTTCTTTTCTTCATTCACTCTTACTGTCGTTCATCAAAGTCTGTTGGTGTAAAAGGCAGCAGTGTAGTGATAATAGCAGAAGTGACAGGAATACTAATACTGAGCCCACGAGCCCGTCGCATTACTACCCAACACAGCAATATCTTCAACTTTCGACTTCAAAGTGCTTTGTTCAATCCCCTTTGAGCCATGTTACCCATGATCTTTGCACCAGATAAAAGAGTCTTTGACACGTAGGACACTGGGACGGTCTGGATCGCTTTTTCAAATGACACTCACCAACTGGTGCAATAGTGCAATTACCTTGGTAATTGCTCTGAATAGAACACACTATATATATATATATATATATATATAGAGAGAGAGAGAGAGAGAGAGAGAGAGAGAGAGAGAGAGAGAGAGAGAGAGAAACTAGAGAGAAAGGAGAATCCAAGAGGTAGTAGAACCAAAGGAGATAAAACAGATAGAAAAATAGAGAGAGACCAAAAGCGCAAGACAGAGAGATGCCACAGGGCAATATAGAAATCACAGTGACCCTGATCAGGCTACAGTGGTTAGTGAAGATGAATTAATGAAAAAGAAGACATAGAAAAACTGAGAAAAAAAACAGGCTGAAGGTTAGAGAGGAGAAGAAGCCAAAAAGCAAAAGGGACTAAAAGAGGTAAAAGACAAAAAGAAAGCTAGAATGACTAAAAGACAGGCACAGAAGAAAATCAATAGAAAAGTAAAGACAGATAGAAGGATAAAGAGAGCCTAAAAGGGCAAGAGAGTGAAACCAGATAGAAGAGTACGACAAAAAGATTGAGAGGACAGTATGGTTACCCTAAATCTGACCTAATCACATCTCAGAGAGGCTCATCACTCCATTCATATCAAATTATCATTGGAGTGTTGCAGGTATTTATACCACATCCATTGAGTATTCAGAACGATCCAGCAACTATGACGCCAACCCAGTAATGTCATTATGCAGCTACTCATTTTGCACAAAAGAACAAATCAGACATTCTGAGAATGGAACTTCTCTTGGACCTGTACATAATTAAGTGTCACTATAATAAGTGTGCTCTTCCAACACATTCTCCATCCCATGTCTAAAAACCTCAGCATGGCATTGGATAGAGACAAAAAAAAACTCAGAGATGAACCAGAGAATGATTTGCCAGAAGATGTTACACTCTCCGAAATAAAGGCTTTTCTTGTCACTGTGATAGTATCATCCAGGTTACATCCTTTTTACCTTTAGTATGTATATTTTACCTGGGAATGTGCATGTGAGTTAAGGATAAAATGGTCCTTGAGGTCTAATTATGTAGCTTAAGTTCTTTTTAAAGGTACCCTCTGTTCATGTTTTCATCAAAAATATACATAGTAAAGATACAAAACATTGATTAACCTTGAACCAGCAACAAGTACAGTTTATTGTGGTACCTTTATTTCTGAAAGTATAGACCAGGGGATAGAAGGGATGCTGAAAGAAATAGTCAGAGAGAGCCTTTAACAATAGATAAAGAGACATTCTTGAGATGAGACATTACCTTGGCAGCCATGATCATGGAGGAACCTCCGCGGATGCCGAGGATGGGGATGTGGGTCTGCGCTGAGATGAAATCAAGGATCTGGGCGATGGCCTCCTGGTCTGTGTCATCTCCAAACACAACGCCCTGGAGCCAATGGCGAGACATGAGCGCACATATGCGCGTGATGATGCTCTTTGGGTCTGTTTCATTCATGGTGACCAGGTCGAGCTTCGGTGCCAGCGGTACATGCAGGAAGTCCTCCTTTTCTAGGCCCTCAGCCAGCGCCACCTCACTCGAGTTGCCCACAAGCACCACGGCAATGCTAAGGCCCTGCGCCAACTTGGGCACTGATGCCACCGGATTTGGTGGACCGTAATGAGGAGGCCCAATGATGTTGCCAGTGGCCACGCCCCCAGCCATGCCCCCACCACCCCGTCGCGACTCGCAAGCTGGGAAGAGCAGCAGTGACAGGAGGAGCACAAAGGAGAAACGAGGGAGTCTGGAAGGTGAAGGGAGGATGGAGGACGAGGAGAGGGTACGGCGGAAGGAGGGAAAGAGGCCGAGGCTGACAAGCATGGCAGCGAAGTGAAGACGCAGGCCCTGGAGGAAGGGAGACAGGGAGAGAGTTTAGAAAAATGTGTCATATGCTTTCTCTTCGTCAGCCTTCACTACTAATTAATGGCACGTTTTGGACAGGGTCCATGGAAATGTCGAAAGCCTCCAGAGAATTCTGTCATACAGCTGTTGAATTTAGTAACAAGTTTGCCAAACTTCTATATTTAACATCTTTTTACCATCTATCTTTAAAGGAATTCTCCAGCAGTTATTTTTTTCCCTAATTTCTGTCTACCACTGTATCCATCTGGATAATGAGTGATTACCAAAGACATCTATTTTCACGCTTCACTGTAATGACACAAGAAACAAAAACGTGTTTACTCAAAAATCATTTATAACGGAAGTTTAAAGGCAGGTGTTGAATTCTGTCAATAAATGTGACAGTACCGCACAAATTTAAAACTATAACTTACACTCTAACAAAAATAGAGAGAATATCTTACCAAAGCTAAGTGTAATGTAGTTTTGTCTAACTTTTCACTTTCCTGAAAGTTTTGGGGGGCAGCACATTGGTGTAGTAGTTAGCGCTGCCACCTCACAGTAAGAAGGTTCTGGGTTCGAGCCCAGTGGGCGACGGAGGCCTTTCTGTGTGGAGTTTGTATGTTCTCCCCGTGCCTGCATGGGTTTCCTCCGGGTGCTCCGGTTTCCCCCACAGTCCAAAGACATGCAGGTTAGGCTAATTGGTGGATCTAAATTGACCGTAGGTGTGAATGTGAGTGTGAATGGTTGTTTGTCTCTATGTGTCAGCCCTGTGATGACCTGGCGACTTGTCCAGGGTGTACCCCACCTCTCGCCCACAGTCAGCTGGGATAGGCTCCAGCTTGCCCATGACTCTACACAGGATAAGTGGTTACAGATAATCGATGGATGAAAGTTTTGGGTGGCACGGTCATGTAAGTGGTTAGCATGGTCGCCTCACAGCAAGAAGGTTCTGGGTTCGAGCCCAGCAGCCGGCGGGGGCCTTTCTGTGTGGAGTTTGCATGTTCTCCCCATGTCTGCGTGGGTTTCCTCCGGGTGCTCCGGTTTCCCCCACAGTCCAAAGACATGCGGTTAGGTTAATATGGGACGGCCTTGGGCTGAGGTGCCCTTGAGCGAGGCACCTAACTCCCAACTGCTCCCCGGGCACTGTTAGCATGGCTGCCCATTGCTCTGGGTGTGTGTGTGCTCATTGCTCACGTGTGTGCATGTGTGTGTTCACTGCTTCAGATGGGTTAAATGCAGAGAGGAATTTCACAAGTGTATGATGAATAAAGTTGTGCTTTCTTTCTTTCTTTCTTTTGGTTTCCATGCACCATCAGGCAGAATCTGGGGCATTTCTGTGTTAAAGCTGCAGTACATTGTTTAATACATAACCACAAATTCTGAGTCAGAAAAAATACTGCCATTCTTAAAGATTTTTTTTTTTAAATCTAGAGCTTAATTGATAAATATCTTAATCAGAACCATTTATGAAACATGAAATATTCATGAAGCATTCTACAAAGCTGTATTCAACAGCCGGCCTTAGATTTCAATTCTGATTGATTTTTGAGTAAATTAGTTTGATGATCATTTCTCAATACAGAGAAATATCAAAATTCTTGACTGTGGTAGTCACACATAAATTACAGATACTGAACATACAGTACAAGTCAAACATTTGAACACACCTCTAATTCCACTGTTTTTTTAATGTTATTAATTAAAAGACACTTAATGTCTTAAAGTAATGATGGATGTCGTTCCTCTTTACTTAGTTGAGTGGTTCTGGACATAATACAGATTACTACAGTAGTAGAATAGGGCTATTTACTGTATTGTTATTATTTTTATTTACCGTTTGAGCTCAAATGTGTTAAGAAGGTAAGAAATTGCACTAATTATCTTTTGACGAGGCACCTGTTAGTTGAAAAGCGTTCCAGGTGACTACCTCATGAAGCTGGTTAAGATAATGCCAGTAGTGTGCAAAACGTCATTAAGGAAAACGGTGGATACTTTGAAGAATCTAAATCTGAAACATATTTTGTTTCACAAATTTTTGTTTACTACATAATTCCATATATGTTCCATAATGCTATTTCATAGTTTTGATGTCTTCAGTAGAAAATAGTCCTAATACAGAAAAACCTATGAATGAGTAGGGGTGTACAAACTTTTGACTGGTACTGTAGATATCAGGCTGAAAAAATATTATAATATTCCTTTAAAGATTTTTTGGATTTGCTTCTTACATACACTGTACCCAGGTTAACTAAAGTAAGTACAGGAACTCAAACAAATCAAGACAGATTTTTTTTCTTCTTCTTTTTTTACATAAGCCATTTCCATAAGCTACAACTCTCAGGAGTCAAAGCTTTTTTTTTTCTTTTTTTCTTTAAGCCATTTCTATAAACTGCAATTCAAAAGAATATTTTCTTCCAAGCCATTTGAGTAAAATGCGCCTTTAATGAGACGAGGCGAGTGCTATATTTTATGGTTTGATGGATCACATCTGAAGGGAGATGTGTGCGTTTGTTACTGGTTTTATAGGCTGTAAATGCATTGTATTGCAGATAACAAATAAATTCTTTATGTGAATTGAACCACGACTTTCGGAGTGCATGCTCACATATTGACAAAAAAATCAAAAGCACACTCTGTTAACAAAAAGCTTTAAAGGAAATTGATTGTGGAGCACAATGAGCTTTGGTTTGAAAGGGCAGTGAGAAAGACAGTGATAGACAGATGATATGAGATATCGACAGACAGAGAGAAAGGGTGATAGAGAACAAGAAAATGAGACAGCATGTGAATGTGTCGAGCAGACAGAATGAGACACCAGTTGGTTGATTAGTTGACAGAATGGCACACCAGGGGTATTATATCACAAAACCTATGTGATACATGTCAGCATATTTAGCTTTGCCTTGCAAAACAGCAATGACGTATTTTTTTTTGTTATTGCAAAAATATATTTTTTTAATTTAAAGTCAGAGTGTGTAGTTTAAACTCTATACCTTTGCAATGGATGTGGATAGTTTCTTTATTTCAGCATTCTGTTTCTCATTTTGGGCGGTGCAGTGGTGTAGTGGATAGCACTGTCGCCTCGCAGCAAGAAGCTTCTGGGTTTGAGCCCAGTGGCCAACGGAGGCCTTTCTGTGTGGAGTTTGCATGTTCTCCCCATGTTTGCATGGGTTGGTTTCCTCCAGGTGCTCCGGTTTCCCCCACAGTCCAAAGACATGCAGGTTAGGCTAATTCCATCCATCCAGTTTGGCATATCACTATAGTGACGTGGCTGCTCTGACGGCTAATTAGTGGCTCCAAATTGACCGTAGGTGTGAATGTGAGTGTGAATTGTTATTCGTCTCTATGTGTCAGCCCTGTGATGACCTGGTGACTTGTCCAGGGTGTACCCCGCCTCTCACCCATAGTCAGCTGGGACAGGCTCCAGCTTGCCCGTAAGCCTGCAAAGGACAAGCGGCTACAGATAATGGATGGATGGATGTTTATCATTTTTCTAAGGCTGGAAAATAGCCCCGCCCCTTGCTGGGGAAAAATGCTCAGCTCCACCCCTTTTCCTTAAATGGGTAACTCAGGCGGTAGGGTCGGTAGGGGGTGATTGGTTGGTTGCTCAGGGAAGGCTTCTCAAGATTTTTTTTCACTGCAGTTGTAATTCATTGCGCAGACAGCAGGGTGCTCTGAACATTACAAACAGCCCCTTTAATGTGTGGGAATACAGAAAAAAATAAAACAGTTGTTACATATATAGGTTTTACATAAATGTCCAGTTTGAGAACTTGCAATGGTGATGGATGATGGTATAAAAGTACTAATTATACTACAATGTCTTATATATATATATATATATATATATATATATATATATATATATATATATATATATATATATATATACACACACACAACCCCGATTCCAAAAAAGTTGTGACAAAGTACAAATTGTAAATAAAAATGGAATGCAATAATTTACAAATCTCAAAAACTGATATTGTATTCACAATAGAACATAGACAACATATCAAATGTTGAAAGTGAGACATTTTGAAATTTCATGCCAAATATTGGCTCATTTGAAATTTCATGACAGCAAAACATCTCAAAAAAGTTGGGACAGGGCAATAAGAGGCTGGAAAAGTTAAAGGTACAAAAAAGGAACAGCTGGAGGACCAAATTGCAACTCATTAGGTCAATTGGCAATAGGTCATTAACATGACTGGGTATAAAAAGAGCATCTTGGAGTGGCAGCGGCTCTCAGAAGTAAAGATGGGAAGAGGATCACCAATTCCCCTAATCCTGCGCCGACAAATAGTGGAGCAATATCAGAAAGGAGTTTGACAGTGTAAAATTGCAAAGAGTTTGAACATATCATCATCTACAGTGCATAATATCATCAAAAGATTCAGAGAATCTGGAAGAATCTCTGTGTGTAAGGGTCAAGGCTGGAAAACCATACTGGGTGCCCGTGATCTTCGGACCCTTAGATGGCACTGCATCACATACAAGCATGCTTCTGTATTGGAAATCACAAAATGGGCTCAGGAATATTTCCAGAGAACATTATCTGTGAACACAATTCACCGTGACATCCGCCGTTGCCAGCTAAAACGCTATAGTTCAAAGAAGAAGCCATATCTAAACATGATCCAGAAGCGCAGACGTCTTCTCTGGGCCAAGGCTCATTTAAAATGGACTGTGGCAAAGTGGAAAACTGTTCTGTGGTCAGACGAATCAAAATTTGAAGTTCTTTATGGAAATCAGGGACGCCGTGTCATTCGGACTAAAGAGGAGAAGGACGACCCAAGATGTTATCAGCGCTCAGTTCAGAAGCCTGCATCTCTAATGGTATGGGGTTGCATTAGTGCATGTGGCATGGGCAGCTTACACATCTGGAAAGACATCATCAATGCTGAAAGGTATATCCAGGTTTGAGAGCAACATATGCTCCCATCCAGACGACGTCTCTTTCAGGGAAGACCTTGCATTTTCCAACATGACAATGCCAAACCACATACTGCATCAATTACAGCATCATGGCTGCGTAGAAGAAGGGTCCGGGTACTGAACTGGCCAGCCTGCAGTCCAGATCTTTCACCCATAGAAAACATTTGGCGCCTCATAAAACGGAAGATACGACAAAAAAGACCTAAGACAGTTGAGCAACTAGAATCCTACATTAGACAAGAATGGGTTAACATTCCTATCCCTAAACTTGAGCAGCTTGTCTCCTCAGTCCCCAGACGTTTACAGACTGTTGTAAAGAGAAAAGGGGATGTCTCACAGTGGTAAACATGGCCTTGTCCCAACTTTTTTGAGATGTGTTGTTGTCATGAAATTTAAAATCACCTAATTTTTCTCTTTAAATGATACATTTTCTCAGTTTAAACATTTGATATGTCATCTATGTTCTATTCTGAATAAAATATGGAATTTTGAAACTTCCACATCATTGCATTCTGTTTTTATTTACAATTTGTACTTTGTCCCAACTTTTTTGGAATCGGGGTTGTGTATATATATATATATATATATATGTATATTACACACACACACATTGCAAGTTATACACACACACACACACACATATATATATATATATCAGCTGGATAGTACAGTGGTAATGCTCACTGACTACTAGATCGGGGTTCGAATCCCGGTCGGGGCAAAACATCATCCAGTAAGGGTCCTTAGGCAAAAACCCCTCATGATATATCAGCCTACCTCAGGAATGAGTGAAAACATAACTGAAAGAGTCATACCGGCTCAGACGTCGCCCGGGTCAACAAGGTCTGCGTCAGTTGCTAGGGAACCAGGGCAAACTGATGAGAAATGGGCTACTGGAACAAGACATCGATGGACGAGGACAGAAAATACGGATTTGCTGGAATGCTACTATACAAGCAATCCCAGAGAGAGGGGATACATGCAGAGAATGTGGGACCATTGGATACTTCGAAACCCACAATCAAGGCTAACAAAGAAACAGCTATTAGCCCAGTGTTCCAACATCCATAATCGAAATCTGCTATCACAACTAGAGATTAATGAAATACAACAACGATGCTACGGCAAGGGGGAGCCAGGAAGACAGGTCAGCGGGGAGATGTCATCATCCCCACAACCAGAGATTGGGTACCAAGCCCCAACAGCTAACAGCCTCAACACAAGAGCTGCTGACCTGAGAAGGAAGATCGTGACCCAACTGGAAACCTGGAGCCCCCGACGAATACCGAAGCTGAGTTGCCAAGTACCTTCAGAAGATCTACTAGTAGATGTGAATGCTGCTCTGAAGACAATCTCCACAAGAACCATCACTGAGACCAACAAGCTGATACACAGTACAGCAACAGTAATCATGGAGATGCTTGGACACAAGGTGGGCTCGGGACATAACAAACAGTATCCACCATGGAAGAGACGATTAGAGGCCAAGATAAAGGCAGCAAGGAGAGAAGTTAGCCAGCTAGCTGAACTACAGAAAGGGAACATGGTGAATAAAGGGGCGCCCAGGAAGTACAACTCACTCTCCATACCAGAGGCACTCGAAACTGCCAAACAGCGACTAACAGCTCTGGCCACCCGGTTGAGGAGATACACCAAGGAAGGAGAGGCCAGGAGAATAAACAAGCTGTTCTCCACTGAACCAGCCAAGGTGTACTCTCAATGGCAGGGG
Source organism: Neoarius graeffei (assembly GCF_027579695.1). NCBI lineage: Eukaryota > Metazoa > Chordata > Actinopteri > Siluriformes > Ariidae > Neoarius > Neoarius graeffei. The sequence goes on along the minus strand of NC_083586.1, from coordinate 45,437,476 downwards.
AACAACAACCGGTCAGACCCACCAAGAGCTGAGGTGGAAAAATACTGGAAAGACATATGGGAAAGAAAGGCATCACACAACACCGATGCCCAATGGTTAGTGGACCTAAGAGCTGACCACAGCAACCTCCCAGAACAAGAACCAGTAACCATCTCAATGGCAGACGTCCAAGAAAGAGTGTCAAAGATGAAGAGCTGGACAGCACCAGGCCCCGATATGATCCATACGTACTGGCTGAAGAAGCTAACTGCACTCCATGAACGCCTAGCAGCACAGATGAACCAGCTGCTGAGGGATGGAACCCACCCAGAATGGCTAACCCAAGGCAGGACAGTCCTAATCATGAAGGACCCCCAGAAGGGACCCATCCCATCCAACTACCGGCCAATTACCTGTCTCTGCACAACATGGAAGGCCCTGTCAGGCATCATTGCGGCAAAAATGAGTAAGCATGTGGCTCAATACATGAGCGAGGCACAGAAAGGAATTGGCAGTAACACCAGAGGAGCCAAGCACCAGCTACTGGCCGATAGAACAGTCGCCCGAGACTGTAAGAAGAGACAGACCAACCTGTGCACTGCCTGGATTGACTACAAGAAAGCCTACGACTCAATGCCACACACATGGATACTGGAATGTCTGGAACTGTATAAGATCAACAGGAACCTAAGGACCTTCATACAGAACTCAATGGAAATGTGGAAGACAACCCTAGAGGCCAACTCAAAACCCATTGCCCAAGTCAACATCAAGTGCGGCATATACCAAGGAGATGCGCTATCACCACTGCTGTTCTGCATAGGCCTGAACCCCCTCAGTCAGATCATCACGAAGAGCGGCTACGGGTACCGATTCCGTAGTGGGGCAACAATCAGCCACCTGCTCTACATGGATGACATCAAGCTGTATGCCAGGAACGAGCGAGAAATAGACTCGCTGATCCACACCACCCGGATCTACAGCGATGACATAGGGATGTCATTCGGATTGGACAAGTGTGGCCGGATGGTCTCAAAGAGAGGCAAGATGATCCAGACTGAAGGGATTGACCTACCAGAGGGCAACATAGGTGATATCCAAGACAGCTACAAGTACCTTGGCATCCCACAGGCTAATGGAAACCATGAAGAGGCCACAAGGAAGTCAACCACAGCCAAATACCTCCAGAGAGTAAGGCAGGTCCTGAAAAGTCAGCTGAATGGTAAAAACAAGGTCCGAGCCATCAACATGTATGCACTACCAGTCATCAGATACCCTGCTGGTATCATAAACTGGCCAAAGGAGGAGATAGAAGCCACAGATATCAAGACTAGAAAGCTCCTCACCATGCATGGAGGGTTCCACCCCAAGTCCAGCACCCTGAGACTATACACTAAGCGGAAAGAGGGAGGCCGAGGGCTAGTGAGCGTCAAGACCACGGTCCAGGATGAAACATCGAAAATCCGAGAATACATCAGAAAGATGGCCCCAAAGGATGAACTGCTAAGTGAATGTCTCAGGCAGCAGAACCCTGATGAGAGTGCAGAGGAGGAGGAGGAACAGACAACCTGGAGAGACAAACCCCTACATGGCATGTACCACCGTCAGATAGAGGAAGTGGCTGATATCAAGAAATCCTACCAGTGGCTGGATAATGCAGGACTGACAGACAGCACAGAGGCACTAATCATGGCAGCGCAAGAACAGGCCATAAGCACAAGAGCCATAGAGGCCAGGATCTACCAGAGTAGATCAGACCCAAGATGCAGACTGTGCAAAGAAGCCCCTGAAACAGTCCAGCACATAGTAGCAGGGTGTAAGATGCTAGCTGGATCAGCGTACATGGAGAGGCACAACCAAGTGGCTGGGATAGTATACAGGAACATCTGCAACCAGTATGGAATAGAAGTACCCAAGTCCCAATGGGCCATACCACAGAAGGTGGCTGAGAACAACAGGGCCAAGATTCTGTGGGACTTCAGCTTCCAGGCTGACAAACAGATCCTGGCTAACCAACCGGACATAGTGGTGGTGGACAAAGAGCAGAAGAGGGTGGTGGTGATAGATGTGGCGATCCCAGCTGACGCCAACATCAGGAAGAAGGAACATGAGAAACTTGAGAAGTATCAAGGGTTGAAAGAGCAGCTGGAACGGATGTGGAAGGTCAAGGGTTGCGTGGTCCCCGTGGTAGTGGGGGCACTTGGGGCAGTAACCCCCAAACTGGGAGAGTGGCTCCAGCAAATCCCAGGAACAACATCTGAAGCCTCAGTCCAGAAGAGCGCAGTCCTAGGAACATCGAAGATACTGCGCAGAACCCTCAAACTCCCAGGCCTCTGGTAGAGGACCCGAGCTTGAGGATGACATGGATACCACCCCCCCCGCCGGGGGTGAGAAGGAGATTTTTTTTTTTATATATATACACACACACACGAGGGTAAGTCAAAAAGTTCTAAGACAAATTGAAAAAAATCTTTATTTATGAAAATAGCAAAGCTATTTCTCTACATATCCTCCATTTAAGTCTAAACACTTCTGCAAGTGGTCAAGTTTATTTGTATCGCGCTTTTAACAATAAACATTGTCGCAATGCAGCTTTACAGAATTTGAACGACTTCAAATATGAGCTAATTTTATCCCTAATCTATCCCCAATGAGCAAGCCTGTGGCGACGGTGGCAAGGAAAAACTCCCTCAGACGACATGAGGAAGAAACCTCAAGAGGAACCAGACTCGAAAGGGAACCCATCCTCATTTGAGCAACAACAGACAACATGACTATAACATTAACAGCCCTAACATAAAGTCAGCTTCGTTCATGCTATAAACCCCCCACCAACGGGAACCCGAGCACAAAACCGTTCACGACAACCACAGTCCCAAAGTCAGCAAGTCAACTGCAGCCCTAAAGGCAGCAAGTCAACTGCAGTCCCCAGCCACAAAAGCACCACTGCAAGAGTCCTCCAGGCACGACCCCCAATTGTCCACATTGGGCTGCCCTCCACAGGAGCAATGTGATGAGACTCCAACCAGACACAGGGCACCAGGATGGATCAGGCAGGTCCGAAGAGCAGTAGAGGTCAGCATCTCGATCCCAGGACCAACATGTAACTCAGAGGGACAGACGGGGTGGAGCGGTGTTTTCATCAGAGAATTCCTTCTTTGTAGAATTCTGGGGAATGTCTTTCACACATTTTGAAATTATAACATCTGTCTTAGAACTTTTTGACTTACCCGTGTGTGTGTGTGTGTGTGTGTGTGTGTGTGTGTGTGTGTGTGTATATATATATATATATATATCTCAGTGGTCAAAATACTTTTTTCCTGTGTTCTGCAATATTGCAGAATGTCAATTTTGTTCTGCAATTTGGAAATATTTTCTGCAAATACACAAGCCCCCATACTACACCTTTCTCAACCTAATAATGCCTATATTTACATCATATCTAGCTTTACAACTCATAGCATTACTGTAATTCTTTATTCTCTCACTCTATTTTTAATTTCAGTCTTCACAGATCCTTCTCTGCAGCAAAGTTATTCCATGATACCTCCACAGGTCTTTCATCCCCCTCGCCCTGACACTACGGGCTACTACAACTTGAAGTATACCAACTACAATGGTGCTTGAAAGTTTGTGAACCCTTTAGAATTTTCTATATTTCTGCATAAATATGACCTAAAACATCATCAGATTTTCACACAAGTCCTAAAAGTAGATAAAGAGAACCCAGTTAAACAAATGAAACAAAATTATTATCCTTGGTCATTTATTTATTGAGGAAAATGATCCAATATTGCATATCTGTGAGTGGCAAAAGTATGTGAACCTCTAGGATTAGCAGTTAATTTGAAGGTGAAATTAGAGTCAGGCGTTTTCAATCAGTGGGATGACAATCAGGTGTGAGTGGGCACCCTGTTTTATTTAAAGAACAGGGATCTATCAAAGTCTGATCTTCACAACACATGTTTGTGGAAGTGTATTATGGCACGAACAAAGGAGATTTCTGAGGACCCCAGAAAAAGCGTTGTTGATGCTCATCAGGCTGGAAAAGGTTACAAAACCATCTCTAAAGAGTTTGTACTCCACCAATCCACAGTCAGACAGATTGTGTACAAATGGAGGAAATTCAAGACCATTGTTACCCTCCCCAGGAGTAGTCAACCAACAAAGATCACTCCAAGAGCAAGGCGTGTAATAGTCAGCGAGGTCACAAAGCACCCCAGAGTAACATCTAAGCAACCGAAGGTCTCTCTCACATTGGTTAATATTAATGTTCATGAGGTCATCATCAGGAGAACACTGAACAACAATGGTGTGTAAGGCAAGTTTGGAAGGAGAAAGCCACTGCTCTCCAAAAAGAACATTGCTGCTAGTCTGCAGTTTGCTAAAGATCACTTGGACAAGCCAGAAGGCTATTGGAAAAATGTTTTGTGGATGGATGAGACCAAAATAGAACTTTTTGGTTTAAATGAGAAGCGTTATGTTTGGAGAAAGGAAAACACTGCATTCCAGCAAAAGAACCTTATCCCATCTGTGAAACATGGTGGTGGTAGTATCATGGTTTGGGCCTGTTTTGCTGCATCTGGGCCAGGACGGCTTGCCATCATTGATGGAACAATGAATTCTGAATTATACCAGCGAATTCTAAAGGAAAATGTCAGGACATCTCTCCATGAACTGAATCTCAAGAGAAGGTGGGTCATGCAGCAAGACAACGACCCTAAGCACACAAGTCGTTCTACCAAAGAATGGTTAAAGAAGAATAAAGTGAATGTTTTGGAATGGCCAAGTCAAAGTCCTGACCTTAATCCAATGGAAATGTTGTGGAAGGACCTGAAGCGAGCAGTTCATGTGAGGAAACCCACCAACATCCCAGAGTTGAAGCTGTTCTGTACGGAGGAACGGGCTAAAATTCCTCCAAGCCGGTGTGCAGGACTGATCAACAGTTACCGCAAATGTTTAGTTGCAGTTATTGCTGCACAAGGGGGTCACACCAGATACTGAAAGCAAAGGGTCACATACTTTTGCCACTCACAGATATGTAATATTGGATCATTTTCCTCAATATGTAAATGGCCAAGTATAATATTTTTGTCTCATTTGTTTAACTGGGTTCTCTTTATCTACTTCTAGGACTTGTGTGAAAATCTGATGATGTTTTAGGTCATATTTATGCAGAAAAATAGAAAATTCTATAGGGTTCACAAACTTTCGAGCACCACTGTAATTCATAAATGTACTAGTTATCACACCCACACATTATCCTTCAACACAACATACTAATAAAGGTATCACCACAATAAAAAATAGAACACAACTGTTCTTCAAGAAACAAAACATTCATTTTCATGTTACACGTCATGTTACATTTTGTCAAGATTAAGTTTCTAGCTTGAATAATAGATTGTTACCCAAAATGTACTTCATTCACAGTGTTTGCATCTGCAACCTGTAGTTTTAAATTGAAAGCAAGGTTTCAATTCTACACTCTGTTGCATCTTACGATGATGCAAAGAATTGATGCCATTATGGAATAAAACCCAACTGGCAAATGGAAAGACATTTGGGTTCATTGTGTTTGCCTGGCTTCTAAAGTGCAAGGTCATGAACTGAACTGAGAACTACTGCAGGGGCTTTACTGCTCTAAACTAACAACAGAGAACTGGGTACAAACTAATCATGGCAGAACTGAGAGCTACAGAACTACTGAGAGCTACAGAACTGAACCCATGAGCTTTGTCTTACAGGGTAACTGTTTTACTTTGTGCTAGTCTGCACCACAGGCAAGACAGCACTAGTAAAAAAAAAAATAGAACATGTACACAAAACATGTATTAGTGTAGCTTGGTATGAGAAAACAAAATATTCAAAAGTATCTATGAATAAAGGTAAAATACTGTTGCTGTCTTCAAAAGGGATATAATATCAGTATAATTTTGCATGATTCAACAATACAATATATACAAACCTATACAATTTACCAATATATATGTATGCAAGATAAGAACTAGTCAGCAGCGACCGGCTTCATTTTTGTCCCCCTCACGGACGCGTGATCTGTCGCTGTTGTTGGAGTCACGCTGGCTGCCGGTTTTGCCGAGATACAATAAAATCGTCCTTGTTTTCTTGGCATTTTTGTCGGACTCTTGCCCCGAAGAAACAATCCTCTTCTTGGTAGCCATGTTTGTTGTGCCGCATTGAATTCTGGGAGATGCATGGCGGAAACTGCCGAACACTGCCAAGGTAGTTGTCGGGTCCTCCCGGCGAGTATTAAAAGTGATGAAATCTTCTCATCTCATTATCTGTAGCCGCTTTATCCTGTTCTACAGGGTCGCAGGCAAGCTGGAGCCTATCCCAGCTGACTACGGGCGAAAGGCGGGGTACACCCTGGACAAGTCGCCAGGTCATCACAGGGCTGACACATAGACACAGACAACCATTCACACTCACATTCACACCTACGGTCAATTTAGAGTCACCAGTTAACCTAACCTGCATGTCTTTGGGCTGTGGGGGAAACTGGAGCACCCGGAGGAAACCCACGCGGACACGGGGAGAACATGCAAACTTCACACAGAAAGGCCCTCGCCGGCCACGGGGCTCGAACCCGGACCTTCTTGCTGTGAGGCGACAGCGCTAACCACTACACCACCGTGCCGCCGTGATGAAATCTTACATCGGAAAATGGCAACTGCCCTTATTTGGTTGTCGTCACCTTTCGTCGGTATTACGTAAATATTGCTCAACTTTGACCTGGAAAACGCCGTCAGGTTTGCATGGCGCAGGTTTCGGTTTATTTACAGCGCCACTAGTTTGCTAAATTGAGAACCATTGAATCCCGAGCCTGCTTTTTTCATTCTGCAAAATTGCAGGTTGTTTAATTTTTCTTCTGCAATCTTGAAAATCATTCTGCAAAATGCAGACTGCAGACGGGTATTTCGAAAACTGTGTATATATATATATATATATATATATATATATATATATATATATATATATATATACTTCACTAATTGCAATATCAATAAAATATTCTATATCACTCATGTCTATGGTACACACCCAATGTCCAATAGCACAAATATGACCTTATCCTGTTAAGAATCCACATTATCTCTCACTCAACACTCACTCTTTCCTTCTTTCCTTCTTTCCTCCCCCTCCTTTTGCTCTCCTCGTCTTTTTTCCATTCCTTTGTAAATGCCTGAAGGAAACTTGTTATTGTTCCCTGCCATTCTCATTAGCAGCAATGCAGAGACAAACACTTAGTCACCAAGAAATGTGCAGTGTGTGTGTGTGTGTGTGTGTGTGAGTGAGTGAGTGAGTGAGTGTTGACAGTATTCCACTCGTGTCTCTTAAGGGCTTGACAGCTTGACACAGTGGCATTAAAGTGGCCAGCTCAACCTACCCAGAATCTAATGCATTGGTTTTGTTTACATACGAGCAACTGCGTTTTGAAAGCACATGACCGCTACTGTACTAGCTCTCTTCGTGCATGCTCACTGTAACGATCTCTGGGCTCGTTTGCTTTTCCTGTTTTGTGTTGGCTCCTCCCACCTGCTTACCTGAGGCCTGTCTCACCTGGTTCAGCCTCTATATAAGATCAGTTTGGCAGATACCAGAGAGAGGAGGGACAGGTGGAAGCTGGCCTTCTTGGCTTGTGGGTTTTTTTGTTGCATTATTATTTTTTTTTTTACAGGGCACCACACCTTTTATTTCATTCATCTAGACACTTTCCTTATGCTATTGATTACTGACTATCCATACTGACCCATTTGCTTATTTTGTTTGTCTTTAATTCTTTCTTCAGTTTAAGTTTTATTTAGGTTTATCTCAATACATCCTTGAGTTTTCTAATTTAAGATGTGTGTCCTCCTCTTTTGTTACGGTCTTGAGCCGGGTCGTAACACCCACCTAGCTGAATACCGAGCCTTTACAAGAAAACTTTCACTAATAAAATTGGAAGACATTGTTGCAGAAAAAGATTATGATGAGTCAAGCATCGACCTAGATGTAGAAGGGACCAGTTATCAGGAATTAAATGTCTGTGGGTCTCCAATCCTATCAAATCATTAACAATAACAGAGGATCAACAAAGTCAGGCAACCTCTAGTTGTGGGGAAAACATGGCCTAATGGTTAGAGAAGCAACCAAAAGGTTGCCGGGTCGATTCCCTGGACCAGCAGGAATGGCTGAAATGCCCTTGAGGAAGGCACCTAACCCCAGGCTGCTCTGGGTATGTTATACGTTGCTCTGGATAAGTGCATCTGCTAAATACCAGTAATGTAATGGATAATTATCAGCCTCAGCGAGTGTTAAGATTGAAGTTTATCTAACTCGCTTCTGATTGGTCAATTATGGCATTTTTCAGTTTGTTATTTCCAAATAACAGACCATTGCTATGAACAACAGACCATTGCTAGGGACAAGGGTGCATCAGTTGCCCCCTAAAAATGAAAAGTTCCTCCGATCATGATGCATTTTTGTTTTTATGTTCCTTTTGGTAAGAAAGCACACTGGGTGAAATATTTTGAAAAAATTCAAAAGTTTAATGGTGGCACCAGGAGCTCAAAGTTATGGAAAAAGCTGCTATTTTATGACTTTTATGACAATTTCAATCACTTTTCATGAAACATTATGGCACCTTATAGAGTATACCAAATATCTTAGATACACATTTTTAGTACATATTCTAAATATATTATCAAGCACAGTTTGAGTTTTAGCTGTTCATTGAATCATTGTTCAACTACTTTTAAACAATACAAATGTATTATGAATCACATTAATGCTTCTCAATCCCTTGCAAAGGTTCTTAACATGATCTCTGGGTCACAAGAAATCAATAAATGGAGTCCAACATTGTGATTCAAACCTTACGCGAAAACATAAAATAAGCGTTTTTTGGCAAAAAATGAACCTCATGGTGCCACCATTAGACTTTTGAATATGGTCAGAAAATTTTACAGGATGTCTTTATTGGTGAAAAGGAACACCCAAACAAAAATGCATCAGATTTTATGAAAGTGAGGGCAACTGATGCACCCTACTATGGACTACATCATTGGCAGACCCAGACTCAAGGGCAGCCATGAAGGAAAGATAATGAAACAATCAATAATGAAATTAAAGTTGACAAATTTGACTAAATAAGGGATAATGTACAGCAAGCCAGTCATTATTGTGAAATAGACCCCTTCAGGATGATTCAATACCCCTCTGCTTCACATCAGAGTCCCGCATCACCCTGTCAGGGTTTATTTTGCAAAAAGACCAGCTTGCTGTACATTACCCCTTACTAAGCCAACTTTGTCAACTTTAATTTCATTATTGTTTCATTATGTTTCCTTCATGGTTGCCCCCGAGTCTGTAATGGAATCTGGTTCATTATACAACAGAATAAGCATACGCAAAGAGGTCGAAAGAATTTTAAAAAAAACAACTACTCTGACAAAATATCTTCAATTTCCCATTACAATTTATGATCTATGGCCGAGGATGTCGCCGCATTGTTGCAGACTGTTTTTCAAATGTAACACTGTGGAATATTAATGGTATTAAAAATGATGACTCGCTATTTAGCGCAGAGGCTTTTGGGAAGGGTGAGCCGGCCCCTTTAAGGAGAAGTGTGCAAGCCAGGTGCCTGGTGTAAACACGCCACATGCTATAGGGAGGATGAGAGGAGAGGGGAGGAGGGTTTAATCCGAAAGAAAGGCAGCTCTTACAGGATAATTATTGGAGGTTTGTCAGCACTAATTGCAGGTACGTATGCTAATTGTGAATGCGCTCACTTCTGAGAGGGAGGGAAGTGGGGAAGAGGAGAGCGAGTGGGAGGAAAAGAACTGAGGGAAGAGATACAGAGAGAGAATGAAATAAACACATATAGTGCCTAAATGAAAGTTTAATGAATAATAAAACGAAATTGGAAATAGTCTGATTCACAAGACATACAAATGTAGAAAAAATATTCTGAGCATCAGAGAAAGGACATTAAGGAATATTAATTAATTATAATATAATATAATATAATATAATATAATATAATATAATATAATATAATATAATATAATATATGGCGGCACGGTGGTGTAGTGGTTAGCGCTGTCGCCTCACAGCAAGAAGGTCCGGGTTCAAGCCCCGGGGCCGGCGAGGGCCTTTCTGTGTGGAGTTTGCATGTTCTCCCCGTGTCCGCGTGGGTTTCCTCCGGGTGCTCCGGTTTCCCCCACAGTCCAAAGACATGCAGGTTAGGTTAACTGGTGACCCTAAATTGACCGTAGGTGTGAATGTGAGTGTGAATGGTTGTCTGTGTCTATGTGTCAGCCCTGTGATGACCTGGCGACTTGTCCAGGGTGTACCCCGCCTTTCGCCCGTAGTCAGCTGGGATAGGCTCCAGCTTGCCTGCGACCCTGTAGAACAGGATAAAGCGGCTACAGATAATGAGATGAGATTATATATATATATATATATATATATATATATATATATATATATATATTTCATAACAAGCATGCATGTAAAAAGAAACCTGTTGTGAATAATGAGGGAAAGTCACAACAGATAGAAAACAGACAATTAAAAATAATTAATTTAAAAAAGGAAGGAGAAATTGTGAGAGAATGACAGAAGAGAAAGCAGAAAATGCAGAGAGGTGCCACTTGGTTTTGCCTTTCAGTTTAGCAGCAGTTTGTAACCATAGCAACCATTCAAATGAGCCTTCCTACACACATTCACTCACTCACTCACTCACTCACTCACTCACACACACACACACACACAGAGCGCTCCATATGATACAGCCATGCAGATTTAACATCCTTAAATCTCCTAGTGACAAATATATACATGTACAGTAGGACAACTTTTGTGAGATTATCAGAGCATCATGTGACAGCAGTAGAGATTTTGAATATATCTGTAAAGCACGCGCGCACACACACACACACGCACACACATGCTGCGTACTTGCACAAATTATTGTTGGAAAGGCTTCTCGCTGACACGACGCTGTTTTCACACTCATGCTAAAATCCGCACACATAACCTTTCTGGCACACACACACACACACAGTGTTGCCAAACTCTTTTCAAGGGAAAGGAGATAATGCATGCTCAAGTACAGTATTAAGAAGTCACCCAATGATGTCATGGGCTAATTTACCTAGTCATTGAATAAATATGATAATTTTCATATCAAAACATGTTACATGAAGAATGACATGAAGATTTCCTGAAGACACTTACAGGATAGAAACAGGCATGAAAGAAAATAGTTATGGATGGAATAAATGTCTTTTATTGCTTGTAAATAAATGTATCCTAGAATAGAGTTTAAAACTAAGTATGCAGTTGTGTATGGGTGAGACAAGAATGCTGATTGGTCGTTAGGAACATAATGTAGGTTCATGTAAGGACAACTCAGTCAGGTTTTACACACTGGTGGTGAGGCAACTGAACTGCCTTCTCAACTCATATAACCAGCAGCTATGATGTGAGCTGGAGAGCTGTATTGAAAAATCACTCTATTTATTGCTAGGCTCTTCTTTATATAAAATCACTAATAAGGGATCTAAAAAAGTCACCATACAGTGGGGCAAAAAAGTATTTAGTCAGCCACCAATTGTGCAAGTTCTCCCACTTAAAAAGATGAGAGAGGCCTGTAATTTTCATCATAGGTATACCTCAACTATAAGAGACAGAATGGGGGAAAGAATCCAGGAAATCACATTGTAGGATTTTTCATGAATTAATCGGTAAATTCCTTGGTAAAATAAGTATTTGGTCACCTACAAACAAGCAAGATTTCTGGCTCTCACAGACCTGTAACAACTTCTTCTTTAAGAGGCTCCTCTGTCCTCCACTCATTACCTGTATTAATGGCACCTGTTTGAACTTGTTATCAGTATAAAAGACACCTGTCCACAACCTCAAACAGTCACACTCCAAACTCCACTATGGCCAAGACCAAAGAGCTGTCAAAGGACACCAGAAACAAAATTGTAGACCTGCACCAGGCTGGGAAGACTGAATCTGCAATAGGTAAGCAGCTTGGTGTGAAGAAATCAACTGTGGGAGCAATTATTAGAAAATGGAAGACATACAAGACCACTGATAATCTCCCTCGATCTGGGGCTCCATGCAAGATCTCACCCCGTGGGGTCAAAATGATCACAAGAATGGTGAGCAAAAATCCCAGAACCACACGAGGGGACCTAGTGAATGACCTGCAGAGAGCTGGGGCCAAAGTAACAAAGGCTACCATCAGTAACACATTACGCCGCCAGGGATTCAAATCCTGCAGTGCCAGACGTGTCCCCCTGCTTAAGCCAGTACATGTCCAGGCCCGTCTGAAGTTTGCTAGAGAGCATTTGGATGATCCAGAAGAGGATTGGGAGAATGTCATATGGTCAGATGAAACCAAAATAGAACTTTTTGGTAAAAACTCAACTTGTCATGTTTGGAGGAGAAAGAATGCTGAGTTGCATCCAAAGAACACCATACCTACTGTGAAGCATGGGGGTGGAAACATCATGCTTTGGGGCTGTTTTTCTGCAAAGGGACCAGGACGACCGATCCGTGTAACGGAAAGAATGAATGGGGCCATGTATTGTGAGATTTTGAGTGAAAACCTCCTTCCATCAGCAAGGGCATTGAAGATGAAACATGGCTGGGTCTTTCAGCATGACAGTGATCCCAAACACACCGCCCGGGCAACAAAGGAGTGGCTTCGTAAGAAGCATTTCAAGGTCCTGGAGTGGCCTAGCCAGTCTCCAGATCTCAACCCCATAGAAAATCTTTGGAGGGAGTTGAAAGTCTGTGTTGCCCAGCGACAGCCCCAAAACACCACTGCTCTAGAGGAGATCTGCATGGAGGAATGGGCCAAAATACCAGCAACAGTGTGTAAAAACCTTGTGAAGACTTACAGAAAACGTTTGACCTCTGTCATTGCCAACAAAGGGTATATAACAAAGTATTGAGATGAACTTTTGTTATTGACCAAATACTTATTTTCCACCATAATTTGCAAATAAATTCTTTAAAAATCAGACAATGTGATTTTCTGGATTTTTTTTCTCATTTTGTCTCTCATAGTTGAAGTGTACCTATGATGAAAATTACAGGCCTCTCATATTTTTAAGTGGGAGAACTTGCACAATTGGTGACTGACTAAATACTTTTTTGCCCCACTGTATCTGAGTCAGCACCACTACAGCTTTTTTAATGCAGGCTTCTTCTATAAATTCTAAATCATGGTATTAATATGTGGGCAAGGTATTAATATTTTGCACTGCAATATTTTGTCGCAACAAATTGTTCAATGGAATCAAAAATAATTACAGGTTTATCAGATTTTCACCTGGTGCATACAGGGCATGTCACTATAACATGAGTCCAGTGTAGCAAACGTCAGAGGGGAGCCGTCAGGGCCTTCTAGGCCTTCAGAGAAGGCCCAAACATGTCAGCGTTTCAAATGTTACATTTAATTTCTTTCATAATTTCATTATAATTATTCTCTTCTTATTCTGATTTGGCCTCATTTTTTTTATCAAATTTGCTTCAGAAATGAAAGAGTTACTGTCCTGAAAACATTAAAATAGAGTTATCCAGTGAGTTTTTTTTGTCTGTTGTCTCTAGGCTGAGAAGATCTGTGGTTGGTTGAAGAGAGCAACTGGACTTGCTTGAAGAATCTTGAAAACATTTCGCCTCTCATCCTAAAGGCATCCTCAGTTCTGTCTGACTAAAGGGAGTATCCAGTATTTATCCTTATACTCCCGCACCAGTTGAAGGGATCTCATCCCAAAGTGCGTAGAAACATATCTGTGACGAATCTCAGTCAGGAGTATGAGAGGACTTCCAGAAAACTGGCAGACATCTTAGCCAGAGAGGATCGTTCATTTTTGTCAACCTGGAACGACCATCATTGAACAGAGGTGGGGGTCTATGACATCTTTTGTCGGCCACCTACAATGCAGCCATCAGCATTCTGATTCGGATTCTATGATGATCCATGAGAGGATAAATACTGGATACTCCCTTTGGTCAGACAGAACTGAGGATGCCTTTAGGATGAGAGGCGAAACGTTTTCAAAATTCTTCAAGCAAGTCCAGTTGCTCTCTTCAACCAACCACAGATTACTATGTACCTGGATGACTGAGATTCGTCACAGGCTGAGAAGACTTTAGAGCTGGCTCACTCATTGGTTAGGACATCATTGCCAGGACAGAAGGCCATGGCAGTGTCTGTTTATGTAGGAAGTGACAGATGAATTAACTAATCAGATTTTGATTTATAATGAGAGGGACCAAAAATTTATCACCCTAGCCTTCTCGAAGGCCAACACAAGCTTAACCGTGAGTCAGTGCCATCAGCGCAGCAGTGAAGTCACCTTCCAGCCGATGTAGTGTTCATCAGTAGTGTTAGCAAATGCTCATAAAGTGATCAAGCCCAGTGCTATCGAGAGAAAGTAGCACAGGCTAACGACCAAGAAACTAAGATTTCTGTCTCCAGACTCTTCTTCCACACACGCTCACAACAGTATTTTTCACTCAGACTTAAGTATTCATTTCCCTATGTAATTGATTTAGTTACTCTTAAAATCAACTTCGAAAACTACACACAACGGAGCAACCTGGCACCCTGCCACTAATCCCTTGCAAAATCCTTTGCCCTGTTGCTTTTTTGGTGTGTCTGGCTAAGTTTTGGCTGAGCTGAAATCCCAGCTCTAATAGTAACGGTTCACCAATGGAAAAAGTTCATTGTGAGATATAGCAATTTTGAAATGAGAATGTGTCAAAAAATGTCCCACATATCGTTTTTATCCATCAAAATATTATACTGTAAAATAACCTATAAACATGACTTTGTAGGTCAAATAAATGTGTGCACTGCATTAATTTCAGGTTACACATCACAAAGTTTACAGCTGATTTTCTGTTAAGATGATGACACCTTAAACTTTCTCACTAATTTCTCTGGATTGGCTGCACCAAATTTAACAAATCAGCCCTGATTTTAAAGATAATTGACTATAAATTTAGAATATCCACTAAAACAACTTTTCATTTGACCAACTGGACTCATTTTGTGGTGACACGACCCATTTGTTGTTGTTGTTGTTGTTGTAAAAAAAAATCTTATGACATTATTGTCTATAATGTTATAGATGAATCTGTCTCATTATAAAATGTTATAAATGACCGTCGCTACACTGTGATGTGTTTGTTCAGTTCTAATTTCAGGATTTAAAGGGTTAAATTGCAGAAGTCAGCATTAGATAAAAGCAAGTTGTTTTCTGTTACATATGGAAGCTACAGTACGCCTGAAGTCCATTAAATGCATCAAAAAAATTGAACAGACACAACATCACAAAGTACGCTTTTGTGTTCAAATTAGTCTGATGCTTCAAGTTATGTAAGTGCAACATCCATTTATCTATTCCTTAGACTGCCAGTGTTCTCACTCTGCATCTGCTGAGAGTTATCACTGCTTAAATGTCACTGACAGAGTGGAGAAAACTGCCATAAATCACACACACATGCACGCACATGCACAAGAACACGCTCTCCCTTGTGGTGGTGTCTTACACCCCTTATAGCGTTCCTTCATGTTCCACTTGATGATCTTCTCTCAATCATCTGGGACACATTTGCGCAGAGCCCAAGGCCTAATTTCTCTGATTGGCTGAAGATGAGAGAACGGTTCCAGCACTGAGACCTAATTGGCTGGAGATGAGAGATGGTCTAAGCCCTGGGGCTTCACTGGCTTCAGTTCTGAAAAGTTCATCCAAAGGGGTGGAGCTTTTCATTAGAGTCAGAAAAAGTAGCATTCGCAACCAGTATTCATCTGACAAGATCATACTGGCACATGGACATGGCACATGGACAGACACTGCTGGCCGGTGATGATGGAATGATCCACATCACAGTCATATGTCATTTTGATGATGTCAGCATGATTTATCATCATCAAGACCAACATAAAACTTTATTATGCATTTATTTTTTACAGGCAATAAACAAGCTGAATAAATCCATAGCAATTTATTTATGATGGTTTTTATAAAATGGCTGCTGATGTAATACAGTTTGTTTAAAATAGTATTACAACTAAAACATCTCCTACTTCCTTACACTGATTCATACACTAGAGTCTTTCTGGTGTAGAGGATATTATTTGACCACTGGGGAAAATGTTATTCGTGTCTTTGTGGAGAATATCTGGATATGACCTTATGGCTTTCATCATTTCTTCAATTTAGGGTTAAGGACATGAAAAGTAAAGCCTGACTGCATTTCAAATATGTGACCTAGGAAACCCTTAGCTTAACCCTACACCTAATTAAATTTGAACTTTATTCTTTTTTATTCTACATAATGTTCTGAAAATGAAAGGTAGTTTCATTTTCAGTGGTTTTGGCAAATGTTAGCTGAAGGTAGCTGTTTTGAAACACTTCACATAGCCACGCCCCTAAACACATGAAGAAATGCTACCTAGGCTAGAATGTCCGAACATTACTGCAGTTCAGCTATCTGACAGGTAAGTAGAACAGCTCTTTGTACTCACTGATTGAAAGCTAGTGATCCACATCCTTTATTCATTATCTATACCGTTTATACACTGAGCCCAGCTGACATCAGGCAAGAGGCAGGGTTCACCCTGGACAGGTCGCCAGTCTATCACTAGGCTAACACAGAGAAACACACAGCCATCACACTCACACCCATGGGCAATTTAGAGTAACCAGTTGACCTCATCTGCATGTCTTTGGACTGTGGGAGGAAACCAAAGCACCCAGAGGAACCCCACACAACTATGATGATGCTATGAGGCTTGAACCCAGAACCTTCTTGTTGTGAGGTAACAGTGTTAGTACTGCACCACCATGCCGTGCCAGTCTGCAACTTTTATTGTATTTTATTTTTTAAATCTCATTTACAGGGGTGTAGCAGAAACCTTTTTGTAGCAGAGACCTATTTGGAGAAGGGATTTCAACCCCTTTTACATAAATGTGGTTTTAATTTCATTGTAACTTAAAAAAACAACAACACATGACTCAGGCAACTAACCACCAGGTGCAGTGGCAAAGAAAAGTGAGGCTTTTCTTTCTGGTTTGACTTCTTAAATCTTCAGAAAAAATGTCATGTCTCTTTTTTGTTTCATTCTATTTCTCCTAAAGGATTTTAAGAGAAATGTTTGTGACACAGTTGATACCTAAATGAAACACAAGTGAGACTTGGTACTAAATCTCCTGAGATATCACAGAGAAATCCATAAACAAAACAAAAATTCCTCTGGCCTATATACATACAAATATTTAACAGTTATTCCACAAAATCGAGTTGTACATGAGCTGATAGCCGACGAGGAGCATAGCACCGAGTTGGCTATAAACCATGTACAACGAGAAACAGACCCTTTCTTATTTTTTGCAAATTCGATAACTAACTAAAACTTTATACAAAACATCTGACAAAATCATTTCAGCTTAGAATGTAAATAAAATGGCAAAATGACAGTAGCAATTTGTGAAAAACGCTACAATAATTATTCTTGAAGAATTAAAAAAGATACATTCATACCATCAAATACTTTTATTCCATATTTTGTTGTGCTTTTTTTAGTATTTTTTGTAGTTTTGTTTTTGAGTAGAGTTTTTATTTCGTCCTCGGCTGGTTCAGCAACGCGCGCCGCCATTTTGTTTTTCTCTACTGACAGTAGAGAAGCTGATATCCTGATAGCTGATAGTAGAGTAGCCAATCAGAGTGCACAATTGCTCATATCCAGTGAACGTGGATAGAATAATTTGTAATATGACAGTGATTTCATTTGTTTGACTAAAATGTATTCCAATTCAGTCATTATCTTTTTGGCCAAGTTTAATATGATGAGTAAAACCAAATATATGGTGAAATGAACTCAAACTTAACAAGAGGTCAACATCATCCAAGAACAGATTATTGTGTTTGTGTCCATTAATCAGTAAAGAGTGATTGCATGTGCTGATGTGTGTTTGTGTGTCATTTGAGTATTTGTGTATGTCAGCGTGTTTGCTGCTGCCTATCTCCTTGTGTTTCATTACTTCTGGAACAAACTGGAGTGTTTCTCCAGCAAACCACGATCTCCCTTCTTCCTGGCAAATCAATAAATTATGCATCAAACAAAATGTTTGCACAGACACCCATTGCAAGTTTTATCTAATCTCAAATTGGTTCAGTTGCAGCTTGGGAGAAAAATCTCTGATAACAAGCAATATTCTTATTTATTGAAGAA
Source organism: Neoarius graeffei (assembly GCF_027579695.1). Classification (NCBI taxonomy): domain Eukaryota; kingdom Metazoa; phylum Chordata; class Actinopteri; order Siluriformes; family Ariidae; genus Neoarius; species Neoarius graeffei. The sequence goes on along the minus strand of NC_083586.1, from coordinate 45,419,229 downwards.
ATAAATGCGATCAAATTTCCGAAGTGAAAAAATGGGGGACACAGATGACTCTACACGCGGATGTGTTAACTTATTGAAGAATGAAATGTGATAAAAGTACAAAACTGATTATCAGTCTTAAGTGATGATTTGTAGCATAAGTAATGGCAGGAAATAAATGTATATATACACACACACACACACACACACACACAGCATTTTGAACTGGTGCAATGAGTGAGGAGGATTGGGCTCGCATTGTAATCCTGCCTGACACTATTAAAGTGCTTCTGCATACACACGTGTGCACGCAAGTACAGCACAACTGTCAGTGAGGGAGAAGAAAATTTAAGTTCATTCACACATGTACACACAATTAGTCCACATACCGTAGATGCATATCTCTCTCTCTCTCTCTCACTCACACACACACATCACACAACACTGTTCATGTACAGTACTATGCGTTAACATAATGTAGACCCACATGTCAGGCTTGAGAAGTCGGTTTTTGGTTGAAGGACCTTTTCCTCTCCATAAGCCTTGGTGATGGCCTGCTTCTACCTCCACCAATCAAATGGGATCACACCCTCTCCCTCTTTCCCCAGTGGTCATGGGTAATTAATTAGCAAGCTGTTCTTAGTTAAGTCCAAATAAACGTCAACAAACGCATATCAAGAGATACTGGTCTGTTCTTAAAATAACTTTTCAGATTTTTAACTGGAGTCTGATCACTCAGGGGCCGCAGAGGAAATGCTGCAATACGTCAGTGAAACAGTAGTTTGGGACATTAATTACTGAGTGATTGTCATACTGAGTTGGGATTCTCGGAATGAGGGATTATGTCCTCAATCATCTTCTGATATCTTACTTGTTCTTTTGATCAAAGGAAGTTAATAATTTTCAATTATACAAATGTTACCTTGGGACATAACTTAAATGACTAATTACAATATTAATTACATTTACTGTTATACATTTGGCACACTCTTTTATTCAGAGAGTGATTTGATTGAGAGGCAATGCTGCAGGGTTGAGGGTTAAGCACCATGCTTGAGGGCCCATTAGTGGTTGTCTGGCAACTCTGGAATTCGATCACTAGCTCCTTAACCAGTCACCCATCAATACACAACAGAAAGTCTGATTTCTTGTTCATTAGTCTAGTCAATTAGCCATGATTGTTCATTTAGCCATTGCCATGGGCCATGGTTCATTTGAGGTTTAATTAAAGCCTGATCATAACATTATATTTAGGATTATGAAACACTTAATGTAACATTGGATTTTGATGTGATGAGTAATCATAAGGTTTGTTTGGGACATGGCAAATGAAAAAGTTCATATAACTTATTGGTAAGGGAACTGATTAAAGTATATTGTTTTTGACAAATAGTAAGTGATCCAAATGGTGGCATGAGAAATCATGAACCGATTTTTTTTTTTTACTCTGAGATATTATGAAAGAGTGATTGTGACTTTGTTTGAGATACAATGAAAAAGTGATTGTGACTTGCTTTGAGACGTGGTTTGAGATACGATGAAAGAATGATTGTGACTTGGTTTGAGACATGATGAAAGAGTGTGATGGTTTGGGACATGATGAAAGAGTGTTTGTGACTTTATCTGAGACATGATGAAAGTGATTGACTTGGTTTGAGACATGATGAAAGAGTGTGATGTTTGAGACACGATAAAAGAGTGATTGTGACTTGGTTTGAGACATGAAAGAGTGTGATGGTTTGGGACATGATTTTATTTATTTTTTTGAATGAATGAATTTATTTATTTTCGAACATGTATAAAAATGTATGTAACTATTTGTACATACAAAAGAAAGAAAATGAAAAAAGTGACAAAAAAAAAGAATAAATAAAATAACATAAAGAGCTAATACATTACAATACACCGCACATTGTTCGAAAAAGGAGTGGGAAGAAGTACAATACTTTTTTTTTTTTTGTGCTTTTTTTAGTATTTTTTGTAGTTTTGTTTTTGAGTAGAGTTTTTATTTCGTCCTCGGCTGGTTCAGCAACGCGCGCCACCATTTTGTTTTTCTCTACTGACAGTAGAGAAGCTGATATCCTGATAGCTGATAGTAGAGTAGCCAATCAGAGTGCACAATTGCTCATATCCAGTGAACGTGGATAGAATAATTTGTAATATGACAGTGATTTCATTTGTTTGACTAATGATGAAAGAGTGTTTGTGACTTGATCTGAGACACGATGAAAGTGATTGTGACTTGGTTTAAAATATGATGAAAGAGTGTTTGTGATTTGGTTTGAGACACGATGAAAGAGTGACTGAGACTTGGTTTCAGACATGATGAAAGAGTGATTGTCAATTGGTTTGAAACACGATGAAAGTGATTGTGACTTGGTTTGAGACATGAAAGAGTGTGATTTGGTTTGAGACATGATGAAAGTGACAGACTTGGTTTGAGACACGATGAAAGAGTGATTGTGACTTGGTTTGGGACACGGTGAAAGAGTGATTGTGACTTGCTTTGAGACATGATGAAAGAGTGATTGGGACTTGGATTGAGACACGATGAAAGAGTGATTGTGACTTGCTTTGAGACACGATGAAAGAGTGATTGGGACTTGGATTGAGACACGATGAAAGAGTGATTGTGACTTGGTTTGAGACATGATGAAAGAGTGATTGTAACTTGCTTTGAGACACGATGAAAGAGTGACTGAGACTTGGTTTGACACATGATGAAAGATTGATTGTGGCTTGGTTTGAGACATGAAAGAGTGATTGTGACTTGGTTTAAGACACGATGAAAGAGTGATTGTGGCTTGGTTTGACATATGATGAAAGATTGATTATGGCTTGGTATGAGACATGATGAAAGAGTGATTTGTGGCTTAGTCTGAGACACAATGAAAGAGTGTTTGTGACTTGGTTTGAGACATGATGAAAGAGTGATTGTGCTTTGCTTTGAGACATGAAAGAGTAATTGGGACTTGGTTTGAGACATGATGAAAGAGTGATTGTGACTTGGTTTGAGACACGATGAAAGAGTGACTGAGACTTGGTTTGACACATGATGAAAGATTGATTATGGCTTGGTATGAGACATGATGAAAGTGATTTGTGGCTTAGTCTGAGACACGATGAAAGAGTGTTTGTGACTTGGTTTGAGACATGATGAAAGAGTGATTGGGACTTGCTTTGAGACACGAAAGAGTGATTGGGACTTGGATTGAGACACGATGAAAGAGTGACTGAGACTTGGTTTGACACATGATGAAAGATTGATTGTGGCTTGGTTTGAGACATGATGAAAGAGTGATTGTGACTTGGTTTAAGACATGATGAAAGAGTGATTGTGACTTGGTTTGAGACATGATGAAAGAGTGATTGTGACTTGGTTTAAGACATGATGAAAGAGTGACTGAGACTTGGTTTGACACATGATGAAATATTGATTGTGGCTTGGTTTGAGACATGATGAAAGAGTGATTGTGACTTGGTTTAAGACATGATGAAAGAGTGATTGTGACTTGGTTTGAGACATGATGAAAGAGTGATTGTGACTTGGTTTGAGACACGATGAAAGAGTGACTGAGACTTGGTTTGACACATGATGAAAGATTGATTATGGCTTGGTATGAGACATGATGAAAGTGATTTGTGGCTTAGTCTGAGACACGATGAAAGAGTGTTTGTGACTTGGTTTGAGACATGATGAAAGAGTGATTGGGACTTGCTTTGAGACACGAAAGAGTGATTGGGACTTGGATTGAGACACGATGAAAGAGTGATTATGGTTTGGTTTGAGACATGATGAAAGAGTTATTGTGACTTGCTTTGAGACACGATGAAAGAGTGACTGAGACTTGGTTTGACACATGATGAAAGATTGATTGTGGCTTGATTTGAGACATGATGAAAGAGTGATTGTGACTTGGTTTAAGACATGATGAAAGAGTGATTGTGACTTGGTTTGACATATGATGAAAGATTGATTATGGCTTGGTATGAGACATGATGAAAGTGATTTGTGGCTTAGTCTGAGACACGATGAAAGAGTGTTTGTGACTTGGTTTGAGACATGATGAAAGAGTGATTGGGACTTGCTTTGAGACACGAAAGAGTGATTGGGACTTGGATTGAGACACGATGAAAGAGTGATTGTGGTTTGGTTTGAGACATGATGAAAGAGTGATTGTGACTTGCTTTGAGACACGATGAAAGAGTGACTGAGACTTGGTTTGACACATGATGAAAGATTGATTGTGGCTTGATTTGAGACATGATGAAAGAGTGATTGTGACTTGGTTTAAGACATGATGAAAGAGTGATTGTGACTTGGTTTGACATATGATGAAAGATTGATTATGGCTTGGTATGAGACATGATGAAAGAGTGATTTGTGGCTTAGTCTGAGACTCGATGAAAGAGTAATTGTGACTTGGTTGAAGACACAATGAAAGAGTGTGATGGTTTGAGACACAATGGAAGAATGATTGTGACTTAGTTTGAGACACGATGAAAGAATGATTGTGATTTAGTTTGAGACATGATGAAAGAGTGACTGGGACTTGTTCTGAGATACAGTTAAAGAGTGTGACGGTTTGAGACATGATGAAAGAGTGATTGTGACTTGCTTTGAGACACGATGAAAAAGTGATTGTGACTTGGTTTGATACACAGTGAAAGAGTGTTTGTGACATGGTTTGGGACATGATGAAAGGGTGATTGTCACTTAGTTTGAAACACGATGAAAGTGATTGTGACTTGGTTTGACACATGGTGAAAGATTGATTATGGCTTGGTATGGGCGGCACGGTGGTGTAGTGGTTAGCACGGTCGCCTTACAGCAAGAAGGTTCCCGTTTCAAATGTTTGAGACATGGTTCAAACCCAGCGGCCGGGCCTTTCTGTGTGGAGTTTGCATGTTCTCCCCGTGTTTTCTCCGGTTTCCCCCACAATCCAAAGACATGCAGTTAGGTTGATGTGGGGCGGCCTTGGGCTGAGGTGCCCTTGAGCAAGGTACCTGACCCCTGACTGCTCTCCGGGCGCTCTGGTGTGGCTGCCCACTGCTCTGAGCGTGTGTGTGTGTGTGTTCACTGCTTCAGATGGGTTAAATGCAGAGGATGAATTTCACTGTGCTTGAAGTGTGCATGTGATGAATAAAGGTTTCTTATTGTTATTATTATTGTGGCTTAGTCTGAGACACGAAGAAAGAATGATTGAGACTTAGTTTGAGACATAATGAAAGAGTGATTGTGACTTAGTTTGAGACATGATGAAACAGTGATTATGACTTGGTTTGAGACATAATGAAAGCATGATTGTGACTTGGTTTGAGAAATGATGAAAGGGTGATTATGACTTGGTTTGAGACACAATGAAAGGGTGTGACGGTTTGAGACACAATAAAAAAGTGATTGTGACTTGGTTTGAGACACAATAAAAGAGTGTTTGTGACATGGTTTGAGACATGATGAAAGGGTGATTGTCACTTAGTTTGAGACACGATGAAAGTGATTGTGACTTGGTTTGACACTTGATGAAAGACTGATTGTCGCTTGGTTTGAGACATGATGAAAAAGTATTTGTGGCTTAGTCTGAGACATGATGAAAGAATGAGACTTAGTTTGAGACAATGAAAGTGTGATTGTGACTTGGTTTGAGACACAATGAAAGAGTGTGATGGTTTGAGACACGATGAAAGGGTGATTATGACTTTGTTTGAGACATGATGAAAGAGTGATTGTGACTTGGTTTGAGATATGATGAAAGAGTGATTGTGACTTGGTTTGAGACACAATGAAAGAGTGTGACTGTTTGAGACATGATGAAAGAGTGATTGTGACTTGGTTTGAGACAATGAAAGAGTGTTTGTGACTTGGTTTGAGACATGATGAAAGGGTGATTGTGGCTTAGTCTGAGACACGACGAAAGACTCTTTGCTGAAACCTAATGAAAAGACTTGTCATAGCGTTGGATTGGGATGAGATGTCAGAGTGGCCATAATTTTGCTTTGATACATAATGAAAGACTGACTGTGAATAGGCTTAGGACATAATTAAATAGTTAGAACAGTATTCAAGCTAATGTTAATTGCTTTTGGACATAAATGAACAAGTGATGATATCATTAGTGTAACACAAATGAAAGAACATATTGTTAGTTTCGAACATAAATGAACAAACAAGAGATTAGTGTTCCTTGGGAATAGACCCCTTCGCAGTAAGCGTCATTCATATGTAAGAGGAAATTGCGCGCGCAGCCTGGACCCAAAAAAGACTCAGAAATGCCTAGTTGTTGTGTTGTCGGGTGTCAGAATCGTAGCAGTGATGGGGTTAAAATGTTCAGAATTCCAGCAGGATCTCACCCATTCCAAAAAAATCGCCGACGTCTATGGCTACAAGCCATCAAACGTGTAGACTGGGATGAAAGCACCATCAAAAATGCGCGGGTTTGCAGTGCCCACTTCATCACAGGTAAGATCAGGCTATTTATTAAATCTTTCTTTTTTATTCTTTCTAGTCTTTGTTTATTGATGTAGCAAAATACTTTGGTAACGTTTGTCTGATTAGCTGGGTCATAGTTACACAATGTAATGAATATTGTTAGCATGTTAACTTAGCTTTGCATGCAGTTCTGTTTGTAGGAGAGGTCTCGCTTGACTCAAGCAGTCCAGATTTTGTGCCATCATTGTTTGTGTATGCCGAAAATCACAATTTTAAAGCAAGGATGGAAAGGTAAAATTGTGTGCCCTCACTCTAAATGCCAACTTACGTTGACTGCGCTACCCTAGCTCCCGCCCCGTTCAGTTTCATTTCTGGTCTCTGCCTCTCGCTTTTTATGCAGCTCTGATTTCTCTTAGCTGCACTCTTTACACTATCATTCCTTTCATGCCATTACCTCCTGCAAATTGCTGTTTAGTGTTGGTATTTGCTGTTGTAGCTAAAGCCACATTGCCATCACATCACTGGCATAATTTGATTAAAACAAAATGAATATGAATGTCCCATTGTTAATCAAGTTGTACATGCCCGCACATAACATAATCATATGCGTCTAAAGACTTGTAGGCACGAAGTTTTTCGTGGGTGTACACTGAAGTCTTGTCAATAAGGTACGAGTATATATCTGGCCATTGTATACCAGGGAACTTACTAACATCGTCCGTCCACTCTTTAATTAAATGCGGATCCGGTAGGTGATGTCCATTTGTTAGAGTTAACTTATTTATGTAGCATTCTCAATCTTGTAACGACAATTGTTTTGCATAATCTGACAGCTCATAATGCCGGTCTATGGGCAGCGCCATTGTTTCTGGGTCCAGGCTGCACGTGCATCCTGGCAACGGTCGGTTTGTTTACAAACATGTGAAGGGGTCTATATGAATGAGTGATTATAACACTTGTTTTGAATGTTGGTGAGTGAATGTAATAAATTCCAGTATATAAGGCACAATGTGTGCTATCTATACAGCCCATAAACATGCTATCATAACAATGAATATTAAAAGCCAGTTAACCCACAGCCCTGTGATGACCTGGCGACTTGTCCAGGGTGTACCCCGCCTTTCGCCCGTAGTCAGCTGGGATAGGCTCCAGCTTGCCTGCGACCCATTAAGCGGCTAGAGATAATGAGAATGAGTTAACCCACAAATAATCCTCAAATTAAATTATTCCACTCATGATTATGATATATATATCTCAGCTGGATAGTACAGTGGTAATGCTCACTGACTACGACGCAGGAGATCGGGGTTCGAATCCCGGTCAGGGCAAAACATCATCCAGTAAGGGTCCTTAGGCAAGACCCCTCATGATATATCAGCCTACCTCAGGAATGAGTGAAGACATAACTGATAGTCATACCGGCTCAGACGTCGCCCGGGTCAACAAGGTCTGCGTCAGTTGCTAGGGAACCAGGGCAAACTGATGAGAAATGGGCTACTGGAACAAGACATCGATGGATGAGGACAGAAAATACGGAATTGCTGGAATGCTACTATACAAGCAATCCCAGAGAGAGGGGATACATGCAGCGAATGTGGGACCATTGGATACTTCGAAACCCACAATCAAGGCTAACAAAGAAACAGCTATTAGCCCAGTGTTCCAACATCCGTAATCGAAATCTACTATCACAACTAGAGATTAATGAAATACAACAACGATGCTACAGCAAGGGGGAGCCAGGAAGACAGGTCAGTGGTCTACCAGTCATCAGATACCCTGCTGGTATCATAAACTGGCCAAAGGAGGAGATAGAAGCCACAGATATCAAGACTAGAAAGCTCCTCACCAAGTCCAGCACCCTGAGACTATACACTAAGCGGAAAGAGGGAGGCCGAGGGCTAGTGAGCATCAAGACCAGGATGAAACATCGAAAATCCGAGAATACGAATCCGAGGAGGATGAACTGCTAAGTGAATGTCTCAGGCAGCAGAACCCTGATGAGAGCGCAGAGGAGGAGGAACAGACAACCTGGAGGGACAAACCCCTACATGGCATGTACTACCGTCAGGTAGAGGAAGTGGCTGATATCAAGAAATCCTACCAGTGGCTGGATAATGCAGGACTGACAGACAGCACAGCAGCAAGCCATAAGCACAAGAGTACCAGAGTAGATCAGACCCAAGATGCAGACTGTGCAAAGAAGCCCCTGAAACAGTCCAGCACATAGTAGCAGGGTGTAAGATGCTAGCTGGATCAGAGTACACGGAGAGGCACAACCAAGTGGCTGGGATAGTATACCACCGTCAGGTGGTATACATACCACATCTGCAACCAGCATGGAATAGAAGTACCCAAGTCCCAATGGGCCATACCACAGAAGGTGGCTGAGAACAACTGACTGACAAACAGATCCTGGCTAACCAACCAGACATAGTGGTGGTGGACAAAGAGCAGAAGAGGGTGGTGGTGATAGATGTGGCGATCCCAGCTGACGCCAACATCAGGAAGAAGGAACATGAGAAACTTGAGAAGTATCAAGGGTTGAAAGAGCAGCTGGAACGGATGTGGAAGGTCAAGGGTTGCGTGGTCCCCGTGGTAGTGGGGGCACTTGGGGCAGTAACCCCCAAACTGGGAGAGTGGCTCCAGCAAATCCCAGGAACAACATCTGAAGCCTCAGTCCAGAAGAGCGCAGTCCTAGGAACATTGAAGATACTGCACAGAACCCTCAAACTCCCAGGCCTCTGGTAGAGGACCCGAGCTTGAGGATGACATGGATACCACCCCCCCACCGGGGGTGAGAAGATTTTTTATATATATATATATATATATATATATATATATATATATATAAAACAAGCACTTTAATATAGGAGAGAGTTTGTCATGGTATACGAGCACTGTCTGAGGGGACAATGTCAAAACTCGTGACGGAATGTGCCAAACTCTGAAAAAGTGCCTCAGGAAGTTGTAAGTTGGAGCTCAGTGACAGAATACGATGGACACATGGAACAGGAGAGTTTCTGAAAATCAGTGAAAAGGAATCTACAAAATAGTGGCAGCAATCAGTCTTCCCTATATAGAATGTTACAGCCTAAACCAAAACAGTATGTCATTAGCTTACTAAAGGTGACAATGGATATGCCTGCAACTTCCCCATGACCTATAGCTAGTGCTTCAATATATGAACACTGTGTCATTGTAAAGCAAGGTCTGGCTTCTGAACACAATGTATTTTACTACATTAACAGTTTTATACCACAGTTTTCATTCCAAAGAATTAACATCATTCTTTAATGAATAAAAAAAATGTTAGGATTGGCAAATCACTCTGGTATAAAAGGAATATATCACTTCAGAATGTGCTGTCATAGGAAAGTTATCTTCAGGATGGTAAAAGTAACTCCACTTTGTGTACTTCCCCATCACACCACCTCATCATAAATTATTTTCCTATAATAGCATGCCTTGTTGTGTTTTATTCCTGATGTATACACCTTGTTCTTGTTGTGTTTTCAGACAAGATGTCATCTTGCCTACAGCCTTCTCTAAGATCCCAATACAGAGCCCAATAGTACATTACAGTTATTAAAAACAAGAGTATGCATGCCAAATAATTATGATAAACAATTTTTTAAAGGATTACAATAAATTAGCTTTAATTCTTTCTGGTTTTACATCTCAGTGAACTAAAGCCCGATAAAGTCGATAGCGAGCCGCCAAAGCTGGTGATGGATCTGTTGTTCTTGAAGAAATGTCCAATAGCAATTAAAAAGTATTACAAGCAAAACGTACTGTAACACATTTATTGGCACTGTGTGTAATGGTTTAAGAAGCCATTATAATAAACCACTGTCATAAAGACACTGTGTGAGCTGGCCCTCATCCTTGTAGCACAGGAAACAAAGCCAACTGTTCCTCTAATTGTTATGAAGGTGGGAAGAGGTACACACTAATGAACTGATAAACCATAACACAGGTGAGTGAACTGTGTGAACACATCCATCCACACACAAAGTGCTTTCTCTACAAGCTTTGTCTTGTATCTACATTATTAGATTTAGCTTGATTTAATAAGAAAATGCGTTTTTAAAAAAACATACCAAAACAAACTGTACAGAATCACAAACACACAGAGACAGAGTCTAACCTAAATCCCCTTAATTGGTTGGTCAATGTTGTTCTAGTCGCTTGAATGAGCCCAGTTGTTGTGGATAATGACCTTCGTGTCTATCAGTCCATCTCCCCTGCTGACACAGACACGTACTCCATCGATCACGAGAGAACAGGTTATCTCTGTCTCTCGCACAGACACACACAGGCGCTTACATGCATCATCACACACCAAACAGTTTAAGCTAATGAGGTAAACACCAGCAATGTCTGCTGTTCATTCTGCATTATAACAGAACCCATAGGGCAGTGACTGGGTGCTATACAACAGAATAGATGGATTATTAATGAAAGAAGAAAGTCAACTTTGTGTGCTTAGTATATTTAATGAAATGTTAAACAAATTGCTTAATTGATTTAATTTGATCACTGAAACACAATACATTAACTCGGCATCCACACAGTCCACTGAGTATACTGTACATTCAACAAGTCTGAGAATAAAAGTGAGCAAAGATTTAAAGAGTTTAAATTGTGGTAACACACCGAAAGTAAATGGGTAGATTATTCCTGGAACCTCAGTGTTGCTATTTTAAAGGTGACATATTATACCCCTTTTCCACAAGCTGACACAGTTCCTTGAGGTCTTAATAAAATGTCTGTGACATGCTTTAGTCAAAATACCACAAGGATGAAACACCACAGCTCCCTTTTCACCCTGTCCAAACAGCCCTGTTCAAAACAGCTGATTCGAGTGCCTGTTCCTTTAAATGATGAGTCACTGCTCACCCTAACCCCTCTTCTGCCAGCCAATCAGGTAGCACTTTCCTCATGAATATTCATTCACAAAGGCTAAGCCATGAGTAGAGATACTCAGATGAGGGGGCGGGATCATTCTAATGAGCTCCGCTTGTGACATAGAAAGTAGAGCCAAATCTGAACGGCACGTTTTCTGAAATAGGCAACACAAAAGAAACTGTCTGGGTTGTATTATTCCACAGTTTGTGGGTTGGTAGATTCCAGATACCCAGTATATTTGCACAAGCACTGAAAAGTGAGTTTTTTATAATATGCCCTTTTTAAGAGCATGGTCACCTTTAAGTGTTCACAAAGACTAAAGGACAAGGCCGAGCTAGAGAAAGTGTGTGGACAGAGTATATTACCATTATAACAACAGATGAGCCTACTGGGAAAATTTAAAGCATGTCATCAAACCCCCTAAAATGAACTAAAAAACCAAAGGAGGAAAACTAAAAAGAAATCTGAGTCATATTTTCTCTCTTCATAGAAAACCTCAATTGAATAGTTGCACAGCGGCATTTTGTTCTAAATGTAGGTGGGATGGAAGTGACTTCCTCGCAACAACTTATAACAAATAATCCAGTTAATAATCCGGGGGGGGGGGGGGCAATATGAAAGAAAGTTAATAAAAGTAATGAAATAAATAAATAAATAAATAAATAAATAAGAAGACGAGATTGCTGGCAGGATGATATATGCTGCTTCAGGACCAACATTTTGTAAGTAAATTTGGAAGTTCCAAACAAAAGTACTCCTTGTTTTGTTATAATAGAAAAAAATATGACCCATGATCCACAATGGATGATCCAACTATGATCCAGATTTTAATATTCTCAATATAGTTACTGTGCCTCTTTATGAAGGTTATCATTACATTTCAGGGTGAGTGTGCATCAAAATCTTAGTTTAATAGAAACAGATTAATAACATATTAAAGTAAAAATGGGCCAAAAATGAAACCCATATGCAATGAAATCTGAAAATTGTGGTGGTGGTGGGGTCTACATCGTAAACGCAAAAGGAAATAAACTAATAATTTTGGGAATACCAAGCAAGTGCATGATTATTTTTAATAATTTATAAAATTATACCAGATGATTATAATAAAAATATTTTTAAAAGACAGCCGATGATCATAATTAATTAGTTTTTATACTTTCTATTTTTATATCTCTGTAAACTAAAGCTGGATAAAGTCGATTGTGAGCCGCCAAAGCTGGTGATGGATCTGTTGTTCTTGAAGAAATGTCCAATAACAATTAAAAAGCATTACAAACAAAACATGCCGTAACACATTTACTAGCACTGTGTGTAATGGTTTAAGAAGCCATTATAATAAACCACTGTCAAAAAAAAAAAGCTATCCAGTTATGCCCTCAAGTCAATAACTGGACACCTTTAAGAACTTTGCTTTAGAGAAGTGTCTATTATGAGCAAAACATCAAAACAGGTGTCATATTTCCTGATTATATTTCCTGATAATATGGCTTAATGGGGACTTGTATATTGGAAAAAATGCCCTAAATATGAGTCCTGAGGAATGTCACATGAAGTCTTTTTAAGTCAGAAGAGAAAAAAACATCGACAGTTCTGTCTGTGTTAATAAAATCAAATCAAGTGCCATGCACCAAATGCCAATGCAAATCCCCAATTCAGCTTGATTGCATTGCAGAAAATGTCGACTTTAATTGAGCTGCATGTCACTTACAGCGGACAGATACAGTGCACCCTGTAAAAAAATCATCCTCATACCAGCAACAAAATGTCTGACAAAATTCACCACAATGGTTAAGAATCAGAAATGGTTATGTCACACAAGGTCTCTGTGGTGTCCCAGTGTTCTGTTGCCATGCCAACTGAACCTTCGTTGCCACGCCATCAGATTCTCCAAGTAATGCAGTGGAAAATTTGAAAGACATTTTCACTCTTTTTTCCTTAATCCCTCTGGTATTGTCAATCAAGTACGGGTGTGACTGGCAGTTTTGCTGACCCTACTAAGCAAGGGCAAAACAAATCTGTCACCTTACGTTAATAAGCAAAGGCGAGTCCGAAGACTGAGGCACATTATCAAATATTTTAGGCTGGCTGATGAGTCGCTGCTCACCTCTATCACAACAAATGAGGTTTATTAGTTTTGAAAAATGAAAACAAGGGAGGAAAGATCAGCAGGTGTTTTGTTCATTTATTACATCCCTGTTTCTCCTTTCATTTTCTTGTTAGTTAAAATATCTGGAAAAGGCTCTAGATTTATTATTCAAACCTGGAAGAAGGCAGCAAGACTAAGAGCAATTTTGGGAGTATCGGGTTTGGGTATTTCGTGAACACACACACACACACACTGATGAACCACTGATATAATTATTAAAGCAAGTTTTTAATGATACACATACACCCAACTCTAACCCTAAGCCTCACCTCAGTAACCTACAAAAGTTCTGGCATTTTTAGTTTTTGTTTAAAAAAAGAAAGTTTTCCTAATGTGGACCAACCAAATTCAACATTTCCCAGCATTACACCAACAGTTACACCAACAATTACAGCAACAACATATGGTTGTAAATGATGGAGAAAAGAGAAAGGTTGTGTTTATGTTTAGAAAGAAAGAAAGAAAGAAACTCATTCCTACCTTGAACATTGCCAGCCCAACTGCCATTCTCTCTGCTCAACTCTGGCATGATGGTTTGAGCTGGGTATCCTCTCTTCCTCTCATAGCCTCAGATGGAGGGATGACAAATGGATAAAGCAGCACAAGAGGACCACAAAGGAAGGATTGGTGTAAAAAAAAAAAACAGGTTTTTGATGGACCCTGGATTGGTTTGGCCTTACTGTAGATCCAGGTAGATCCAAATGATTTGTGTCCAATGATCAAGAAATTAGTCCAAAAAAATCTTCTCCCCTAACTCACAAATTAGATCAAGAAAGGATAAGTAAGATATTAAACTACAAATGTCTGTCTCTTTTAATGAAAATACACATACAAAAACTGCATCTAAATGCCCTGGATAGGAGTCCTGAGGCTTATGTCTCTGGTGGCATCGTCTTCTTACAAAAAATAAATAAATAAATTATGAGTCAACACTAGTGAGGCGAAATATGAAAGTTTGCAAGCAGCTGACAGTGAATTTTGTCCTTTTTGGCTTCTTTCTTTGTATCTTACAAAGATACTATTTTTGAAGAAGCAATATATCTTTAGATCTTCACTGATGTAGGTCTCTAGCTGTTGGTCAGTTCTCTCTGAAGATCTCCACCTGCATCCTCCCCTGCCTCCTTATTGCATCACTAGAAGAAAGGTAAGAAAAAGAAAAGTCATTTCTCACCTCAGGTGTATACGTGCAGGGTTTGTGCTCTGAGCTGCGTATGTGAGAAGAACTTGAACAAAAAATTGGTTAATTTTTCTACTAACACCAATTGTAGGTTGTTTTGCTGGGCTAAACACATTTACTCCTTTCACACTCTGAGTCATAAAACAAATCAGAGGATTTGACTGAAAGCAGTGGTAATTCTGAAGTGTGGCAAATGAAGAATAATGTGCAGTTGCACAATATTCAGTGTGAACACTTACCACAAGCAGAATAATAGTGCAGTAGTAGAAGGTTAGAAACCTTAAATCTACAATAGTCAGTTTTATACCACTGCTCTGCTGAATTCTTTATTATGAAGGTAAATTCATTTGTGATAACAGCAGCACTGGCAGCAGTTCAGGTTGTAATTCAAATCATACGTTTATGTCTTTATATTAATGTGCTCGGTTCTACAATGTTATTCTTTCTATAGTAACAGCTCATTCACAGGGACTTCTATGGTGGGCGATCCATATACTGTAGTTTAACCCAAATAATAAATGGATTAAGGAAATGTGTTCTTAAATAAATAAAAGCTTAGGACCATTGATATGGCCAAGCTGTCTGTTGGTTAACGTTTATGGAAGGATCTTTGCGTGTCCATGCTTTGTAAAGATTAGTAACAGTCTTCACAACATATGACTTTGCGCTGTCTGCTAACATGACAGGCTCCGTGTTTTTTTTTTTGTCTTAATTAAAAGAGAGAAAGAAAAGAAAGGGAAACAGCTATCTATAGCTGCAATAATGTAAGCGTTAACTAAGAACTAACTTGTCTCAAGGACATTTCACAACATTAAATACAACTAAACAGTTAAAAGCACAAATTGCTGTGGTATGAGATAAATAAAACACTTTCAGACATGTTGTTATTGGAAAATAATCATCTTTAGGGTGGTAACAATAATTCTGCTTCACATCAGGCTGCATCATACCACCCCGTTGTTGATTATTTTCCTATAACAACACACACCATTTTAGGTTTTATTCCTTACATATTACAACTCAGTGTTTCATTTGCTTTTGAGAACAGAATTAGGTTTCAGGAATTATAAAGTTGCATCATGAATAGCTATCTAGCTAAAAAGTAAATTGTTCTCTTGCACATTATCTTTTATCCAAGCTAAAGCTGAAGTGGGCTAGAGGTTTCGAATGAATGATCTATAAGACAAAATTGTATGCAGTTTCAGTTTTCCCAGTTTGCATGCTTTTGTCGGATTCTGCAGGATGGCAGTTGAACAACATTTAAGCTGGCTTGTCTTGACTAGAGGTATTTAAAAATAGCATGGTGATAAATGATATTGCTTAATAACTTCTCTCTGCACTCAAGCATTCCTTAAAACTTTTGATAATTTCTATGTACTTGTTAAGAGATATGCATAACCATGCCCACACACAGCGTAATCTACGTGCACCCAAGTGTGGGGGTTTTTTTTGTTTTGTTTTGGGGGGTTTTTTTGTTTGGTTTTTTGCATTTCTACAGAGTAGTGCTAGGGAAAATATTCACTGCTATGACACCATCATCAAGTGTTTTAAACAATGGCTGGGTTAGTGACCATAAAAAATTCAGTCTAGAAGGTCTGGTTGGGTGAAATTGATTCAACTGGCTACTGACAACCAGTTTTACACTTGTCTGTTTTAACAACTGTGAACACTTTGTCTCTCTGCACTATTTTCCTTTTAAATAACAAGTAGTAAATTGGTGCATTCGCTGATCCTTTTTCATTTTAAGCTTGTAAAGACCTAGATGTTTCAACTAAACAAAATCCAGAAAGGCCACAAGGAGACACAATAAAAGTATCATTATGTCTTCCTGTGCTACTTACCATTGCAACCTTTTCTGCAGTGTCTCACTGATATCTGGGTGATGGACAAATGGGACAGAGAAAATACAAGAAACACAAGAGGATCTCCACTGACATGTCCATAGAGCCAAATAATGGACTTTCCAGCGATGTCCTTGAAATTCAAGAAAAATGTGAAGTAGGAGGAAGAAGCTGCAATGATAGATTCTACAAGAATCTTGTTTGGGTAAATCCGACTGGCTTGTAATGTTTGAACATGCCCCAAATGGCAAAAACTAATTGCAAACCAGAAAATGGACAAAAATGGGGGAGTACAAGCAAGAAATGGATGAAAGGGAGGGATCTTCTAAATTTTATCATTCAGTCCATTGGGATAATTCACTTTTTTTTGCATTAAATTTGAACTACAATTTGATTGTGGCTATTTTAAAGACTTCTACTCATTTTCCATTAAAATAGATACATTTTCCCTCCCAGTTTTATTAATTTCAAGAAATTATAGCATGTGTCTTTCAGTCTTGCGCTACCTAGTCAGAAGAAGATCTTAAACTGAGATGTTACACCAGCTTACAAAGGTTCACAATAAAACAGCAAAACAAAAAGTTTTGAAAGGATATAACTTCTTGGAAATCTCCAACTGAGTGAATTTATGAATGAGTCAGAAAGCTGCCTTTAATTCTCTAATGGGTTTGTTCCTGTGCCATCTGCGAGTGCGGCACTTTGGCGTGTCAGCTGATTTTTGGTGGCTGAGGGGTTGGGGAAGTGGGTTGAGGCTGGAGAGAGAGTTTCGAGGCGGGTGGAAAAAACAAAGGAGAAACTTAGGGAGGGTGAGAACGAGAGACAGATAATGACCAGGCCAGAGAAGTGCGAGCTTGTCCCTCAGGTGGTAGACGGGCTGAGATGTAGGAGGGAGAGAAAATAAAGATGAAGGAGTGACACATGAAAATTAAACACTCAATAAATAGGAACCTATAATGTGGCAGGTTAAAATTGAAGAAGGAAGGCCGTGTAAGAGGAGGAAGGTGTAAAATAAAAATCAGTGTGCAGAGATGAACATCAAATCATTTCAAATTGGGTGGTGGGGTGGGGTGGGGGGAGGGTGATGATATAACAGTTTGACTGTGTTGAGGAAACCTTAAATAAGTTTATTGTTAACATGTAAATGTTGATGACATTTCCTAGTGTAGCTTGTTTGCAAAGATATGCAAGATATGCAAGATTTTGTAAACAGGGTCACCTACTTTATGAAGAACAAACCAAGCAGAGGAAAACCTGATAACATTCCAACAACTTAAACACCTAAATCACTGACTATTAACTGATGGTTAGTGCGAATGGAAAGTGTGATTAGCACATCAATTTTGCACACTATGCCATCACTTCTTCAAATATTTCAAGGGACTGGTACGACATAAACTAAGCGTAGAAACTGGTTCAAGCCCAAAAATCATAAACATTATCAAGTCCAATGTGTGCTGAATTCAGTGTAAGTGATGACAAAAATGCATATAGAAAAGAAGATTTTTGTGTCTCAGAGTAAATGACTGCACCAGTAAATAAGAAGTCGAGCCTTGTTTTGTCTTATAGAGGTCTGCTGAATTAATGAACAAAATGCTTCACACTGCACCAACATCAAGCGCTTTTACTTCATGGGTGTGGTGTTATCCATTCAGGCCCAACACAGATACTAAAGATGGGTTCTGAAGATGGTAAAAATGAACATGTGGTGACTTTTTTTAACTACGCATGTGTATTTTAGAAGGGACAGAATGGCACCCCTGACTTAACAGACAACAGAAAAAACGGTGGGAGTTTGGAGATGGGCAAGTAAACGGAATGGAAGGATGGCATCGGATGAGTTCCGAGATCCTGGCCACTTCTGTTTGCCCGTTTGCTTAGTGTGTGCATGTGCAAGTGTATGTACGTGTGTGTGTCAATGTGTGTTTCGTGTACACGTAAAGTAGAGGACACACAGGTACACACACACAGACAAACAGGTCAGACAGACACTAAACAAGTTCGTTAAACCTACCTAGAGGAACTTTAAAGCATCCGGAAAAAAAGGAGTGATGTGAAAGGACAGGTAGTGGAGGACCAAGGGAAGGAAAAAAGGAAAAGAGGGGAAAAAGAAGGGATGATACAACTAAAAGTAGAGGAATGTGGTAGACTGTAGTTGCTCTTTTATAGGAATTCTGTCCAACTTTCTTTCAGTGAATGCCAGAGTTTTTTTGTTGGAGGGGGGCAGGATGGATGGAGACAGGGATGGTCCGACCAGAGATGGGAAGGAGGGACTGATGGAGGAGTGAAGTAGGAGCGAAGTCAGAACCAAGGGCCACGGGAAAGCGAACGAAAGGAAAGAACGGAACAAAGCCCCTCTCCCCTTCTTTCCCTGCTCCAGTGTGTGTCATAGGTAGACAAAATTGTACACCATGTAGATGGAGAAATAAATCAGGAGGCAAATGATGGACAGCGCAAACAGGTGAAAAGAATATGCGCCTCCCAGCACCACAATGAGGAAAAAGAAAAAAACAAAACGAAAGAAAAAAACGAATATCCCAGTGACTTCCGTTTTTCCCTCCTGTCCTCTCTTTCTCTCTCTTCTTTAACTGAGGGGGTAGATTGCAGGAGGTGATGTCTGTCTCTCAGTTCCTTCCTCCTGTCCTCCTTGCTGCAAATCCTTCTTGCTTTTTTGTGCTTTCGTTTCTTTTCTCCCACTCTCTGGTGACTTCTTGAAATGGAGTCCTTCGTTTAAAGTGTGAAATAGCCCTTTTCCATGGACAGTGATTGAGGGAGCGCACAGGGGAAGCTGGCTGCAGAGGTGCTAGCAGTTGCACTGCCTGCCTATGAATACCACAATGTGGATCTGCGCTCGCTCTCTCTCTCTCTCTCTCTCTCTCTCTCTCTCTCCCTCTCTCTCTGCATTTACTGGTACAAAAGTGAAAAAGTGGGAGAGACAGGATGAGGTGGGAAGAGAGAGCCCTCTACAGGATTATAAGTCAACTGAGAGACAAATGGGTTGTTGGGTGGATTATTTTTGTGTTGTTTGTTCAGACCGATCTGTTTTTCAAGGGTTCTATGGAATATTAAGGGTTCTCAGAAAGAGTATTCATGGAACCATCTCTGAATTTCTTTGTTGGAGGGTTTGCCATGCATAGAACCATTAAAGTTTCCGCAACATGACAAACAGTTTTCTAGGGCAATTTTCATTGACTTGGTTCAGTGGTACAGTCACTGTACCCAAATTTGGGTTTCAAGAAATGGATGAGGCCTGTTCAGTCTCTTTTTCAGAAGAGAAGACCAGAATTTCTCCTTTTTCTTAAAAAAGCATGTTCTCTAAAATTTTTCTTCTGTCCTAGTTTATATTCATTGCCCCCCCCCCAGCTTGTTTTGTCAAGCCCTCTCTTAATCTTTTGATTCCTGACCTGAGCATGTCCTTTCTTCGTCTTTTAACCCTTTTGTCCTATCTGCGTCCCCCTCATCTCTGGTTGGACAGTTTGTCTCTTCCACTTATCTGCTCCTACTGTCAGAAAGGAAAAGAGACAGGAAATAGGGTGTCAAGGATAAGGAGAGGTGAAGGATTATTGGGAGCCATTTTAAAGAAGATTTCTGGATGGTTTTGGCCATTTTTTTTTTAGTCTGGTATGTATGCAAGGTAGGCAAAAGACACTGACAGTAGCTCTACACTTCTAAGTCAAGTTCTTGTTACACCGTATGCTAGATATAAAAATTACACTGAGTCAAAGTGAACAGTTGTGCTCCTTCATAGTATAGATCAGTGTTTCTCAACCACTGGGCCATGGCCCATTAGTGGGCTATGAAGCGCCATCTAGTGGGCCGCGAAATGTTTTTCAAATTGAAGCTAATTTTTAGGAGGGTACAATTACTGGGTTGCATCCAACATCATATCCGCCTCATTAGATATGCAAGACATGAAGTGGTGGTCAGCTAAGCTTGCTGTTCATCGCTGGAATGCCTTGCTAGTTGTCAAAATGCCCTATGCTTGCTTTGTTTTGCGCTGTTCAAATCAAGTAAACTGTGAAACTGATAAAAGTTTCTTCTGGGTTGCCCATAAAGTGATAAAAAAAGGGTGAAAGGGCAAAGGATTTTACCAAAAGACAATGAGAAAGGTGGCTCTTGAACATTTCGCTGCGATGGAAGGGAGCAGAGTCAAAGAACTTGCACAAGTTTGCAGTGATCACTTCGTGAAGGGTTTGTAAATTCCTCTGATTTATTTCGCTTGGATTTGCAAATCACTTTTCTCAACATTTTCCATTATTTCGCAATATTTTGAAGTTCAGGAGACGCTTAAGTCCTCAGATGTGTTTTTCTTTACTGTTTGATCATGGTCGCCATATTGTAAACTAGCACGTATATAATATGCATAATACCCAGGTCTTTAAAGGGGTTTCTGTGGATCTTTGTGAATGATTTACCTGGAAGAGAAGAGCAGGGCAGATTGAGAATCGAGTGGCTGTGGTTTGTTTACACCCGATATGAAAACTCGTAGCGTTCTAGCAATCATCACAAAGGCACATACAAAGAGCCCAAAAATGCCTACTTACCCAGGCAAAAACGATAAAGGATTTATCTTGTAGTGTCCTGATCCCCAGATCTTTCACCCAGCCACATTATAAAAAGTTGTACGCCTCCATACTCTTCCAGGTTTTCATCTGTTTGTCCATGTAGAATGATGTCTGCAGCACCAGGTAGTTTGAGATGTCGGTGAACTCAACAGATTGATAATTTTCCAACATATAGGAAAAATAATTTGTTAGCATGTAAGAATCTATCCCATTGAGTATATCCACTTCTTTTGAGTGTACTTCTTTGTTTTAATAACTTGATTGTTTACTGTACACAAATATGGTAGTATTGAGAATCAAGTAACAATTGTAACATTAACAATTGTGTTAATGGACCAGACTCCACTTTTGGATCATTAATCCCTTTTGGCTGAGAATACCCTGCATGCATGGTTTTGTGTTGGCTTCTGACACATCCATACAGTTTTAAATACAATACCTACAATTAAAAACAGTTTGTTTTTATTGCATTTATTTAATTCCTGGGCTCCCATCTGTAACAGGGAGTGATGTTGCATCACATTAATACACTTTACAATAGATTATTAGATTCTAATAGAATAGATGAGCCAAAATAATTGGGGATCTTTTTTAATGGGCCCTGGCTTGTTATAAGTATGACTAGGTGGGCCTTAAAGTAGAAAAGGTTGAGAACCCCTGGTATAGATCATGCTGATTCACAATGTATTGCCCCTGACAACAACCAGAAGCAAAACAATAAGACAAGCATATCAAGCAATTGCTTGTGGCACCTGGTTAAAGGGTCTCAAAATCCATTCCTTGGGGACAAAATTGAGCACCATTTAGTGATTTCCCTGATCTAAGCTTCTAGAGTATGGTAATTAACTGCTTAGTTCAATCAGGTGTGCGCAGTAAAATCACCAAGCTGTGCTGAACTTTGGCCATCCAGCACTGATGTGGTCACATCACAATACCCCTCTGTGACCAAGATCTTCCTTAGTAGAAACCCATCAGCCAGCACAGTTAGCCCATGTGTGTGAGCATCATGATTATGCTAGCAGTTTATTGGTTAGCTAATGTCAAAAAAAAATTTTAAATAATCCACATGGTGCCACAAAGCACCTGAAATCACAGGAAAGTTCAGTAGAAAGTTGAGACAGGCCTGTGTGAGATCCAGGTGAAACATCTGGCAGCACTGAATCTTTGCCAGGGAGCAGGTCACCTTCTCAAAATTTCAAAACTGGTCCCAACTCTGAGCAATGCTACTCTTCCACTGAGCAAAATGTTAGTGTGGCTAGCACTATATGTTCAGATCATGAAATTGAACAATATCAATGTCACAGATGATACTAATAAATTTGGTAATTATATGACCCAAGAAAATAGCCCAAATTAGTTTAAGTAATCTCATACCATGTAATATAAAATGCACAGTTATGGATGGATCATTATTATGTGTAGAATTTTGTTATTCGAGGAACAAAGATTGGTTTCGTTTAAGTTGGAATATTGTAGTACTGAACAATAGTGGAAATAGCGTTTTGGGGATTTAGTGTATAATGGGAGGGTGCTTTTTGCTTAGAGGATCCAAATGTTCAGAAATGCCACGGAACAGGTGTAAACTATCTGACTGGGGAACATGAATGTAAATATATATAAGGGTTTACTGACACTAAGTGGTAGACTTTGAGTATTACACAATTCAATCCATTACAATAAAAGGTCTTGTGTGGACACCTAATGGCCAAAAGCGTTTGCACAAAAATTTACTGACTGAAATATGAGGAGCATTTTGAGAATGAAAAAGATGAACATGATCCACAAAAAACTGGTGCCTACTCATGCAAAACTCATGGTGTCACTCATGCTTTAGTTAGTGCATTTTCTTTGGAATAAAAAGTCACTCAGTGATGCTCCTTGTTATTCATGATGCCCACATTATTGATCAAGACATTAGTAAAAATTAATAATAATAATAATAATAAATTAATTAATGAATGGTGGCACAGTGGTGTAGCACTGTTGCCTCACAGCAAGAAGGTCCTGGGTTCAAGCCTAGCGGCCGACAAGGGCCTTTCTGTGTAGAGTTTGCATGTTTTCCCCGTGTCTGCATGGGTTTCCTCCGGGTGCTCCGGTTTCCCCCACAGTCCAAAGACATGCAGGTTAGGCTAATTAGTGGCTCTAAATTGACCGTAGATGTGAATGTGAATGGTTGTTTGTCTCTATGTGTTAGCCCTGCAATGACCTGGTGACTTGTCCAGAGTGTACCCTGCCTCTCGCCCATAGTCAGCTGGGATAGGCTCCAGCTTGCCTGCAACTCTGCACAGGATAAGCAGCTGCAGATAATGGATGGCTGGATGGATAATTAATTAATTATTAATTAATTAATAACAATAAGATTGACAAGCTAACAACAAGGGTTCACAAAGACTTTGCACATACAAGGATTAGATTTAGAGCTATCCATCCAAACATTATCTGTAACCACTTATCCTGTACAGGGTTGCAGGCAAGCTGGAGCCTATCCCAGCTGACTATGGGTGAGACTCAGGGTATACCCTGGACAAGTCGTCAGGTCATCACAGGGCATATATGTATATATATATATATATATAAACAGTTATTCCACGAAATCAAATTGTACATGAGCTGATACCCCACAAGGCAAGCAGCAACAGTTATCACAACTAGAGATTGATGAGATGCATCACAAATGCTATGGCAAGGAGGAGCCAGTCATCATCCCCACAATCCGAGATTGAGACTGATAACTCCCCAGCAACAAACCCTTGCAAGCAAAAGCTTAATGCATGAGTACCTGACAGAACACCTCCAGTGTCATCACCCTCAGCACAGGCTCCCCTCAGGGCTGTGTCCTGAGCTCTCTGCTGTTCACTCTGATGACACACGACTGCATCCCCAGGGCTACCAGCAACCACATTGTGAAGTTTGCAGACGACACAACAGTGGTGGGCCTCATCAGGGACGACAATGACCTGGCCTACAGAGAGGAGGTGGAGCAGCTGGTGGGCTGGTGCAGAGAAAACAACCTGATCCTGTATGTGAACAAAACCAAAGAGATCATTGTTGGAAGAACCAGCCCAGCCACGCTCCAATTCTCATCAACAACACGGCTGTGGAGATGATCAATAGCACCAAGTTCCTGGGGGTGCACATCACAGACGACTTCACCTGGTCTGTGAACATTGCGTCACTGGTCAAGAAGGCACAGCAGTGTCTGCACTTCCTGCGTAGGATGAGGAGAGCCCACCTGCCCCCGCCCATCCTTACTACATTCTACAGAAGCATGATAGAGAGCATTCTGACCAGCTGCATCTCTGTGTGGTGTGGAGGCTGCAGTGCCTCTGACTGGAAGAATGTGAGGAGAGTAGTGAGGACAGCAGAGAAAATCATTGGGACTTCTCTTCCCTCCGTTCAGGACATTGTACGTAGGTGCTGCATGTCCCGAGCCAGAAACATCATCAGTGACCCCTCACACCCTCACTATGGACTGTTCTCCCTCCTGGCCTCTGGAAAGAGGTTCCGCAGCATTTGGTGCAGGACCACCAGATTCTGTAACAGCTTTTTTTCCCTAGGTCACTAGACTCCTGAACTTCAAATCCAAACTCTAAACTTCTATTTATACTTGAACAATTCCTAATTCCACAGGTCAGTTTATACTATTGCACTTTATCATATTTTTGTTGCTGCATAATTTAATACACTTTCATATTTAATTCTGTGCTGAGCCAAATTGCAACGAAATTTCATTCTGTGTACACTTGTTGCATACTGAATGGCAATAAAGGTTGTCTAAGCCTAAGAGCAGCTGACCTGAAATTGAAGATAGTAACAGAGCTGAACACCTGGAACTACCATGCCTGACCACGGGCACAGATAGAGGGTGGGATGGGTGGGATTCGTCCCACCCAGATTTAAATTCACCTCGTTCAGTCCCCCCCACTTATAGGGAGAAAAAAACGTCTATGCTGTCTTTCTTTGCATAAGGCAAACCTCACGGAAAAATCAAAAGACTAATTACCATTCGGTTTATTGAGGTGCACAGCAGTACATACATAGTTGCAACAACTCACATAAAACAAAACAAAGACTGATATTCGGTTGGTTGAGCTGCGCAGACTGCACAAGTTGCGAGCTCGAGCTTGGTTGCTATGGTTACCCACAACAAGTTTGACAGGCATATCGGGGACAGCTCCTAGTTCAGGACCCCAACACGGCATGATGAAGGGTGCCAAACCGAAAAGGCAGAAAACGATTGCATCATTTTTTTCAAAAAACAACAACTGTAAGTAAACTGTGCCTTACTTTATCATATCACCTTGCAATTTTTTGATAGTCTGTTCAAAGTAATGTCGTAGTGAAAGTAAAATCATACGGAGTAGAGATGCCTTTCTGGTAGCCTCCTTCTTTCGGTGGTAGCCTGTAGATACAGTGCTCAGAAGGCAGTTTTAATGTTTAATCTGGCGTTCCCTGCCATAATTTCAGCGAGCATATTGTTTCATAAGGAAACTTTGCAAAGAGTTGTTGACTGACTGCCGCTCACGCAACACACAGGCATAGTTAGAAAGTCAACACATGTTGGGGGTGGGGTTGGTTTGCTGGCAGCTTTGTCCCCCCCCAGTTCAAAAAACATATCTGCGCCCCTGTACCTGACTACCAAGACTGAGTGAGGTACCTCCTGAAAGATGTGAATGCAGCAGTATGAACGATCCCTACTACAACCATCCCTGAGACCAACAAGCTAATATACACCACAGCAACAGTGATCCTGGAAATGTTTGGCTATAAGATGGACACTAACCATAAGGTGCAATATCCACCATGGAAGAGAAGGTTGGAGGATAAGATCAAGGCAACCCAGAGAGAAGTTATCCAGCTATCAGAACTCCAGAAAGGTATGACAAGGAAAGGGCTACCTAAGAAATACAGCAAGCTGTCCATTCCTGAGGCCCTAAAGACTGCCAAACAAAGACTTACAGCCCTGGCTACCTGTCTAAGGAGGTACAGAAGCAAAGCTGAAGCCAGGAGAATACATCAGATGTTCTCCACACAACCATCAATGGTGTACTCCCATGGTGTACTACCATGGTGGCATGGTAATAAGAACATGGTTCCAGATCCACCAAGGCTGGAGACTAAACAATACTGAAAAGGAATATGGGAGAAGGAAAAATCACATACAGTGGGGAAAAAAAGTATTTAGTCAGTCACCAACTGTGCAAGTTCTCCCACTTAAAAAGATGAGAGAGGCCTGTAATTTTCATCATAGGTATACCTCAACGATGAGAGACAAAATGAAAAAAAAATCCAGAAAATCACATTGTCTGTCTGATTTTTAAAGAATTTATTTGCAAATTCTCATCTCATCTCATTATCTCTAGCCGCTTTATCCTTCTACAGGGTCGCAGGCAAGCTGGAGCCTATCCCAGCTGACTACGGGCGAAAGGCGGGGTACACCCTGGACAAGTCGCCAGGTCATCACAGGGCTGACACATAGACACAGACAACCATTCACACTCACATTCACACCTACGGTCAATTTTAGAGTCACCAGTTAACCTAACCTGCATGTCTTTGGACTGTGGGGGAAACCGGAGCACCCGGAGGAAACCCACGCGGACACGGGGAGAACATGCAAACTCCACACAGAAAGGCCCTCGCCGGCCCCGGGGCTCGAACCCAGGACCTTCTTGCTGTGAGGCGACAGCGCTAACCACTACACCACCGTGCCGCCTATTTGCAAATTATGGTGGAAAATAAGTATTTGGTCAATAACAAAAGTTCATCTCAATACTTTGTTATATACCCTTTGTTGGCAATGACAGAGGTCAAATGTTTTCTGTAAGTCTTCACAAGATTTTCACACACTGTTGCTGGTATTTTGGCCCATTCCACCATGCAGATCTCCTCTAGAGCAGTGATGTTTTGGGGCTGTCGCTGGGCAACATGGACTTTCAACTCCCTCCAAAGATTTTCTATGGGGTTGAGATCTGGAGACTGGCTAGGCCACTCCAGGACCTTGAAATGCTTCTTACAAAGCCACTCCTTCGTTGCCCGGGCAGTGTGTTTGGGATCACTGTCATGCTGAAAGACCAAGCCACGTTTCATCTTCAATGCCCTTGCTGATGGAAGGAGGTTTTCATTCAAAATCTCACGATACATGGCCCCATCCATTCTTTCCGTTACACGGATCAGTCGTCCTGGTCCCTTTGCAGAAAAACAGCCCCAAAGCATGATGTTTCCACCCCCATGCTTCACAGTAGGTATGGTGTTCTTTGGATGCAACTCAGCATTCTTTCTCCTCCAAACACAACAAGTTGAGTTTTTACCAAAAAGTTCTATTTTGGTTTCATCTGATCATATGACATTCTCCCAATCCTCTTCTGGATCATCCAAATGCTCTCTAGCAAACTTCAGACGGGCCTGGACATGTACTGGCTTAAGCAGGGGGACACGTCTGGCACTGCAGGATTTGAGTCCCTGGCGGCGTAGTGTGTTACTGATGGTAGCCTTTGTTACTTTGGTCCCAGCTCTCTGCAGGTCATTCACTAGGTCCCCCCGTGTGGTTCTGGGATTTTTGCTCACCGTTCTTGTGATCATTTTGACCCCACGGGGTGAGATCTTGCGTGGAGCCCCAGATCGAGGGAGATTATCAGTGGTCTTGTATGTCTTCCATTTTCTAATAATTGCTCCCACAGTTGATTTTTTCACACCAAGCTGCTTACCTATTGCAGATTCAGTCTTCCCAGCCTGGTGCAGGTCTACAATTTTGTTTCTGGTGTCCTTTGACAGCTCTTTGGTCTTGGCCATAGTGGAGTTTGGAGTGTGACTGCTTGAGGTTGTGGACAGGTGTCTTTTATACTGATAACGAGTTCAAACAGGTGCCATTAATACAGGTAACGAGTGGAGGACAGAGGAGCCTCTTAAAGAAGAAGTTACAGGTCTGTGAGAGCCAGAAATCTTGCTTGTTTGTAGGTGATCAAATACTTATTTTACCGAGGAATTTACCAATTAATTCATTAAAAATTGTGATTTCCTGGATTCTTTCCACCCATTCTGTCTCTCATAGTTGAAGTGTACCTATGATGAAAATTACAGGCCTCTCTCATCTTTTTAAGTGGGAGAACTTGCACAATTGGTGGCTGACTAAATACTTTTTTGCCCCACTGTAACAAGTGTTCAGTGGCTAATAGACCTGAAAGTCAAACACAACAATCTCCCTGAACAAGACCCACTAACTATCACTGTGGCAGATATCCAAGTAAGAGTCTCGAAAATGAAGAACTGGACAGCACCAGGCCCAGATATGGTTCATGCCTACTGACTAAAGAAGCTCACCTCACAACATGAGCGCTTGGCAGCACAGATGAACCAGCTGCTCGTGGATGGGACTCATCCAGAATGGCTGACTGAGGGTTGGACAGTCCTGATCTTGAAGGACGTATGTCTGTGAAGGTTCTCAATCATCCAGGTCATAGTAAAACCATAGATGCTAAAGAAGGCAACTGGACTTGCTTGAAATTCTTGAAGATGTTTCACCACTCATACAAAGAAAATTTGAAGAAGCCTTTCGAATGAGAGGTGAAGCATCTTCAAGAATTTCAAGCAAGTCCAGTTGCCTTCTTTAGCACCTACGGTGATCCTGAAGGACCCACAGAAGGGAGCAGTCCCATCCAACTACCGCCCGATAACCTGCCTCTGCACAGCATGGAAGCTCCTATCAGGCATCATAGTGAATAAGATGAGTAGGTGCATGACTCAATACATAAGCTAGGCCCAGGGTGGCATGGTGGTGTAGTGGTTAGCACAGTCACCTCACAGCAAGAAGGTTCTGGGTTCAAACCCAACGGCCGGCGAGGGCCTTTCTGTGTGGAGTTTGCATGTTCTCCCCATGTCTGCGTGGGTTTCCTCTGGGTGCTCCGGTTTCCCCCACAGTTCAAAGACATGCGGTTAGGTTAATATGGAATGGCCTTGGCTGAGGTGCCCTTGAGCGAGGCACCTAACTCCCAACTGCTCCCTGGGTACTGTTAGCATGGCTGCCCACTGCTCTGGGTATGTGTGTGCTCATTGCTCACTTGCATGTGTGTGTTCATTGCTTCAGATGGGTTAAATGCAGAGAGGAAATTTCACAAGTGTGTGATGAATAAAGTTGTGCTTTCTTTCTTTCTTTCTTTCTTCTTTCCAAAAAGTAATTGGTAGGAAAACCAGAGGAGCAAAACATCAGCTACTGGTAGACAGTGCAGTAGCTCGAGACTGCAGAACCAGACATGCCAATCTGTGCACCGCCTGGATTGACTACAAGAAAGTCTACAACTCAATGCCCCACACATGGATCCTGGAATGCTTGAAACTGTACAACATCAACAGGACTCTAAGAATCTTCATCAAGAACTCCATGAGGCTGTGGAAAACAACCCTAGAGGCCAACTTCAAGCCAATAACATAGGTCACCATCAAATGCAGCATACAACAAGAAGATGCCCTGTCCCTGCTGCTGTTCTGCATAGGTCTGAACCCTCTCAGCCAGATCACCACCAAGAGTGGCTATGGATACAGACTAGAGCCCTGCACTCCCGCGGGAGTCCCGCGGGACCCGACGCAAAGCAGTGCGGCGCGGGACAAATTTTGAAAGCTCATTGCGGGCGCAGGCGAGAGGGGGAGTGCACAATGCAGGAGCAGGTGGGAGAGGTGATGAGCTGCAGTCCCGCTAACTAAAAATGTGTTTAAAATAAAATTTATAAATTATTAATTTATGTCTATTATATATAATTTGTGCTGGATATTTTATTTGGCATTAATAAAAACATTTTAAGATGCCTAAATTTGCAGATGTGGTCTAATCTCGCGTACGTTTCCGATTCCTTTCCGCTCTTCCGTGTTTGAGATCTCTGATCATGGCAGAAGAGCAGAGCTCCTCTAGTGAAGCTCACAGTGCTTCAGAAGTAAGTGCTGCTTTAAAAAGAAAGTAGGGGGCGGGGCACCATCACGCTGTGTCTTTAAATTATATTAATTTCTTATAGGCCTACTTGTATTTCCTAGAATGTAAATGTGAGGCGTGACATATAAGCTATGTGCAATGTACAATATTCTTAATATCCACTGTAGATTTTGGTAGGGTGTTGGGTATCTCTGTAAAGCCTCAGCTGCGCATGCCGCCTGGCAACGTGCACCCTCGCTACGTGCGCTAGGTGAAGGATCGGTAAGTGGAGAGCTCAGCTAAGCTCAGCATGTTTAATTCCCCAAGCCAGTGACAAGAACTTTCATGAGAAATAACGCGAACGTCTGCATCATGCAGGATTTGCGGGCGGGAGCGGGACAAAATATGGCAGGCACGGGTAGGAGCGGGACTCATCTCATCTCATTATCTCTAGCCGCTTTATCCTTCTACAGGGTCGCAGGCAAGCTGGAGCCTATCTCAGCTGACTACGGGCGAAAGGCAGGGTACACCCTGGACAAGTCGCCAGGTCATCACAGGGCTGACACATAGACACAGACAACCATTCACACTCACATTCACACCTACGGTCAATTTAGAGTCACCAGTTAACCTAACCTGCATGTCTTTGGACTGTGGGGGAAACCGGAGCACCCAGAGGAAACCCACGCGGACACGGGGAGAACATGCAAACTCCACACAGAAAGGCCCTCACTGGCCACGGGGCTCGAACCCGGACCTTCTTGCTGTGAGGTGACAGCACTAATCACTACCGTGCCGCCCCAGGAGCGGGACTGAAAATCATAATTCTTTGTGGGAGCAGGCGGGAGCGGGACTGCACAATGCGGGAGCGGGCGGGAGCGGGACTGAAAATTCTGTCCCACGCAGACCTCTAATACAGACTACGAAATGGAGCAACCATCAGCCACCTCCTCTACATGGATGACATCAAGCTGTATGCCAGGACTGAGTGAGACATCGACTCACTGATCCATACCACCAGGATCTACAGCAATGACATCGGAATATCATTTGGACTAGATAAGTGTGCCTGGATGGTAACAAGGAAAGGGAAGGCAGTCAGAACTGAGGGGGTGGTGCTACCAGATGGCATAATAGGAGATGTAGAAGACAGCTACAAGTACTTTGGAATCCCACAGGCAAATGGTAACCATGAAGAGGCCACTAGGAAAGCAACAATAGCCAAATACCTACAGAGGGTAAGGCAAGTTCTGAGAAGTCAACTGAATGGGAAGAACAAGGTCCAGGCCATCAACACCTATGGCTGCTGGTCATCAAATACCCTGCTGGCATAATAAGCTGGCTGAAAGAGGAGATGGAGGTCACTGACATCAGGACAAGAAAATTCCTGACAATGCACAGAGGGTTTCACCCCAAGTCCAGCACCTTGAGGCTGTATGCTAAGAGGAGAAATGGAGGCTGAGGACTAGTAAGCATCAGAGCCACTATTCAGGATGAAACAACAAAGATCCACAAGTACATCAGGAAAATGGCCCTGAATGATGAAGTGCTTAGTGAATACCTCAGGCAGCAGAAACTCGAGAAGGAAGTGCAAGAAGAACCATCACAGAAAGACAAACCACTGCATGAGATGTACCACTGGCAGATAGAAGAAGTGGCTGATACTGAAAAATCCTACCAGTGGCTGGCTAATGCTGGACTGAAAGACGGCACAGAGGCACTAATCATAGCTGCACAGGGATAGGCCCTAAGCACAAGATCAGCAGAGGTCTACCATACGAGGCAGGACCCCAGGTGCAAACTGTGCAAAGATGCCCCTGAGACAGTCCAGCACCTAACAGCAGGGTGTATGCTAGCAGGAAGAGTGTACACAGAACGGCATAACCAAGTGGCTGACATCATGTACAGAAATGTCTGTGCCAAGTATAGACTGGAAGTCCCAAGGTCAAAGTGAGACACACCTCTGAAGGTGGTTGAGAATGACCAAGCTAAGATCTTGTTGGACTTCTAGATACAGATGAACAAACTGGTAATGGCTAACTAACTGGACATGGTAGTGGTGGACAAACAGGAGTACAAGGCTGTGGTGATAGATGTGGCTATACCAAGTGACAATAACATCAGGAAAAAGGAACTTTAGAAGCTCGAGAAGTATCAAGGGCTGCTGGAAGAAGAGCTAGAAAATATGTGAAAGATGAAGACAACAGTGGTCCCTGTGGTAATAGGAGCCCTCAGTGCAGTGAGCTGCAAATTGGGGGAGTGGCTCCAACAGATCCTAGAAACAATATCCAAGGTCTCTGTCCAGAAAAGCGCAGTCCTAAGGAACAGCTAAGATACTGCGCAGAACCCTCAAACTCCCGGGCCTCTGGTAGAGGGCCCAAGCTTGAGGGGAAAAAAGACCACCCAAAGTAGGGGCGAGTGGGGTATTTTAGATAGATAGATAGATAGATAGATAGATAGATAGATAGATAGATAGATAGATAGATAGATAGATAGGCAGTAAACCCATTGAACCTGTCCAAACTACAAACATGGACACCTTGGACTACACCTCCCACAATTCACAGCGCCCTCTGTCTCCTGACTACTGACTCAGCTGCCAATCATTACTCCAATTAGTCCCCCTGCCTATATAAACCTCTCACTCTCTTCACCTCATCGCGAAGTATCGTTCTGCCTTCCACAGTACATGCTGAGCCTTGTTATTCTCTGACTGACCTTCATTCTTCTGACTCTGGTTTTCCTGTTCTTCATTTACTCTTTTGTCTCTTCCCTATAACGTTGTTCATCAATCGCCCGACCCTCGCTTGTTCTATGACTCTGATTCTCGTCTCACATTTCGGCTTTGTTAACATCTTCTCTATGACACTCTTCTGCGTTTACATCCATAAGTGCCTGCACCATGACAGGATACTTTGCCACAATGGATGTAGCAGAAGAAGCACAGTAAACTGCTCTCAATGCCCAAGGACGTTTATTGGGAGAGCATCAGCAGATGCTAGCCGACCTCAACACCAAAATGTCCAAGCTAGCAACTGTGATGTCACAGGCCCTCATGACGTGTCCTGAGTCAGCTCCGAGCCCAGTGCTACAACTTCCGGCTCCGGAGAAGTTCACCGGAGATCCACTTGCTTGTAAGGCCTTCCTTCTCCAATGCTCCATGTATTTCACGGCTCTACCTAGCTTATCAGACGAGTACAAAATTGCCAAATTCCTCACCTTCCTCATGGGAAAAGCGCTACAGTGGGCCAGCGCAGTTTGGAATAAGGGTGGCGAACCAACTAAATCTTACGAACAATTCCTCACTCTGTTCAAAAGGGTTTTTGATCACGAACCCGAGGGGATTGAAGTAGGTGAAAGTTTACTCACCATATCACAGGGCTCTAAAAGCGTGGCAGGGTATGCCTTGGAATTCAGAACACTGGTGGCCGCTAGTGGTTGGAATGATCCTGCACTGAAGGCAGTATTTCCCTGAAATTCTAAGTGAACTCACCTGCAGAGTTGAATAGCTAACACTCGATTCCCTCATCGACCTCACGATTCTCCTAGGCAATTTCTTAGCTTGTCAGCCCTCTCTGCAAGAGAATAGTAAATCGGAACTCACATCTGATGAAAACTCTGGCATGGACATCTCACGCACATGTTTAACTCGTTCTGAACGAGCCAGAAGAAGGAAGGAGGGACTTTGCTTCTATTGCAGTAGCCCTGAACATCAACTTAATGGCTGTCCTGTTCGTCCTCCATGCTCATCCCCTTCAGAAGGTCCTCCATGCAACATAAGTCCGTTAAGGAGATTCAATTCCAAATCATTCAAGGTTCCTGTGCTGTTAAAGTTGGCTACTTCTACCCATATCTTCTCTGCTTTCACTGATTCAGGGACAGAGGGGAACTTCATCAGCAACTCAGTCATGCATAAGTTCAACTTGCTAACACTGCTACACAGTGCGCTCAGCTTTCGGACCATCGATGGAGGACCAATAGGAGATGGATTTGTCACCCTATGCACAGCTCCTCTCTGCATCCAAGTGGGTGCCATCCACTCTGAACATATTTCACTCTACCTCACTGCCACCGTAAGTCATGATATTATCCTGGGCTACCCATAGCTCCAGCTTCATGACCCTCTTCTCTCTTGACAGAATATGGCTATTCTACAATGGTCTCCTGCATGCTTTCAGAGCTGCATCACTCAACCTCAAGTCACTCTCGCATCCATCTCTGTGGAGAGCCCCCAACCCGATACCCTTGACAACATCCCTGAATGTTATCTTGACCTCAAGGAGGTTTTTAGCAAAGGAAAAGCCTGTGGTCTACCACCTCACAGGCCATATGACTGCGCTATTGACCTCCTACCAGGCATGTCACCACCTCAGGGACAGATCTACCCTCTGTTGCAGAAGGAGCAAGCAGCCATGGAGGAATATATTCAGGAGGATCTCAAGCAGGGTTACATCCACCCTTCTAGGTCTCCGGCCTCGGCAGGTTTCTTTTTCATGGAGAAAAGACGCAGAGGGCTTTGACCCTATATTGACTACAGGGGACTGAACCAAGTATCAGTGAAATATCCCTATCCACTTCCTCTAGTTCCTGGAACAACTTCGTTCTGCTAAGATCTTTTCTAAACTCAATCTACGCAAGCACGTACAATTTCATCCGGATCAAGAAGGGAAATGAGTAGAAAATGGCATTCAGTACCACTGCCGGTCACTTCGAATACCGGGTGATGCCATATTGCCTTTCTTCAGCGCCCAGTGTGTTCCAGTGCTTCATCAATGACATGCTACGGGACATGCTGGGTCAGTATGCCATAGCCTATATTGACGACATCCTTATATACTCCCCAGACAAAGAGAGCCATCAAGTACATGTTAGAACAGTTCTACAATGCCTGCTCCAGAATCATTTCTATGTTAAAGCAGAGAAAAGCAAGTTCCACCAAACATGTATCTCCTTCCTGGGGTACGTCATCAATGCCAAGGGGGGATTTGTATGGATGCATCAAAGGTCTCTGCCATCATGTCTTGGCCCACTCCCTCGTCTGTCAAAGAACTTCAACGCTTTTTAGGTTTTGCAAACTTCTATCGCCGGTTTATCAGAGGGTTCAGTTCCATTGCCACCCCTTTAACAGCACTCCTCAAGAAGGGACCCAAGCAACTACAATGGAACCCCGCAGCAGAAGAGTCCTTCTGTCATCTTAAGAAAGCATTCACTCCAGCACCCATCCTACAGCATCCCGACCCTTCCAAACCATTCACAGTGGAAGTTGATGCCTCTGACATGGGAGTGGGGGTGATTCTCTCCCAACGCTTTGGGGAAAAACAAAAACTTCATCCAATGGCCTTCTTTTCGAGGAAACTCTCACCAGCAGAAAGAAACTATGACATGGGAAATCAAGAGTTACTCGCAATCAAGTTGGCCCTCAAGGAGTGGCGCCACTGGCTGGAAGGTGCCAACTACCCGTTCATTATCCTCACAGACCATAAGAACTTAGAATATCTCAGGAAGGCTAAGCAGTTGAGCCCCCGTCAGGCCAGATGGGCCCTCTTCTTCATGAGGTTTAATTTCACTATCTCTTTCTGCCCCAGTTCAAAGAATACGAAGGCCGATGCTCTGTCACGCATCTTTGCTCCCCCTCATCAGGAATCCTCTGCACACCCCATCCTCCCTTCTCAATGCTTCATCCAGTCTATCATGTGGGACCTAGACAGAGAAATAAGAAACTCTCAGCCCCAACAACTTCCCGAGAATCTTCCACCTGGTCTACTCTATGTACCCAAGCTGTTTAGAAGCAAACTCATCACATGGGCTCATGCATCACCCGCCACTGGACACCCAGGCAGCCATCACACCCACCAGATGCTTCAAAACAAATATTGGTGGGAGAACATGCTCACTGAGATCAACCAGTTCATTGCATCATGTTCAAGCTGCGCACAAGCCAAGGTACCCAGAACTCCACCCACCAGCAAGTTCTGTCCCCTCCCGGTGCCTCAAACCTCAAAGACCATGGTTCCATATAGCCATAGAATTCATCACAGACCTTCCTCCCTCACAAAGTCACATTACAATTATGGTAACCATCAACTGCTTCTCAAAAGCCCTCAAGTTGATTCCCTTACCTGGCATTCCCACCGCAGCACAAACAGCAGAACTACTGTTTCAACACATCTTTTGTTATTATGGTATCCCCAAAGACATTGTAAGTGACAGAGGTTCACAGTTCATCTCATGCTTCTGGAGGGCTTTCATGGAGAAACTAGGGATATCTGTCAGTCTCACTTCCGGTTACCACCCACAATCCAATGGACAATTCGAGAGAGCCAACCAAGAAGTAGGCTGCTTCTTGAGAATTTTTTGCATGCGTAATCAGGGGGATTGGGCATGCTTCCTACCATAAGCCGAGTATGCACAGAACTCTCTCAAGCATTCTGCAACACAACTAACACCGTTCCAGTGCATACTCAGCTGCCAGCTGCCTTTGTTTCCCTGGGATGACACACTCAGCCAGGTTCCAGCCATTGAAGAGTGGTTCACTCACAGCCAGGCCATATGGGAGGAGGTCCACCAATGAATCAAGACCGTCAATACCAAGTACAGGAAGTATGCAGATATGCATCGGGCAGAAACCCCTACATTCAACCCAGGTGACAGAGTGTGGACAGCAACCAAGAATCTCAAGGAACCCAATTCTTACAGAAAGCTTCAGCCACGCTATATTGGGCCCTTTAAGGTACTGGACCGCATCAATGAAGTCTCGTACAGACTAGAACTTCCCCCTCACAGTAGACTATTGCCCACATTTCATGTATCACACCTCAAACCTGCCATCCAAGGGCCCCTCTCCGAGAACTTATCTGATCAAGAACACCCAGCTCTCATGGAAAGTGAACCCATCTACCAAGTAAACAAGATCCTCAACTCTAGATGTAGAAGAGGGCAGATCAAATACCTGGTAGACTGGGAGGGTTATGGACCAGAGGAACAGAGCTGGGTTCCAGCCAAAGACATCCTAAATCCATTCCTTAAGCAAGAATTCCATGCACTACATCCAGACAACCCTGCACCCAGAGGTAGGGGGCGTCCCAGAAAGACTACAGCTCCCAGTGGGAGCTCCTCGGGGGGGCTCTGTCAGTAAACCCATTGAACCTGTCCAAACTACAAGAACCTGTACAAACTACTTCTCTATGACGCTGTTCTGTGTTTACATCCATAAGTTCCTGCACCATGACATAGATAGATCTGGAAAAAATTAAGAGACCACTGCAAAATTATCAGTTTCTTTGGTTTTACTATTTATAGGTATGTATTTGAGGAAAATAAACATTGTTTTATTCCATAAACTACTGACTAAATGTCCTCCAAATTCCACATAAAAACATTGTCACTGAACATTTAATTGAAGAAAATGACAACTGGTCAAAATAACAAAAAAAAAAGATGAAGTGTTTTCAGACCTTGAATAATGCAAAGAAATCAAGATCATATTCAATTTTACACAACACAATACTAATATTTGAACTTAGAATGAGCTCAGAAATCAATATTTGGTGGAATAACCCTGACATTTAAGCACAGCTTTCATGCATCTTGGCATGCTCTATGCCACTCTTTCACATTGCTCTGGGGTGATTTTATGCTACTCCTGGCACAAAAATTAAATCAGCTCAGCTTTGTTTGATGGTTTGTGACTATCCATCTTCCTCTTAATCACATTCCAGAGGTTTTCAGTGGGGATCAGGTCTAGAGGTTGGGCTGGCTATGACAGGGTCTTGATCTTGTGGTCTTCCATCCACACCTTGACTGACCTGGCTGTGTGACATGGAGCATTGTCCTGCTGGAAAACCGAATCCTCAGAGTGAGGGAACATTGTCAGAGCAGAAGGAAGCAAGTTTTCTGCCAGGATAACCTTGTACATGGCTTGATTCATGTGTCCTTCACAAACAAAAATCTGCCCCATTCCAGCCTTGCTGAAGCACCCTTAGACCATCACCAATCTTCCACCAAATTTCATAATGGGTGCAAGACACTGTAGCTTGTAGGCCTCTCCAGGTCTCCATCTAACCATTAGATGACTGGGTGATGGGAAAAACTGAAAGTTGGAATCATCAGAGAAGATGACCTTACTCCAGTCCTCAATGGACCAATCCTTATGGTCTTTAGCTTTAGGCTTTTTTCTAATTTTGCATGATTTCAACCCAACCCAGAGGAGCCTGTTTCACACTGTCCTTGCTGTGCATTTAACCCCAGCTGCAATTTGCCATTCTTTTTGTGGGTCATTTGATGTCATCCTGTGGATGTTGCAAAGAAGTTGACAATCATCCCATTCAGTGGAGAGTTGTTTTTGCCCTCTGCCAGCATGTAACATTGTTGTCCCCAGTGTCTGCTACTTGACTGTGTTCTTATGAACTACCATCTTTGAAATTTTAAAGATGGAAGCAACCTAACACTTACTGTATCACTCTGCCAGTGAAGCCAGAATTTAACCCTTCTTTTTCCTCACTCAAAGCTTTTCTTTTTAACTCTTTTGGCATGATGAATAGATATTTTTGTATTCCAATTAAATTTAAGGTATTCCTTGTACTGGTTATGCCATCCAAACTGGTCCTATTGCAAGAGGATAGTGATGACTACAGCAGTGGTTTTTATACTGTTCTTCATTAAATGAGATTTGGTTGAGGTGATCACCTAATCAGCAGAGGTGGAAAGTAACGAATTACATTACTCGCGTTACTGTACTTGAGTAGCTTTTTTGTGTACTTATACTTTTTCAAGTAATTTTTAAAGAGTGTGCTTTTACTTTTACTTAAGTATGTTTTCTTTTAAGTAGTGTACTTTGGTACATTTTACATCACAACCGTTACTGAGTAAAAAAATTAAAAATTAAAAAAAAAAAGGCTAAAACAGAGAAGGGGAAATGCATGGGCGTCGCCACCATTGAATGTGAAGGGGGCATGTCCCCCTCACATTTCATAATTCTTCGTTTGGACCCCCCACATTTAACATAAAATATTAGTTCACCCAGCGCCGTTTCTATTGCTTCGTGAAAGAATCCATTCCACTTGATCGATAAGAGAATACACAGAGCACTGAAAATCCACTCCGGGGTTTCCGGGCGTTCCCGACAACAGCTCACCGCGCGCGAGTGAAGTGAATCTCAGCGCGAGCACAGAAATGTTGGTGCAGCCGCTGGAAAGTGGAGGAGGTGACGTCATCCCCATTGCAACCTCACAATGTCTAGCTTTTGCTAAAACCTTATTCTTTTGTTATCTGCCCTCAAAATTAACCCTAGGACACGTTAAATTAATATTCAACTAAACAGTGAAATAAGCTTAGCCTAATGGGGTATTCTTGATTGATGATGAATTGTTTGCAGTATTTGCTCCCAGACACAATGGACATAAGGACATTCTTTACAAAGAAGCGGAAAGTCAGTCAAAAT
Source organism: Neoarius graeffei (assembly GCF_027579695.1). Lineage (NCBI taxonomy): Eukaryota > Metazoa > Chordata > Actinopteri > Siluriformes > Ariidae > Neoarius > Neoarius graeffei. The sequence goes on along the minus strand of NC_083586.1, from coordinate 45,379,842 downwards.
TTCCCCACAGGACAGGGTTTTTTTGTCCCAATGGAAATGTTAGTGCAGTTAGCTGGCTAGTCAATGTTAGGAGATGTATCAGCTAGCTTAACGTTAGCTATCATTTCATTCAAACCCAGTAGGCCTGCCTTACTGTAATGCCAAGAATGAGGTCAAGTCTGCGCTGATGATATTTATTGATTCCTTGTTTTGTCTCGGTCTTTGGCAGTTTTCTGGAAAGTAAGATGGGAAATCAGTGTATGGGGAAGGAATAGTAGAAAGGAAAGTGATGGAGAGAGATGGATGTTATTCCAGGTGGATTGTGAAGGAAAGGGGGATAAAAGTTATGAAGTGGTAGAAATTGTGGTGGCACCAATATAAGAAGGAGTTCTATCTATAAATCTATTTGTTATACTAATCTGTAAATGCTACTGTAGTACCACCATTGCATGTAGGTTGACAAAACTGCACTTGTTCATTGTGTGAAGTTCTCTTTTATGTGTCATTGCTTGACCCAGTGTAATTTTGTGTTATGAAGACTGCATGATGTCATGCCATTTTTGTTATGAGTATCGCTAAATCGGAAAAAAGTAAAATGCACCCACTAAAGTCACTGTTGGTGGTGAACAAAATTGCACCTGTTCATTGTGTGAAGTTATTTTTTATGTGTCACCGTTGCTTGACACAGTGTGATTTTGTGTTATGAAGTTTGCATGATGCCATGTCATGCCTGTTCATTGTGTGAGATTATGAATATTCTTATTTTTAAACATACAGTTGAGTGTCACTATTGCTTGGCCCAGTGGCATGTTGTGTTACATCTAAAACTAAATAGAAAACACAAAATAAAAAGTAAAATGCACCCATAAAGTCATTGTTGGTGATAAATTGTGTCACATTCATCTCATTATCTTAGGCGTAGCGGTGGGTTTAAAAACAGGCTGATGAATATATGGACTAGTTGAATGAGGACTTATTGTTGAAAATTAATTAAAATTTTTCTGGCGGAGGACCCCCCCCCCCCCCCCCCCCCCCCCCCCCAGTGTGTCCCCCCCACATTAAAAATGCTTCTGACGCCCCTGGGGAAATGCGTTCTGGAAATGAATCACGGGAAGGACAGTTGTCACGCGTGCGAGTCTCAGACGATGGCGGACATGCACCGGCACTTTAAGGGGGGGGCCTCAAACCCCTGGGCCACAGCCAATCAGGGGCCTTGTAATATTAATAAAATAATAAACTGTCGGAATCGTGGGCCTACATTAGTGTACGGATAGAAATAAGGTTAGAAATAAATGAGCGCACAGTAGCCTGCTGTAAGAGACATGGTGGATGTGGTTCGCGAAACGAACACCCACAACTGTACCAGAATAAAATGTAACAAAATGTAACGTCACGCACGAAAGCGCGCCAAAGACTGCAGACTACTGAGACACAAATTTAGAGACTTTGAAAGATGAAGCGTTCACATGTTAGCGGGGCGCATAAAAGGAAAAAAGAGAGAGATGCAGGTAATGATAGAATCGTCACAGACTTTTTTAAGGTAAGGATCACCAATCTGTTCAGAATATCAGCTACTTATCAGTTATCAGCCTACCAGCAGCTAGGCTATGTGCAGCTAGGCTAGATATGCTATGATCTGTCCAACAGTAAAATAAATCAGTTGTGATTTGAATACGTGTCGTGTGATTTGAGTTATAATCCTGTTAGTATAATAGCATATTTCGATGGGGATAATAAAATGTCTAAAACGGCATCTACTGAAGAAATTGATGAAAAGATTGTAGCCTATAATGTTCACAGTTCGGGCAGCAGACAGAGTAAGCATACTGAGGGGAATAGCAATACAAAGCTAGCGCATATCCACATTTCTCGCTAGCTGTGTTGGGTGTGTTGTTAACCCGTGTGGATTTAAGTGAAATACTTGAGAAGTTCTGTGGTCAAGACAACGTTTTAAGGTAAGGACGCTTGATTATTAATGTTTGCCCGCCGTGGCTTGTTGTTGACGAAAGGCCCACACGATTTTGCCTTATGCAGCTACTGCTAGCGTCATGCTTTGAACTAGGTTAAGCTCATTTGCGCTAAAGGATGGGTTTATTGAAGGACTTTGATGTAGCTAGTTTCTTTTTAAAAAATCGTATGCTCAAAACAGTATGCCCGTGTTCATCATGTTTAACTTTTTTCTTGATGGAGTGTGTGAAATATTGTTGCAAGTGGTATTTCAATGCAGGCATGTCAAAAAGGCAGTTGAATGCACAGTCTTATTCAAGGAGAAGGAAGACTTGCATGATGCTTGAACATAGATCGGTAAAATAGACCCTAGTAGGACTTGGTTTCGTGTATTTCGGTCTGTAGAGTTATGAGTTTGGCCGCTGTCCATGGTGTTTACGTTTCATGTGGCCGCCGAGCCAAGTACCTTCATCATCATCATCATGTTCCCCTGTCAAAAGTTAAACTCTCTAGGGGTGCTTCTGCTGTAGCAGTTGCAGCAGTTGCTCAAAGTTTGATTTGTCCATCATCATACGTCTTATCTGTTGGGTGTCTATGCCCAACAGATTTTCCCATTTCGTCCATTTGTAACCATTTTTGTCAAACAGGAGCTGCTTTTGCACTTGGTTATTGCCCATCCGGCAAACATGAGCAATATATTTTAGTTGTTGTACGTAGCAGGATAGTTTTATATCCTGGGTTCCTGCCAGTTTCCAGAGGTCAGCATTGGACATCTTGTAGCTCCAGTCTATATCTTCATTTGTAGTGTTCTTTTGGTCAGGGGCATTCTTTCGTTTATATCCACCTTTAATCATTTTCCTTAGGAAGCCGTGCCACACTACCTCAATTTTGTGAATTTCACTGGATGATAGTTGCCATGCCTGTGTGCTGTACAGGAGACGAGATCGAACGCATGCCACTAGGAACTTTATACGGGTTTTTAGTAGTATTCGGTGGTCGGTTAGAACGTGTTTCAGTTCATTCCATTTCATGAATGCAGCACTTATCCTAGCATGCAGGAAGTGTGAGGATTCATCACAGTTGCTGACATTATAACCAAGATATTTAAAGGTGCGGACGTTTTTAATATTAGTGCCGCCAAGGGAAATGATACTTGGTTTACATTTGATATCCTCATTGACGTTAAAAGCCATTGTTTCTGTTTTGACATATGATATTTGTAAACCAAAGCGGGTGTAGGTCTTATCATACAACTGAAGAATATTCTGAAGCTCCTCGATGGATCCAGCGAGTATGGCCTGATCATCTGCGTATAGAATCTCTGTTATGCAACCCTCTCCTGATGCTCGTGCTTTCGTATGCATTTCTCTTGTGGATACCTCATTTGGAATGCAATATCTGAACTTGAAGCCTGTATCTGGGTACAGTTTTGATATCTCATGCTGTGCAATCCTGACAACAAAGTCCATATAGATATTTAAAAACTGATGGCGATTCTAGGGCACCTTGTCTTGCAGTGAATGTTTGTTTTCATGCCGCCGAGCTCATCTCATCTCATCTCATTATCTCTAGCCGCTTTATCCTTCTACAGGGTCGCAGGCAAGCTGGAGCCTATCCCAGCTGACTACGGGCGAAAGGCGGGGTACACCCTGGACAAGTCGCCAGGTCATCACAGGGCTGACACATAGACACAGACAACCATTCACACTCACATTCACACCTACGGTCAATTTAGAGTCACCAGTTAACCTAACCTGCATGTCTTTGGACTGTGGGGGAAACCGGAGCACCCAGAGGAAACCCACGCGGACACGGGGAGAACATGCAAACTCCACACAGAAAGGCCCTCGCCGGCCCCGGGGCTCGAATCCAGGACCTTCTTGCTGTGAGGCGACAGCGCTAACCACTACACCACCGTGCCGCCGCCGAGCTATTTTTATGTATTTTATTTTTTAAAAGGACTTGTCTGTAGGTGTGTGTGTTTTATGTTTACAACACATAGGTCTACATTAGCGCACGCGCGCTTGTGTGGTTATCTCTGGCCATGCCCCTGCGTGAAAGTCACGCAGTATCACTGTCCTGTCCGTGGTAATAATCAGAACCGGCTCTGTAATGATAATGCGCGCGTTCTTCTCTCCCTCTGTGGTCGGATGTGTTGAGCGATGTGAGCGTGGGCCTTGCGCAGCTACGCTGAGCCAAACGTAACCTATCGTAGGCTTCTAGGCTAATTACGCACTTACACTGTAAATGCTTGACACGTATTGCAAATAAAATAAGAGTGTTTTCCTGGCCAACAGTAAGGGTAGGGTTGACAGGTAGCCTATGAGGGGCCTAGCCCCTGGGCCACAAAGCACCCCTGCGGACATGGAGGAGACCGAGGAACCTGTGGTGGACGACCCTGCAGAAAACGCAATTTCTTCCAGTAATGAAGTGCACCCCTGGCCCTACATACGTGATCACTTCAGCTTCGTAGAGAAAAGGGGTGACAGTTTCATTATGCAATGCAGATTGTGTGCCCAAGAAGACAACCATTGCGGCATACAAAAATTCGACGTCTAATCTGCGCAAGCATGTTGAGGTAAGTATTGTCATTGGCATCATAATCACGGGCACAGATAGAGGGTGGGACAGATGGGATTCGTCCCACCCAGATTTAAATGCACCTCGTTCGGTCCCCCCCACTTATAGGGAGGAAAAAACGTCTATGCTGTCTTTCTTTGCATAAGGCAAACCTCACGGAAAAATCAAAAGACTAATTACCATTCGGTTTATTGAGGTGCACAGCAGTACATACATAGTTGCAACAACTCACATAAAACAAAACAAAGACTGATATTCGGTTGGTTGAGCTGCGCAGACTGCACAGGTTTCGAGCTCGAGCTTGGTTGCTATGGTTACCCACAACAAGTTTGACAGGCATATCGGGGTTGGGGTTGGTTTGCTGGCAGCTTTGTCCCCCCCAGTTTTTTGTCCCCCCCAGTTTTTTGTCCCCGCCCCCCAGTTCAAAAAACGTATCTGCGCCCCTGATCATAATGTTTCCTTTCCATAGTAAAACCGACAATAGGCTGGTTATATTCCAAAAATAGTGGATGGCATTGCTAATGTTGAAGTAGCAACCTGTTGGTACTGTAACATAACGGTAACTAGTCTGTTATTCGGTTGGCTAATCATGCAAGCAAGTTAGCTCGCCAACCTGACGTGATCAGTCCTCCTACCATTCTACGTCCAACAGGCCAGAATGGAATACTAAGCAAAACAAATAATGTTTGAATTGAATTGTTCAATAACACACAGTGCACACAGGCAAGCTACGAGATTTCGGTGCAACATTTCACTTTCATATTTCGTGTACAATGCTTTGTGTGTGGTCAGGGCGATGTAAACGACATGACTGTGTGTATTGACCTTTTTTGTTTGTCTCAGTTTTAATGCAGCATTATCCTAAGCATTCAATTTGATACACTTCCTTTAAATAAAACATCTGGGTTGAGATGTACATATATCCTTGTTTCCTCTTCTTTTTCATTTTTGCACAACACAATGGAGGCAGAAAACACCCATTGTTAAAAGTAACGTTTTACTTTTATTCAAAGTACATTTTAAATGATCTACTTTTTACTTTTACTTGAGTAGATTTTTTGTCTGGTAACTTTACTTGTACTGTACTTAAGTAAAATTTCATCAGAGTAACAGTACTTGTACTTGAGTATAATATTTTAGTACTCTTTCCACCTCTGCTAATCAGTACCTCAGTAAATAAAATGAGGTGTGTTTGAGTTGAAATTCCAGCACGGGCACTGGCTGGAATGAAATGGCTGCCATACATAGAGATGCTGAACCATTCTTTGATAGAATGACTTGTGTGCTTAGGGTCGTTGTCTTGCTACATGACCCACCTTCTCTTGAGATTCAGTTCATGGACAGATGTCCTGACATTTTCTTTTAGAATTCGCTGGTATAATTCAGAATTCGTTGTTCCATCAATGATGGCAAGCCGTCCTGGCCCAGTTGCAGCAAAACAGGCCCAAGCCATGATACTACCACCACCATGTTTCACAGATGGGATAAGGTTCTTATGCTGGAATACAGTGTTTTTCCTTTCTCCAAATATAACGCTTCTCAGTTAAACCAAAAAGTTCTATTTTGGTCTCATCCATCCACAAAACATTTTTCCAATAGCCTTCTGGCTTGTCCAAATGATCTTTAGCAAACTGCAGATGAGCAGCAATGTTCTTTTTGGAGAGCAGTGGCTTTCTCCTTGCAACCCTGCCATGCACACCATTGTTGTTGTGTTCTCCTGATGGTGGACTCATGAACATTAACATCAGCCAATGTGAGAGAGGCCTTCAGTTGCTTAGAAGTTACCCTAGGATCCTTTGTGGCCTCGCCGACTATTACACGCCTTGCTCTTGGCGTGATCTTTGTTGGTCGACCACTCCTGGGGAGGGTAACAATGGTCTTGAATTTCCTTCATTTGCACACAATCTGTCTGACTGTGGATTGGTGGAGTCCAAAGTCTTTAGAGATGGTTTTGTAACCTTTTCCAGCCTGATGAGCATCAACAACACTTTTTCTGAGGTCCTCAGAAATCTCCTTTGTTCATGCCATGATACACTTCCACAAACATGTGTTGTGAAGATCAGACTTTGATAGATCCCTGTTCTTTAAATAAAACAGGGTGCCCACTCACACCTGATTGTCATTCCATTGATTGAAAACACCTGACTCTAAATTCACCTTCAAATTAACTGCTAATCCTAGAGGTTCACATACTTTTGCCACTCACAGATATGTAATATTGGATCATTTTCCTCGATAAATAAATGACCAAGTATAATATTTTTGTCTCATTTGTTTAACTGGGTTCTCTTTATCTACTTTTCGGACTTGTGTGAAAAACTGATGATGTTTTAGGTCATATTTATGCAGAAATATAGAAAATTCTAAAAGGTTCACAAACTTTCAAGCACCACTCTGTGTGTGTGTGTGTGTGTGTGTGTGTGTGTGTATATATATATATAAAATATATAATTCCACATGACTAGCTCATGAAGCTGGTTAAGATAATGCAAACATGTGCAAAGTGTCATCAAGATATACGGTGGTTGCTTTGAAAAATCAAAAATATGAAACGCATTTTAGTTTGTTTTGGGGTTTTTTTTACTTTTTTTTTTTACCAAATAATTCCATATACTAGTGCATGTCAAACAATTACAATATCGTGAAACAGTTCAATGTTTTCCATCAGTTATTTAAAAAAGTGAAAATGTAATATATTTTAGACTCAGTACACATAAACTAAAATGTTCCAAGCATTTTTCTATTTTAATTTTGATAATTATGGCTTCCAGCACAAAAAAACATACCTCCAAATATGAGAATATTTCATTTCGAGTTTGAATAAAACCGTATAAATACTACAGTTGTGGTCAGAAGTTTACATACAGTGACATGAATGTCATCTTGGATATGAATATCATGGCAATATTTGGGCTTTTGATGATTTCTTTGAACTGTTCTTTTTCTGTGGCAGAATGATTGTACAGCATACATCTTTAATTTAAAAAAAACACTGGAATTTGGTGTAGAAGTTTTAATTTTCTTTGGGTTTTCTGAAATCAACACAGGGCCAAAATTATACATACAGGGTCAAAAATTTACATATGCTCACTTACATTATTAATTCAGAGGTGCTGAAACTTCCAAAATGTCTCTTATCTTACCAAGACCGAGGTCTCTTAACTTCCTGTTAGTGATTATGATTGACTACAGCTGGTAGCTTCTCTGAGCCTTCATAAAAAGGGTTTGTTTACAGCACTTATTGGCTTGACCAACACACCGTAAAATGGGAAAGTCCAAGGAGCTCAGTGCAGATCAGAAAGAGGATTGCAAATATACACAACTCCAGAATGTCTCTTGGAGCCATTTCTAAACAACTGCAAATTCCAAGATCAGTTCAAACAATTGTATCCAAGTTATTGTGAGGTGTAGTCGCTTTACCAAGTTACTTTGCGTCAAGAAAACCCAAACTATTACCTTCAACTGAAAGGAAATTGGTTTGAATGGTCAGGAACAACCTGGGAACCACCATGGCACAGCCCTGCCATGAACTGGAAGCTGATGGATCACTGTCTACAGTTCAGATCACCATGGACTAAGAGGCTGCTATCCAAGAAATAACCCCCTGCTCTAAAATTGACACCTTTAAGCTTAACTAAAGTTTGAAGCTGACCACACAGACAAAGAAAAAGCCTTCTGGAGGATAGCTGTATGGTCAGATGAGACAAAGATTGAGTTGTTTGGCCACAATGACCACCATGTACAGAGGAACACTCTACCAGCTGGTGATAGGATCATCATGCTCTGGGGCTGTTTTGCTGGGAGTGGAACTAGTTCATTGCACAAAGTGGATGGAATAATGAAGAAGGAGGGCTACCTCAGAATTCTTCAGCATAAACCATCAGAAACTTGATTACGACTTGGGACTTGGGAGTGACAACAGGACAATGAACCCAAACATGCATCATAGCTGGTTGTGGAGGATAAAGCAGGCTAACATTAAGCTTAAAACAAGTCCTGACTTCAACCCTATTGAAAATATATGGACCGTGCTTATAAGTTGAGTCTATGCCAAGAAAAAAAAATAATTTTATTCAACTCTATCAATTCTACCTTGAAGAGTCGTGAAATATCCAACCAGAATTCTGCCAGAAGCTTGTTCATGGTAAATAAAAATGTTTGGTCAAGGTGAATCTTGTGAAGAGACATTTTACCCAAATATTAGGTGTGCTGTATGTATATTTTTGACCCTATATGTATAATTTCGACTTTGTGTTGATTTCAGAAAACCCAAAGAAAAATAAGACTTGTGCACCAAATTCTAGTGTTTTTTTATTAAAGATGTATGCTGTACATTCTGCCACAGAAAAAGAACAGTTCAAAGAAATTACTGAATGCCCAAATATTGCCATGACATTCATATCCAAGATGACATTCATGTCACTGTATGTAAACTTCTGACCACAACTGTATGTATCTCTCGGTCTAGTTCAGTACACACAACTACAAACATGGAGAAGACTGCTGACTTGACAGTTGTCCAGAAGATAATTATCGACACCCTCCACAAGGAGGGTAAGCCACAGAATGTCATTGCTGTCACTGCTGAAAAGGCTGGCTGGAAAAGGTGCACAAGCAACAGGGATGACTGCAGCCTTGAGAGGATTGTCAAGAAAAGTTGATTCAAGAACTTGGGAGAGCTTCACAAGGAGTGGACTGAGGCTGGTGTCAGTGCATCAAGAGCCACCATGCACAGACATCTTCAGGAAAGAGGTTACAACTGTTCTTAATATCAAGCTACTCCTGAACCAGAGACAATGTCAGAAGCATCTTACCCTGGGCTAAGGAGAGAAAGAACTGGACTGTTGTTCTGTGGTCCAAAGTCCTCTTTTCAGATGAAAGTAAATTTTGCAGTTCATTTGGAAATCAATGTCCGAGAGTCTGGAGGAAGTCTGGAGAGGCACAGAACCCAAGGTGTTTGAAGTCCAGTGTGAAGTTTCCGCAGTCTGTGATGATTTGGGGTGCCATGTCATCTGTTGGTGTTGATCCACTGTGTTCAACACAGAAGTCTACCAGGAGATTTTAGAGCACTTCATGCTTCCACCTGCTGACAAGCTTTGATTTTCTTTTCCAGCAGGACTTAGCACCTGCCCACAGGGTCAAAACTACTACCAAATAGTTTGCTGACCATAATATTACTGTGCTTCATTGGCCAGCCAACTCGCCTGACCTGAACCCCATAGTGAATCTATGACTATGATTATGACTATTGTCAAGAGGAAGATGAGAAACACCTGACCCAAAAATACAGATGAGCTGAAGGCCATTATCAAAGCAACCTAGGCTTCAATAACACCTCAGCAGTGCCACAGGCTGACTGGCTCCATGCCATGCCACACTGATGCAATAATTCATGGTAAAGGAGCCCCAACCAAGTATTGAGTGTATAAATGAACATATTTTTCAGAACTTGGAAATTTCTGTATTGTCAATCCTTTTTTGATTGATCTTCAGAAATATTCTAATAATTTGATATACTGGATTTCTGAGTTTCATGAGCTATAAGTCATAATCATAAAAATGAAAAAAGGCCTGAAATATTTCATTTTATGTGTAATGAATATAGAATATATGAACGTTTACCTTTTTTAATTAAATTATGCAAAAATGAACTTTTCATGATATTCTAATTGTTTGAGATGCACTACTATGTTCCATATGTTATTTCATAGTTTTGATGTCTTCGGTATTGTTCTACAATGTAGAAAAGATTCAAAATGCAGAAAACCAATGAATGAGTAGGTGTGTCCAAACTTTTGACTGGTATTGTATATTTAAATATTTTTTTAACATTATTTTCATCCAACATTATGTCAGCCTTTCAGAAACATCTTATCTCATCTCATTATCTCTAGCCGCTTTATTCTGTTCTACAGGGTCGCAGGCAAGCTGGAGCCTATCCCAGCTGACTACGGGCGAAAGGCGGTGTTGGGTTCACCCAGAAAGAGACCCCGATTCCTTCGTGCTGATCCCTTCCCTTCGGGCCCGAGGACGAGTCAATCGCTCAGAAACGGACAGGAGAACACGTGTGGGTTGTTCACATGCCAGTTTATTCGCTCGCTTCGTCAGAATGAAAACATTTGTGGGAATGTCTTATAGTGTTGCTATGTTTATGTTTTGTCTTCGTGTGTGTGTGTGTGTAATGGGTGTGTGTCTATGTAGAAGTGTGTAATGATCTTGAATCAATCATAATATAATAACATATTTTTGCTGACAGTAAGGTACAGATAGATATCAGAGTTTTGGCTTATAATTAATATTATGTCTGATTCTTGGAATAGTGTGGAATGTTAAACATAGATACTGTAGAAGGTCAAAGGCACACAAAGTTTGCACAGAAAGGATCTGAATAATTCTTAATAATTAACATGAATAATTCTTAACACATGAATGTGTGGTCAGTCAGTAAATTACATCTTGATTATCTTGATTCCATCAACATAAGTAAAATAACAAATAACAGTATGCTCTTAATAATGAATGTTATAAGAGAATAAACATAAAAAAATAAGAACAACTTAACCACAAGAACAATGAGAATATGTCTGAAAGAGAGAGAACAATTAAACCACTAACAGGATTAAACTTATAACTAAATTAGGTTAATGCTCTTAAACTAAAAATCCTTAGAATCATAAGATCTTAATTATAATTATGAAACTAATCTAGAACTATGAAACTAACATTAATCACGGAATGCATTCATTAATTACGGGATCTATAAAACTAACATTAATCATTACCATAGTATATTTCAATATATTTCAGTATATTTCATAGCCTTTATGAAGCCATGACCTAAGATTCAACTGAATGAATAAGCATGATCATGAACTTTAATTCTACTATTTCTGAGTGTGGTCTGACACTAAGACAGACCTTCAGACTCTGTTTTCAAAATACACATTCAAAATACACATTCATAAACAAAATGTTCCCAAACATTGCCCAATGCCCGGCCGGACTAAGGTCATTTGGTCGTTTCATCAGAATAAGGAGAATTAATATTTTTTACTAATATTCTACATACTACATATATCTGTATCCTTATTCAACCTACTGATTCTGATTCATATTCTGATCATAATCTACATATAATAAAATTTGACCCCAACAATCCCCCCCTTTAATACTAATCATAGTATTAACTAGATTTTAAGTAAACATGTAAGTAAGATTATGATTAAGATTAGTGTTACACCCTAGCAGGACGATAATATACATTGTTCTCTCTATGCAGAGGTTTGCGGGTAAGACTATTTATCATCTTATGCATTCTGTCCATCAAACATCTCAAAATGCAAGGTCCCAGGAAAATAAACAAAAGAACAATCACCACTACAGGAATACACATAGAAAAAATAGCAGACCAACTAGACCAATTACCAAACAGTCCAGAAAACCACACCCACCCTGCCGTATCCCCATGTTCATCATGTTCTAGTTGTTGAGCAATCTGTCTCATTTGATGTACGGCTGCACCTATTTCACCATCCGGGTTATCATTAGTGGGAATAAAAGTGCAACAGCTGTCTCCAATCATAGCACAAACACCCCCCTTTTCTGCTAACAAAATATCAAGGGCCATACGATTTTGAGTAGTCATTAGACGCAGGGAGGTTAATTCTGTTCTAATACCATCGACGGCTTTAATGGTTTCATTAACAAAGCTGGCCAAGCGATAATGTGTTAATTCTACATTCTTCCATAGATCAGCTACACCAAAATGAGGAAACATTGATGTCCAAAACCTGTGCCACCTGGTAGTAAGATGATGCTCCAGGGGTGGAAAATTATGAATAACATCTCGTTTTGGGCGATGAGCAGAGAGAGGATGGATAGCAGTGATAGCGTTTTTGAGTTGTATGGGAGCGCAAATGCCTGACCACTTAGTGGGAAACGAAACAAGGAGATTACTATTACCGCAGTACCAGTACCAGTTTAATGCCAATTTAACACCAGGATAATTATTAGGGTGTGGTGGAACGCAATTAGGATGAGCCCTACATGTATTCTTGATATATCCGATACTGTTGAATGTACAATCGGTTAGCGGAGGGTTACATCGACATGAATTCGGGACCCAGCGAGGACATGGAGAGGTGACGGAATTCTGATCATATATCTGCTTACATTGAGACTTAGGAATGTGTCCTAAATAAATGTTACTTTTTTGAGAGTAATTCATTCTAAAACAATGAGGGAAAGTGAAATTAGAAGGCATATCTACTTTTAGAGTAGTGAGAATAGAATCTTGTAATATAATGTCGGGGGTATTTGTGCCATGTGCTAAAAAAGTTTGGTTTAACTTTGCTACCACAGAAGGGTGAGGAGAGTAATTACAGAAAGGGCCCCAAAATTTAGAAGGTTGGCCTTTTGGCCCCCAAGCATAATATAAAGCTTCAGAGCATAACGGCAAAGGTGGGCGTGTAATAATAGTAGAGGATGGCATCAAATGGCATACATAACAACTTTCATTTGTGTGAGCCTGTGCAGTCCAGTTAGCAAATTGCCAGAAGATGTTGTCTCGAGGTCCAGCTCCAGCGGGTAACCCTGCTCCGAGCAATAGGAGAATAGTCACGAAGGCTCGGGCGGGTAACCCTGCCCCGAGCAGAGACGAAGCAGCCACGAAGGCTCGGGCGGGTAGCCCTGCCCCGAGCAGTGAAGTGATCCTGAAGGCTCGGGCGGGTAGCCCTGCCCCGAGCAGTGATGTCACGAGAATCGCGATGTGGACCATCATGGTTGTAGTGAGGTGGTTCAGTTCCACGGTTCCAAACGGTTCGCGGTTCGGATTCCAGACTGGGCGCAAGATCTCTTCCCCCTTTTCGTTCACAATGTCTCACAGGCAGTAACGGATTCTCAGTCAGCCGGGCTGCACAACTCAGTCAGCGTTTGCACACAGGTCAATTCTATAGCACAGAGAAAGGGAGAAAGAGAGAGAGAGAGAGAGAGAGAGAGAGAGAGAGACTGGATAGGGACACAAAAAGCGTTAATAGCAACTGATTATTGTAACACAACTTTGTTATGGAGCCTTCTTCAGTCGGGTGGCATGGATCCACTGTGGAAAAAGGTCAGTTAAGACAGCAGTACGAGTAATGGCGACTATTTCTGCAGGCTCACTATATCTAGGTTCTCCCAATTGTCCAAATCGTTTAAAAAATTGCACCAGCACTTTGTCTCCCACTTGGAAGGGGTGTGTGTTTGCTGATGGTGGAAGTGATATTGTACTATTGACCTTAGTACAAATTTCATGCAATTTATCGATAAGGGCTGCAGAATACTCATCCATATGTGTCTTCAAATCAGAGGTACCCAGAGCCGGAGTCCCTTTTCTCCAGGGGACAGGGAACGGTCGCCCAAAAATGATCTCGTAGGGGGAATAGCCGCCGAGACTAGGCTTCGATGTCATGCGAATTTCAGCCAGTGTGGCTGGCAATAGGTCTACCCAATTTCTGGAACCCGTGGTCTGCATAGCCTTAGTTAGTTTGTCTTTCAATGTTCGATTAGTACGCTCTACGATACCAGAAGATTGAGGATGGTATGGAATGTGAAAGCGCCAGTTTAGTGAAAGATACTTACACAGATCTTGTGTGACCTTTGAGGCGAAAGGGGTACCTTTGTCTGAGTCTATGGCATCTGGAACCCCATAACGAGGTATTATTTCTTTTGCCAGTGTACAAGTCACTACCTTTGCATTCTCTCTAGAACACGGAAAGGCTTCTACCCATTTAGAAAATTTATCCACAATCACCAGGAGATATTTAAACGGCCCACAGGGAGGCATGTGTGTGAAGTCGATTTGCCATTCTAAGAATGGAGATGTCGGTATGGGTAAACACTCGTGTTTCGCGACTGCTTTGGAGTGATTGTTCTGTGCGCAGATGAGGCATCTCTCGAGAATTGAGTCCACCAAACTGTTTAGATTAGCTATACAGAAAAGTTTGTTCATGTCCCCCTTTACCCCCCTTCGTGCACGGTGTGTTACGCCATGAAATTCACGCACAAGGAAGGGAAGGCAATGTGATGGAAGACAAAGGCGGCCATCTTGGCTGTACCATAGGCCATCAGAGGCGACATAAGCATCTTGTAGCTGCCAGAAGGCAGAATCATTTGGAGAAGCTGAAGCCTGTAAAGAGATAAGGTCTAAATCTGGGATCAGACTACTAGCAAGACAAGATGTATTACATGATGAAGAGTCTAGACCAGGAGACATGACACCAGAAGCAGCAGCAAATTTTGCCATATGATCAGCAAGAGAGTTACCCATGCATTCAGGGGTGTTTCCCGAGGCATGCGCTTTAGTCTTGACTATAGCAAGTGACCTAGGGAGATGACAAGAATCAATAAGGTTTTGTACTAAAGTTGAGTGTGAAATGGGCTTCCCATCTGCGGCGTGGAAGCCCCGTGACTGCCAAATCTTCCCAAAATCATGAGCCACCCCAAAGGCATAACTAGAGTCTGTGTAGATTGTGACGTCCTTGCCCTGAAACAAAATACAGGCACGCATTAGTGCATACAATTCGGCTGCCTGAGCGGAAGAGAACGGGAGAGCATAGGCCTCGTGTACAATGTCAGGCAGGGAACACACAGAATAGCCACAGAGGAAAACATTATCTGAAGGTTTAGAACAAGAGCCATCAACAAAGATTACTTCCCCTGTCTCCAGAGGGCTGGAGGAAAGATCAGGCCTGATACTGGTAGTATGCAAGATTTCAGATAGACAATCATGATCAGTGTCCTCTAAGGTGTCGTCCTGAGAGTTAAGAAGGCGTGCAAGAGCGTGACCTACAGTATTAGAGGATGCGGCTCGAATTTCGAGATTGTCAGTAGAAAAGAGAATGGTTTCATATCCGGAGCGTCGCTGCGCAGTCATATGTTGAGTCTGCAAATTTTGCAATACCTGTTTAACTTGATGTGATGAGTGCAAGATCAGTGGGTGAGACAAAACCAATTTCTCTGCATCTGAAACCATCATAGCACAGGCGGCGACAGCCCTTAGACACGCAGGCAAGCCTTGAGCAACAGTGTCTAATGTTTTAGATAAGAACGCACACGGACGAATCCCCCCTCCATGCTCCTGAGCCAAAACACCAGACGCCGTACCTTGTTGTTCACAGGCGTAGAGATGAAAGGGCTTGGAGTAGTCAGGTAAACCCAGAGCTGGGGCGGAGCAGAGAGCGCTTTTGAGGGAGTGATAAGCGTTAATCATAGTGTCAGTCCAGGTCAAAGGATGTCGCTGTGGGTCTTGATGAGAGATTGCAGAATGGAGAATCTTGTCATATGAGGAGCAGTCAGGGATCCATTGTCTGCAATAATTGATAAGACCCAGAAAAGACATGAGGGCATGCTTAGTGGCAGGGCGTTTCATGTCTAGAATCGCCTGCACCCGATCAGCTGACAGCTTACGACAACCTTGTGAAAGTTCAAAGCCCAGATACTTAACAGTGTCCTTGCAGAACTGGAGCTTGGTTCTGGAAACCTTGAAACCCTTTTTCGCCAGATGTTGGAGCAGACGCAATGATGCGTCTTGGCAGATTTCTGGGGACTCAGCGGATATCAGAAGATCATCGGCGTAGGTCAGGATCACAGAGCCCTGGGGGAGGGAGAGGTCACAAAGTGCGTTACGAATTACAGCTGAAAACACAGCTGGAGAATCAATAAAACCTTGTGGTAGGCGTGTCCAAGTATACTGCCTCCGTCTGTGCATGAACGCAAACAAAGGCTGTGTGTTTTCTCCAACCGGAACGCTGAAAAAAGCAGAGCAGAGATCAATGATGGAGAAACAGCAATGATCATCAGGAACTTGTGATATTACAGAGGAAACGTCTGGTACAATAGGTGCTACAGGAACAATCAGTTCATTAATCTTACGCAAGTCCTGCGTAAAACGCCAGGTACCGTCTGGCTTGGGCACGGGGTTGACAGGTGTATTGTACGGGCTGATACACTCTCTCACCACGCCTTGTTCAAGGAGAGACTGTAAGATGACATCAATCCCTTTGACTTTATCCTCAGAGAGAGGATACTGGTTAACATAAACAGGGAGCAGATGTTTCAGCTTAGCTTCATAAGGAACACAATTAACCAGGCCTACCTCATCCTTCTGTTCAGCCCAAAGAGAGGAGGGGATTTCAGCCAGAACCGTAGAAGGGTCAGCAGAGGGAATAACAGGGTTTACAGAAGTCATGCAAACAGCAGAAATATTTGGCACAGTCACATGTGAAGAAAGATAAGATAAAGCAGGAGGCAGCGAGTCAGGAGTGCAAATAGTCATCTTGGATCCCTGAAACGAAATGGATAAATGTAATAGACTCATTAGATCCCGTCCCATTAAGTTAAAAGGACATTGTGACATCAACACAAAAGAGTGATGTTTACGAAGTGCTGGGTCAGCGGGACAGGTTACCAGTAACGGAGGAGTGCAAGGGGAAGAAAAAGGGACCCCATCAATTCCCACAGAGCGAACGGTTTTGTTAGACATCGGACCCTCGTATGACTTTCCCACCGAGGACATTGTAGCACCAGTGTCAATTAAGAAAGGGAGCACCTTTCCATCCACAACCAATTCTACAACAGGCAAATCACTAGCTAGATAAGAGTCGAAAGAACAATGTAACATCATGGGGTCACAGCTCTGTAGGCAGCTCTATGCTCGATATGGGCCTACGCTTGCCGTAGGCAAAGCAAGAGGAGGAGGGGGAGGAGAAGGAAGAGACACACCACGCTGAAGATTAGAAGAAGAAGCAGAAGCAGCTCTTTGCCGTGCCCTATCCTCATCTATCCGTTTCTTTCTACACTCGCGCTTCCAGTGTCCTTCTTTACCACAATAATAGCACAATCTATCACCAGGGAATCCCTTATTCCCCGCCCTGCCTTGTGGATCACCCCAATTCTGTTGTGAGTAACCACTAGCAACGGAAAGACAGGCCACCTGCTTAGTATCCAAAAGATCATCTCCCTCCAAAATTCTAATCTTCTCCCCTAGAGCTCTCACTACCATATTACTCCGGTCACTCAAATGATGTTTCAACACCTTCTGTACATCAGGACGACAATTATTCAGAAATGTCGAGATAAAGAGAGGATTGCTTTGCTGCTGGTTCAGTGGCATATTTCCCAAACAAGTCCACGTCTCGCTAAAGCGTGTCAAAAACTTGGAAGTGAGTTCAGCCTTCTCCTGTTTACAATTAGTAACCTGTGAAAGATCACGGCTAGCCTGTCTTCGTGAGAGCAGATAACGCGTCAATTGTTCCCTTAATTCTCTCATAGCTCTATCAGTATCTTTCCAGTAAAACTTCATTACTTGTTTGGTCGTGGTCTGACTGTTTTCTTCCTCTTTCACCTCCGTCACGGCATATTCGTCATTTTCTGGCTTTAAACAAGGCACCGCGGCTAGTAATGCATCTTCATCATATTTATCACTGAGAACAGCATGCATGAGAAAACGATAATCTGCACCAACCATTTGTTTGTGCCTGCACATTCTTACGAGCATGTCTACGAAATTGATTGGGTTGTTTATCGAAGGCAATAACTTGATAATGTCTTTTAATTCTGATGCTGAAGGCGGATTGATCTTAAATCCTCTTCCTCTTCGCGCCCACACACAAGCTGTGTTTATTTCATCGTCAGAATCCGTATTAGATTCGTTTGTCTCATTTCTTCTGCTCATTACAGTTTTTCTTCTAGCGCCTGTGTTATGAGATACGCTAGGAACGTTATCAGCGGGACATGAAGCCGGTGTATCTACAGGAATGTTTCTTGTTTCCTCGAGTACCAGCAGAGGAGCAGAGGCTAGGGATCTAAATAAAGCAGGTTTCACCTCTGCATTACGCTTGGGATGTGGTATTGAATTCTTTTGTTCTTTCGTCTCTTTAATTCTATGAAAATGATCCCAAATTGGCTTCATTCTAATCCACTCTAAATAACCTTTGGTCATGTAATCATAATCCCATTCTGGTTTGCCAAATCCTTCATATATCTGTTTGTGTGCCGAAACGAGATACTCTGGTCTAAAAGTCCCTGCACGAGGATAAATTAACCGAGACTGAAATTGTTTTGTGGACCAATCGGCTAAAAGGTCCAGCCAAGGAGCAGTATAGAATCCCAAATCACATCGATTCATCCAATCCCATGGAGTGTCTTCAGAATCGGGTCTGAGTACCTCTTTACTACCACAACTACCCCCCATGGCCGCACGAAGGAATCAAAGATTAAAAGCGCGCTCTTCTCGTGACAGTTCTCCCCCTTGGAGCGTCTTCACGAGGCTTACCGTCCCGTAAACAAATTACGAGGTTTACCAGCCCAATCCCGTGGCTCTACTAGCCCCGTCTCGTCCCGTAAACAAGAGTCTAAAAGGTCTAATCTAATCTCTAAAAAGTCTACGAGGTTCCTTACGTCCCATGCCTCCACACGAGGATTACCAACCTGAATTTATGGGTCTCTATTTTTTTTGAAATTACTACCAACCAGGCGGTCAACCAATCAATAACCAATCAAATTATAAATTAAAATTAAATTTACTCACCTGGTTGGCAGTATCGCACTTCTGACACCAAATTGTTGGGTTCACCCAGAAAGAGACCCCGATTCCTTCGTGCTGATGCCTTCCCTTCGGGCCCGAGGACGAGTCAATCGCTCAGAAACGGACAGGAGAACACGTGTGGGTTGTTCACATGCCAGTTTATTCGCTCGCTTCGTCAGAATGAAAACATTTGTGGGAATGTCTTATAGTGTTGCTATGTTTATGTTTTGTCTTTGTGTGTGTGTGTGTGTGTGTGTAATGGGTGTGTGTCTATGTAGAAGTGTGTAATGATCTTGAATCAATCATAATATAATAACATATTTTTGCTGACAGTAAGGTACAGATAGATATCAGAGTTTTGGCTTATAATTAATATTATGTCTGATTCTTGGAATAGTGTGGAATGTTAAACATAGATACTGTAGAAGGTCAAAGGCACACAAAGTTTGCACAGAAAGGATCTGGATAATTCTTAATAATTAACATGAATAATTCTTAACACATGAATGTGTGGTCAGTCAGTAAATTACATCTTGATTATCTTGATTCCATCAACATAAGTAAAATAACAAATAACAGTATGCTCTTAATAATGAATGTTATAAGAGAATAAACATAAAAAAATAAGAACAACTTAACCACAAGAACAATGAGAATATGTCTGAAAGAGAGAGAACAATTAAACCACTAACAGGATTAAACTTATAACTAAATTAGGTTAATGCTCTTAAACTAAAAATCCTTAGAATCATAAGATCTTAATTATAATTATGAAACTAATCTAGAACTATGAAACTAACATTAATCACGGAATGCATTCATTAATTACGGGATCTATAAAACTAACATTAATCATTACCATAGTATATTTCAATATATTTCAGTATATTTCATAGCCTTTATGAAGCCATGACCTAAGATTCAACTGAATGAATAAGCATGATCATGAACTTTAATTCTACTATTTCTGAGTGTGGCCTGACACTAAGACAGACCTTCAGACTCTGTTTTCAAAATACACATTCAAAATACACATTCATAAACAAAATGTTCCCAAACATTGCCCAATGCCCAGCCGGACTAAGGTCGTTTGGTCGTTTCATCAGAATAAGGAGAATTAATATTTTTTACTAATATTCTACATACTACATATATCTGTATCCTTATTCAACCTACTGATTCTGATTCATATTCTGATCATAATCTACATATAATAAAATTTGACCCCAACAGGCGGGGTATACCCTGGACAAGTCGCCAGGTCATTACAGGGCTGACACATAGACACAGACAACCATTCACACTCACATTCACACCTACGGTCAATTTAGAGTCACCAGTTAACCCAACCTGCATGTCTTTGGACTGTGGGGGAAACCAGAGCACCCGGAGGAAACCCACGCGGACACAGGGAGAACATGCAAACTCCACAGAGAAAGGCCCTCGCCGGCCGTGGGGCTCGAGCCCGGACCTTCTTGCTGTGAGGCGACAGCACTAACCACTACACCACCGTGCCACCTGCCTTTCAGAGACATATTTAAAGTGCATCCTGGTTACAAATAAATACATCCCATTAATACAAATAAAGAAAAACCATTGAATTCGAAGATGTGTCCAAACTTTTGACTGGTACTGTATATTTAAATGTTGAAAAAAATAGTCGAATATAAATAAAGCCCATGCTGTTCATCCAGACCCAAAAGACCCATAGTTATGATTTGTGAATGAATCAGAAAGCAAGACAATTTTAATCTTTTTTGGAATCGCAAAGAATTCTACAAGCCAAATAGCACTGAACTCAGCTGGATTGGAGCCAAAGTCTTAGCAGACCACTACAAACTTGCAATCTTTTCTCAGCCAGCACCGAGGAAAACAGTTGATAAGATGTCGCAGACTGACATAGTTACAAAGCCTAAACAATCATCTTTGCAAGTCGTCATCAAGGACACACAAACATCTGACTTGCAGGCCTCCCAACATTCTAGGACAGACGACTCCACTTCTCCTCGGATGGATTTCCCAAATAGCATGAAAAAATTGCTCCCAATGGCTACACTCTCTTTTTCCAGCCCAAATTTGTCGCGACAAGCAGTGTACCCAGTTCATCAAAATTGTGTTCGTCCAGGACTTTCAGCTGGCTACAAATCTTTTTCACCATCCAAAAGATACATGTCATCTCCAGTCCTTTCACCCTCAAACCAACTGGAACATTTAGAAAGTCTTGTTTGATGTACTCTGGGTCCCTGCAAATGGATGTAGAAAAAAGCTGGGATCCGATGTTGATACTATTCCTGTGTTGATAAGAAACAGAAAACATAGAGCACATTTAACCCTGGGGGTGAACCAATCTAATCTCCTTCCTGTTTTAAAACAGCATCAGAGTGCACAACCAAATATTACTGTAAAACTAGCCCTTCTGAACATTAGATCACTTTTAAACAAGTCATTTTTAATTAATGATCTTATTTGTAAACACAATCTTGATTTTTTGCTTCTAACTGAAACCTGGCTGGATCAAGCAAATAGTGCTACCACCCTTATTGAAGCAGCTCCCCCAAATTTTAATTTTTTGAATGTTACCCGACAAGGGAAAGGTGGAGGGATCGCAAATATATTCAAAGTCTCTTTTCAATGTAAACAATCCTCACTTGGTGATTTTATGTCCTTTGAACACTTATGTGCACTTGTTACATGCTCTCCTAACATATTATTATTAACTATTTACAGGCCTCCGAGACATTCAGCCAAAGTCTTTCTTGAAGAGTTTGGTGAACTGTTGTCAGTCATTTGCTTAGAGTTTGATTGTCTTATTATATCTGGGGATTTTAACTTGCATGTAGATAATACTGATAACATTTATGCCAAAGAACTATTTGCAATTATTGATAACTTTAACCTAGTACAACATGTACAGGGACCGACCCACTCTCGTGGTCATACTCTTGACTTCGTCATCACAAAGGGTCTTACTGTTTCTTATACTGTTGTTGACCTGGCCTTATCTGATCATTTCTGTGTTTTCTTTGAAGTTTCTATGTCTCCTCACATTCAGAATAGCTCAACGACTATAGGCAGGAGAGTCATAAACGACAACACATGTGCTCTTTTTAAGCAAGCTCTCTCTCAGAACTCAACCAAAATGTCAGACTCTGTAGATGATTTACTGGAATTTTTTAATTTAAATATGACCCAAATTATGGATGATATTGCTCCATTCAAAATAAAAAGAGTCAATGATAAGCAGAAAGCACCATGGAAGCAGTACCCGGCTGTTAAACTGCTAAAGAGAGAATGTAAAAAGACTGAAAGAAAATGGCGCAAATCTAAACTTCACATCCATTATCAAATCCATAAAGAGATGCTTTGTAATTATAATTATGAAATTCATAAAGCAAGACAGTCTTTCTTCTCCAATATCATCAGCAGGAATATGAACAATGCCCGTGTGCTATTTTCAACAGTTGAGAAGCTAACTAATCCCCCACCACAATTAGCACCTGAACTTCTCTCAGTTAATAAATGCAATGAGTTTGCATCTTTCTTCAAAGGTAAAATTGATAAAATACAGCAGAATATTTCTCATAATATATCTCAGCTGCAAAAAATTGAAAAACTGCAATCACCAATGACACAGATAGATAACTTTAACACAATGTCAGAATTTTGTTTAATTGATTATGAGACTCTTGAAAAAACTGTACAAAATCTCAGTTCCTCAACATCTGAACTGGACATTCTGCCCACCAACTTTTTTAAGTCTGTTCTTCATCTTATAATTACAGATGTGCTTCAAATTATAAATACATCCTTGGAGACTGGTGTTGTTCCTGTGTCCCTAAAAAAAGCTGTTGTAAAGCCCCTTCTTAAAAAAAATAATCTGGATCCTTCAGTGTTAAATAATTACAGGCCAATTTCAAATCTACCATTCATCGGGAAAATCCTGGAAAAAATTGTCTTCAATCAATTAACTGCCTTCTTGATATCAAACAGCCGTTTTGATAATTTTCAGTCAGGATTTCGTGCCAATCATAGCACTGAAACAGCGCTGATTAAAGTTATAAATGACATACGTCTTAATACTGATGCAGGCAAAACATCGGTCCTGGTATTACTGGACCTCAGTGCAGCTTTTGATACTGTTGATCACAACATACTGCTATATCGACTTGAACACTGGGTTGGATTGACTGGTAAAGTTATCAATTGGTTAAAATCATACTTAAAAGATAGAAGCTTCTTTGTTACCCTGGGAAATTGTTCCTCAACGTCAATGCCCTTGACCTATGGTGTCCCCCAGGGGTCGATTCTTGGACCATTACTTTTCAACCTTTATATGCTCCCACTTGGGCAAATTATCAATAAAAATTCAATTTTGTATCACTGCTATGCAGATGATACCCAAATTTATTTTGCTCTATCACCTAATGATTATGCCCCCCTTGAATGTCTCTACCAGTGTATCGATCAAATCAATAGCTGGATGTCACAAAATTTTCTTCAGCTGAACACAGATAAAACAGAAGTAATTCTATTTGGAAAAAAAGATGAAAGACTCAGGATTACCACTATTCTTGACACAAAAGGGATTAAAACTAAAGAAATGGTTAAAAATCTTGGTGTTTTCATTGACAGCGAGCTAAACTTTGACAGTCACATGAAAGCAATCACTAAAACGGCATTTTATCACCTAAAAAACATTTCCAAACTAAGAGGACTTATGTCAAAACATGATCTGGAAAAACTAATACATGCCTTCATTTCTAGTAGGGTTGATTACTGCAATGGCCTTTTCACAGGCCTGCCAAAAAAGACCATCAAACGACTTCAGCTGGTTCAAAATGCAGCGGCGAGGGTTCTCACACGAACAAAAAGAACAGAGCACATTACTCCAATTCTAAGGTCCCTTCACTGGCTTCCAGTAAGCTACAGAATTGACTTTAAAGTATTGCTGCTGGTGTACAAATCTCTAAATGGTACAGGGCCCAATTACCTCTCTGATATGTTGCAGCGGCCTAACCCAATCAGATCTACCAGATCGCAACAGAAAAATTTACTATTAAAACCAGTTGTTAAAACAAAGTGTGGTGAAGCAGCTTTTAGCTACTATGCAGTACAGTTATGGAACCAACTCCCAGAGGACATTAAAAATGCTCCTGCTGTTGGCAGCTTCAAATCTAGGTTAAAGACCAAGCTGTTTTCAGATGCTTTCTGTTAAATAATTTATATTTTTACATTTTTTATAATCTTTACTTTCTCTGCATGTTTTAAATTTACTTTAACTTTATTCTATTTTATTCTGCTAGTTTTTTTTTCTTTCTTTTTCTCCTTTTTCTTTTTCTTTTTGGCATTTTAATATTTTATTTCTACTATTGTTTAATTCTTATTATTTTCTTTTAATTCTTTTAATTCTTTTAATTAATTCTTTTAGAATAAAGATAAAATTATTTTACGTAATTTTATTTCTCTATTGTTTATTGTTTTTGTTTTTACTTCTGTAAAGCACATTGAACTGCCATTGTGTATGAAATGTGCTATATAAATAAACTTGCCTTGCCTTGCCAGTCATTCTTACTCTGATAATATACAGTGGTCATGTGACAAGTGAATGATATACTCAACCCAAAATACTTGTAATTATAATTCGTGAACAGATCACTCATCCTCACACTGAGAATATGAAACGGTCATTTGACAAATGAACAAGAGACACATGCCCTAAAGACCTGTAACTATGATTCATGGATGAATCAGTCATTTTGACTCTGAGAATATGCAGCGGTCATGTGACAAGTGAACGAGAGACTCATACCCGAAAGACCCATCCATGAACGAAGCTGACTCTGAGGGAAACATGAACAAATCACTCACTGAGATGACTCATTACTCCTGAATCATACAAAATATTAGTTCAAAACAAGCAAGTCATTTATGAACAACACATAACTACTTGGCAGTGCTTGAGGCCCCAACCTTTTGATCAGTAACCCAGAGCCATAACCACTGAGCCACCGCTGATTTCATTCAGTTCAAAATTATTCTGACCAGGGCCAGCCCAAGCCTTTATGAGGCCCAAAGCAGAATTTGATTTGGGGGCCCTTGACTGCCTCAGTGCCAATACTACTGACTAATGTCAATTCTTGCTTATTTGCACACCTTCTGTGCATCTAACACACCCATTATCAATTTTATTAATTGTAGGAGTATTCCTTCTCCTTTCTTCTTTTTTCCTCTGCTCCAGAAGGATATGTCCTTTTTTGCAACGTTACTTTTTTTTGCTTTTTCCATCGATGCAGAGCAGAGAACTGTAACCTAACATTGGTCTGACCAACTGTGCTTGCGTCAAAATCCAGTTAACATCCATTGCAGTGTGCTATCCTTTACAGTGTGATATCAGCTTGAACATAGACAGCAGGAATTGATTAAACAAGTAGTATTAGCTTACCAGCCCATTAACATAATATTGCATTTTTGTATGATTACAATTGACATCACAAAAAGAAAAAATCAAGTTTTCTTGTGGGACTTTTCAAGCGCCCTTGGGGGCCCTCTGGTGGTCACAGGAGCCCCTAAGCAAGGGGCCTAGCTGAAACACAAAACTCACTGTTTGTTTTGTGCACCATTGTTTTTTTTTTCATTCATGCATAGGTGGTGCATAAACGAAACTGAAATATAAAAAAACCCACATCTTTCTATATGCAGGGAACTTCATTATTTAAACCATCCATCCATTTTGGCATATCACTACAGTGACATGGCCGCTCTGACGGCTTCAGCCATCAAAGTCTCTAGGGAACGTTACATTAGTGGTTTCCCATTGCCTTCTACTGGATTATTATAGAGGTTTTCTCCTATCAACCATTCACACTCACAGTCACACCTATGGACAATTTAGAGCCACCACTTAACCTAACCTATGTGTCTTTGGACTGTGGGGGAAACCAGAGCACCCAGAGTAAACCCACGCAGACACGGGGAGAACATGAAAACTCCACACAGAAAGGCCCCCGTCAGCTGCTGGGCTCGAACCCGGACCTTCTTGCTGTGAGGCGACAGTGCTAACCACCTACACCACCATGCTACCCATTTTTTAGCAATGTATTTAAAATTATAATCTACAAAGCTGCCATGATTATGCAAGCTGTCCTTTCATAACAAAGTGTATGTTCACTGCTCCACTGTCTGAAGCTACATTTTTATTTTTGCTATACTGTAAATACAGCTGGCACAATTTTGGCCATTTTCTTGATAAAATGAAGCATGTGTGGATTTGGTCTAAATCTGAGCTTGCTAAATAGATCTGTATGCGAATGATTGCTAGTTGATTGGTCGCTACATGTTCTGCACGTGTGTTTAACAATAAAATGCATTCCATGCCAGTGTTACACTTGAGTCACTAAACCTCGAGTCCAAGTCCAGTCTCAAGTCCCTAGTGTTCAAGTCCGAGTCAAGTCCAAGTCATTAAAGAAAATTTCGAGTTGAGTCCGAGTCAAGTCCACTATTGATCTGAGTCTAGTCCGAGAACAAGACTAAAAATAAAAAGCTTGTTCATCGCTCAGCAAACCCTGCCCACTATCAACAGGGCAAATAACATGAGAGAGGGTTAACACTAGCTAGTTTATCGGTCAGCAAGCAAGCCCCGCTATCAACAGAACAATGAACATAGTATGTCACTTCCTTCTCTGGGTGGAGTCTTGCCAAATGACGATTGAAGTTCGAGGTTGTCCCCGTCGTCTCCTTGATAGTTCTTCAACATATGGAACACACAGCAGTGCATTTTTTTCCACTGCACGAGAAGTCTGTATAAGCAAAGCGGACAATCCTAGGGGCTTCTCTCCAGGCATTTTAGCGCCATTAACATTAGTTTGTTCCTGAACATGACGTATGAATGGGTGAATGTGCATTCTATTGCATGAAATTAGTATAAAATTTAATGTAGATATAAATATCTTATGCCAAATTATTATGGCATGTTACAAAAAATAAAGAAAAAATCCGAGTCCTCGTCTCCATTTTATGAGTCCTAATGTAGTTATATGCATGAGTCGGAGTCCAAGTCTGAGTCATTAGTGCTCAAGTCCAATTCAAGTCACAAGTTCTTAAAGTTAAGGCATGAGTCAGACTCAAGTACTACAAGCCTGTTCCATGTCATTGTTTTGCATTTCTTCCCCTATCCTATGACAGTTACCAACAGGGAAGGGTGAAGGCTAACAACACATGTTTCCTCCAAGATACATGAAACCAGTAAAGCCCATCTTTTCAAACTGCTGCTCATTCTGTGTCACAAGGAGACATAATACACTCAGAGGAAAGCACTATCTACCATCTTCCACACACAAGACGTCGTAGACCAGACATGCTATCCCAGATATAAGGGTCACAGTCAGTACGTTTACATGCACGTCAAAATCGAGCTGCTGTCGGTAATCGAGCAAAGGGTCCCAGCAGGGGTGCCAGAGAAATCCAATCCTACATGCACAAGTGAAATTGGGCTATTGTGCACCCGAGCCACACGTGGCGCTACACGCCCCATCGTGTTGGTACACTTCCGGTTGTCGTCATGAAGAAGAGCTATAGTGTTGCCAGATACTGCTGACGTATTCCAGCCCAAAACATGTTCAAATCCGCTAAAATGCACTTAAAACCCCCCAGTCTGGCAACACTAGAGTTCCGTGTTCAAGCTGTTAGGCTTGCTCTAACAGACTATGGCTACAAACTGTCCGGCGCAGACCACTGTTTTGTAAGACAACTTATTTTGCACAATAATATTTTTCTAAAGTCCATTTTTTGCTTACAAAAAAATATTTTTTTTTTTGCTTACAATTTAACTTATGTCTTAATAAACACACAAAAAGTTCAATTGTTTTGTTTTTATTGACATTCTTCAGATTTTGGACATATATATATATATATATATATATATATATACACACACACACACAAATACAGTGACTTGTTTATGTACACAATTCACAGCTATGCAACAGCTGTACAGAGGTGATACAGTAAGTGAGCTAAATTTTAACAGTGCAAACAATGCCACAAAAAGAAAAGATTCATGCCGTTGTCATGATTCGTTGTCATGCCGACCGAGGCTGTTGTGTTTCCCTTGTGGTCTCGTCACTCGTCACTTCCGGAAGGGGCAGTGCTGAAGTAAGTAGCTCGAATACGTAGCTCAATAGGGTTTACATGCACTAAGTAGCTCGGCAGAAATCGCATAATCTAGGTCGTGTAGCTCGATTCTGAGAAATCAAGTTCGGTTCAATTTCAGCCGAATTAAGGTGTATACATGGCATTTTGAACTTCGATTTCAGTCGAGCAACGGCAGAAATTCGATTCTCTCTATGTGCATGTAAACGCACTGAGTGGCACAGTGGGCAGCACTAAAAGGAGTGTCACTTGCAGACAACTGTAAAGTGACAACATGGAGATCATGTCTAATTTCACCACATTTACAGACTGAATGTTTCTTCATCACACCCTATGTACACTGTGGTGAACATATTCTCCTCAATAAAGTACAGTATCAGAACTATTTATGAGGGAGCCCTTAGGATGTGTTAGGATCCCTTTGAATGAGAAATGATGATATGGTCTCCAGTAGTCTTGAAGGAAACCACCCTGGAGGTAAGGAACATGAAGAGAATGAAAGATTACAAATGTGACTGTGGTTTTACCACATGCCCACAATTGGCTAGCATCCCTGTTTGACAAGGAAGAAAGAGCATGACATGAGATTAAATTATGATTTATATGCAATTCTGGTTATTTGAAAATGTTTGCAAGTTTGCTGCATGTGGATCAATATATAAACCTTTATTTTATTCCAGGTTTAAAATTAATCATTGGTGCAAACGGACAATGTCACTGATATAAAGCAGCACTACTAAAGAAAACCCTTGTGGTTTTTGGCCTGTGAATCTCTTCATGACCTCATTGATATACACAGGTTTTGGCTTATTATTATACGTATGGCAAGATATCAAACATACACTCATGGAGCACTTTATTAGAAACACTATCCTAATACTGTCTAGGGCCTCCCTTTCCTCCCAAAACAGCCTCAATTCTTCATGCCATGGATTCTACAAGATCTTGGAAACATTTCTTTGAGTTTCTGGTTCATGTTGACATGATTGTATCACACAATTCCTGAAGATTTTTCAGATGCACTTTCATGCTGTGACTCTCCTGTTCTACCACATCGCAAAGGTGTTCTATTGGATTATAATCTGGTAACTGGGAAGGCCACTGAAGAACATTGAACTCATTGTCATATTTATGATATATATTTTTTCTCTCCGTGCTTCCACGGAAGGCGGTCGCATTTTCTGCTCTCCCTCTCCCTCCTTTTTTTCCCTGCTTGTGCTTCTGTGTCGTCTCGTCTGCTGTACTTTTTGAAGAGACTCTTCCTGCATTACTTTCTAAACTAAAAAAAGTATGGAATTGATAAACTGGTCTCCTAACGAAATTGACACAGTTTTCTCGACGAGAAGTTTGGGTTCGGGGGACCCCGTCTGTCCTGCCAGAACGTTTGCGGCTGGTTACACGATGGACGTGTGGGAGCGGTGGCAGGTCGTGTGCCTGGTGATTCTTTCTGTGGAGGACATTGAAGATATCTACTAGATATCTACATTGAAGATATCCTATTTGGAACCATGATTACAGGACTTTTGCTGATTGGATTAGGCATTGCCCTGGTATATAGAGGAAATCAGACAACAGTGACAGCTGTTCAAAGCCCCACAAAGCTGCCCGATATGATTGGAGTGGTGGGCAAAGCTGTTGGCACTCAGACTGTGGACATTCAGAACTTTAACCACAAAATGGTTGTTATCTCGGAGCAGCTTTCAGCTTTGCAAGGAATATGTTTTTCGGAGATCAATTTGAATAGAATGGATGGAATGGACAGATATGGACGAGCAGTGTGGACGTGCAAAGACTGCGTCTGGAAAGACCAAACAATTCATATCTTATCGACATTCGGTGCCCTAAGACAGCACCGGCCTTGGTTCAGGCCATTGCTGAGACAACATTTCCCCCTGAAGGTCACTGCCTGGAGACACTCTCGCATTCCTTGCATTCCTTCTCTAACTCTCCGCGGTGGCCATTTTTACCCCCAGTGTGACAAGCGGGTGCGTGACCAGCGCCTTCATGGCTGCAGGAGCGGACGGCTGCTTGCTTGCGCTGGATTACCTCCTCCCCTCCCCCCTGCCCCCTTACCCCCCTTACCCCTTACCCCTGATTCCCCCCCTCAAGTCCCGTATTTAAAGTGTACTTGTGTTGTTGTGTGCTTATTTGCAAAGGTTTTTTAAATGTTCCCACACTGTACTCCTGACAGGAGCATAGTGGGGGTGTTCTTTTTTTCCTTATCTCTCCTCATGTTGTGTTTCTTTTTTATCTTTATCCCTGTCTTCCTGTCCTGTCTACCCTATGTCAATTGTATGTTGTATATGTATGGACAGGTTGACGGCTAATTTCGCTGGTACATGTGACTAGTGACAATAAAGGGCATCATCATCATGATACCAATGGGGACATGGTGCATTATCATGCTGGAACTAACTATTAGAAGATGGTAAATTGTGGCCATGAATGGATGCACATGGTCAGCAATAATATATTCAAATAGGTTATCAGTGAGTGATTGGTATTAACGGGCTCAAAGTGTGCCAAGAAAACATTCCCCAAACCATTACACCACCTTCACCAGCCTGGACTCTTGACTCAAGGCAGATTCTGTCCATAGATTTATGTAGTTGGCTCCAAATTCTGACCCTCCCATCTGTGGATTTCACAGATATCAAGTATCAACAGACCCGGCTGCATTTCTCTAGTCTTCACCTGTCTAGTTTTGGTGAATCTGGAGATGGTCTTCTGCTGTTATAGCTCATCCACCTCAAGGTTCAACATGGTGTGCATTCTAAGATGCTTTACTGCGTACCACAATTGTACAGTGTTGTTATCTGAGTTACTGTAGCCTTTCTATCAGCTTGAACCAGTCTGACCATTGTCCATTAATGTCTTTCATCAACATGGTGTTTCTGTCCACCCTCGGGATGTTTTTTTCTTTATTTTACCATTGTATGTCAATAGATTTTGATTTGTCTGTACTGAAGAAAGTTGAATTGACAAAGTATGAGTGATCTAGAAATATAAGTCTTCTGCTGCCTCGTAGATTCTGCCTCACAGATCGATCTGGGAGCAACAGTCACTGATACAGACATAGCTGTTCAGAGATGTTTCTCAGTTTATTGAAGGACGAATATGAGTATACTAGTGCATCTCAAAAAATTAGAATACCATGAAAAAGTTCCTTTTTTCATAATTTAATTCAAAAAGGTAAACTTTCATATATTCTATATTCATTACATGTAAAGTGAAATATTTAAAGCCTCATCATCTCATCATCTCTAGCCATTTTATCCTTCTACAGGGTCGCAGGCAAGCTGGAGCCTATCCCAGCTGACTACGGGCGAAAGGCGGGGTACACCCTGGACAAGTCGCCAGGTCATCACAGGGCTGACACATAGACACAGACAACCATTCACACCTACGGTCAATTTAGAGTCACCAGTTAACCTAACCTGCATGTCTTTGGACTGTGGGGGAAACCGGAGCACCCGGAGGAAACCCACGCGGACACGGGGAGAACATGCAAACTCCACACAGAAAGGCCCTTGCGCTCGAACCCAGGACCTTCTTGCTGTGAGGCGACAGCGCTAACCACTACACCACCGTGCTGCCCCTATTTAAAGCCTTTTTTGTTTTAATTTTGATGATTATGGCTTATAGCTCATGAAAATCAGAAATCCAGTATCTCAAATTATTAGAATATTCCCTAAGATCAATCAAAAAAAGGATTTACAATACAGAAATGTCCAACTTCTGAAAACTATATTCATTTATACACTCAATACTTGGTTGGGGCTCCTTTACCATGAATTACTGTATCAATGCGGTGTGGCATGGAGGTGATCAGTCTGTGGCACTGCTGAGGTGTTATTGAAGCCCAGGTTGCTTTGATAGTGGCCTTCAGCGTATCTGTATTTCTGGGTCGGGTGTTTCTCATCTTCCTCTTGACAATACCCCATAGATTCTCTATGGGGTTCAGGTCAGGCAAGTTGGCTGGCCAATCAAACACAGTAATATCATGGTCAGCAAACCATTTGGTAGTAGTTTTGGCACTGTGGGTAGGTGCTAAGTCCTGCTGGAAAAGGAAATCAGCATCTCCAAAAAGCTTGTCAGCAGATGGAAGCATGAAGTGCTCTAAAATCTCCTGGTAGATGTCTGTGTTGACTTTGGACTTGATAAAATACAGTGAACCAACACCAGTAGATGACATGGCACCCCAAATCATAGCAGACTGTGGAAACTTCACACTGGGCTTCAAACACCTTGGATTCTGTGCCTCTCCACTCTTCCTCCAGACTCTAGAACTGTGATTTCCAAATTAAATGCAAAATGTACTTTCATCTGAAAAGAGGACTTTGGACCATTGAGCAACAGTCCATTTCTTTCTCTCCTTAGCCCAGATAAGACACTTCTGACATTGTCTCTGGCTCAGGAGTAGCTTGATATTAGGAATGCGAAAGTTGTATCCCGGGCGGCACGGTGGTGTAGTGGTTAGCGCTGTCGCCTCACAGCAAGAAGGTCTTGGGTTCGAGCCCCGGGGCCGGCGAGGGCCTTTCTGTGTGGAGTTTGCATGTTCTCCCCGTGTCCGCGTGGGTTTCCTCCGGGTGCTCCGGTTTCCCCCACAGTCCAAAGACATGCAGGTTAGGTTAACTGGTGACTCTAAATTGACCGTAGGTGTGAATGTGAGTGTGAATGGTTGTCTGT
Source organism: Neoarius graeffei (assembly GCF_027579695.1). Classification (NCBI taxonomy): domain Eukaryota; kingdom Metazoa; phylum Chordata; class Actinopteri; order Siluriformes; family Ariidae; genus Neoarius; species Neoarius graeffei. The sequence goes on along the minus strand of NC_083586.1, from coordinate 45,346,937 downwards.
GTCTGTGTGTCAGCCCTGTGATGACCTGGCGACTTGTCCAGGGTGTACCCCGCCTTTCGCCCGTAGTCAGCTGGGATTGGCTCCAGCTTGCCTGTGACCCTGTAGAAGGATAAAGCGGCTAGAGATAATGTGATGTGTGTGTGAAGTTGTATCCCCTTTCTTGAAGATATCTGTTCGTGATGGGTCTTGATACACTAACACCAGCCTCAGTCCACTCCTTGTGAAGCTCTCCCAAGTTCTTGAATCAACTTTTCTTGACAATCCTCTTAAGACTGCGGCCATCCCTGTTGCTTGTGCACCTTTTCCAGCCACCCTTTTCAGCAATGACCTTTTGTGTCTTACCCTCCTTGTGGAGGGCATCAGTGATCATCTTCTGGACAACAGTCAAGTCAGCAGTCTTCCCCATGATTGTGGTTGTGTGTACTGAACTAGACCGAGAGATACACTGTGTTCATACTGTTTTACTCAAACTCGAAATGAAATATTCTAATATTTTGAGATGGGTTTTTTTTTATGTTTTTGTACTGTATGCCATACTGATTAAAATTAAAATAGAAAAATGCTTGAAACATTTTAGTTTATGTGTAATGAGTCTATAATATATAACATTTTCACTTTCTTAAATAACTGATGGAAAATATTGAACTTTTTCACAATATTCAAATTTTTTGAGATGCACTAGTATATCCACAATCAAGAGTGTGGTGTAGCAATATGATTGGAAAATATAATTTCTGGAAGCAGAGTTGGCTGATTGTGGCAGGGTAGCTTCAATGGGTGATGGAAAGTTATGAGCAGGATAGCTTTATGAAAAACAGAGCAGATGTGCAAGCAAAGATGGGTTTCAAGGATGTAACTGAAACTAGCCAAAACAAGTTACAAGCATGCCAAACAAATATTTCTCCCATGCATAAACTCTGGAGATTGTTGTGTGAAAATCCCAGATCAGCAGTTATAAAAATACTCAAACTAGTCTTGGTCACCAACAATCATGTCACGGCCAAAATCACTGAGATTACACCCCCACCCCGTTCTGATGGTTGATGTAAACATTACCCAAAGCTGCTGGCCTGTATCTGCATGGTTTTATGCATTGCACTGCTGCCACACAATAGGCTAATTAGACAATTGCATGAATGAGCATTTAATTGACACAATGAGTGCCAATGTGTCTTGGTCAAATCTTGATTATATGGCTTTGTCCAGATTGATGCCAGTTTCTTCCCTTTGAACAAATGTGCACACTTGAAGAGCTCCTGATTGTGGAATCATCAGCCTGACAAATCTGACTGGAGTTTCCCCAAAAGCATCGTAGTACAAAGCTTTTTAAATGGTTGAGCGAGCAAGCAACACAATCCTTGTTACATCCTTGAAACACTCTCGCTCCTAGTTAGGATGCTCTTGGTGTTAAGAGGCTTTTTAGAAACCCACCCCTGGTTGGTGTATTTTGTTTTCCTTCCAGAATGTGTAGTGTTAACCTCTAAAGAGTAACGTAATGTTTAGGAGTCTTAAGCGGTGGCTTGTCTGTGTACACAGATGCACACAGAGCAGTTAGTATGTTTGCCTTAGAATGAGGTATTTTGTGGAGAGTTTAGATCAACAAAACAGCTGAATTTGAGATATTTAGACATTAAAAATGGTGCCCAGTTAAATTCCCCCTGGGAATCTCATGAGGCAGCAGAGTTGCATCTGTAGAGTCTTATACATACTGTAGGTAGAGCTTATTTTATTACATATTTGCCCTTTAAATTCAAATTAGGAAATCAAAAATTCAAGTGACAGGGATTCCTTTTTCCATTTTAAACACCTTTATTTGAAGGTTGTTCTTTGGGCGTCTGGTTACCAGACAGAACATTACAAAACAATAATGCCACCATTGTCTTTTCATGTAGCTTGATACCATGCTGTTTTATGGAGCATATGTGCAATGGATTGAAAGTCATTTTATTAAAAAAAAACATTTTCAAAAAAAAAAAAAGGAACAGAAAAAGAACAGAGAACTGAAAAATTTGGAACAGACCAAACACAACGTATAAATATCTGACCTATTGGTTCAACACTTAACTGTACAGAGTCATTCTACACATGGAAAATACCGTTTGCAGCACAGTTCAGACCAGTGCCATTTCCCCCATTTTCCTTAAAATAGCGTCAAATTACTGACTAGTGTGCAAGTCTGTGTTTCTGTAGGGCATGTGTGCCTATTTTAAACATCCTATCCAATTTTGGGGATTTTCCTAACTCAATAAGTAGTTTGATGCATCATTAGCAGTTCAGTCTCTCCCACAGTTTGGATATTTCTGCCGACTACACCACATTTTTCCTTCGCTAACGAACACAATTCAGTACATAAACTTAGGACTGTGGGTTGATGACATCGGTACACTGGGGCTCGCAGAACGGCCCAAAGCGGCCGTACACATCTTTGGCCCTGACAGCAAAGTAATACGTAGAACCGGACACGAACTGGGTGAGTGTGCAGGCCATGGGCAGTGGCAGTGCCTTCACTTCACCAATCTTCTTCCACAGCGAGTGTGTAGGTGACTGTGTGGATGAGCCCGATGATGCATTCTGCTGGTCCTGGTGGTAGGCATAGAGGTGGTAGCTGTCCACCGGCGCACAGTTTCGCTCCGTCTCAGACACGCACCATGACAGCACAATGCCGTTCTGACTCTGCACACGCGCGAGCTTCAGTTGAGGCTGTTGAGGAGGAGATGTGTGCGCTGCCTCTGGGGGCAGACGAGTTGGTGGGGCCGGGGCTAATGGCAACGGAGGAAGAGAAGCCAAGGATGAAGAGCTTGTGCGCGATTTAGAGGGTGAGTCCTGAACAGATAACAATTGTTTAGTACAAACAACTACATTATACACATTTTTTGCAACTCAAACAGTTGCATGCTTAGACTACATTAATATTGGAAACAATGAATTACTCATACAACAAGCAAAACATGGAAAGTGTCAAAGCATTGCCAGCTGTTCTCAAGATCTAGTCACAGCCACTTACCACTGAGGGTCGATGCTGCGCTGAAGCACGACCTGCTTTAAAAAAAAAAAAAAAAAAAAGATCTTTAACTACAAATGTCAAAATAGGGCAATAATATTTACAGAGCTAATAGCCAGACTGAAAGATGTTCAAATATGAGAACTGATCAAGGGGGACCCAGCCAGCAATAGGAAGTCAACTAACTACTCAGGGCTAATGATCTATAGTGCAGAATAATAAACAAGAAAAAGAGAAGCAGTGAAATGGAGAAACTCACCAACAGAGGTGGAGCTCACTAATGCTGGGGGAGGCCCTGGAGCGCGCTGTGTATTGGTAGGAACAGCAGGAGCAGTAGCCTTCTGCACACCAGTAACTAAAAACACATAGCCAGCGAGAGAATAAGGGAGTGAAGGACCATATGGGCAAGTGAGCACAAAGTAAAGAAGAGGAGATGAGCAACAAGAGCCAAGTGGAGATGTAATAATTTACCTTGGACATCATCATCATCCTCAGTTAGGTCAATGACTGAACCCTTGGGACGAGCAGGCTGTGAAGATGACAGGAAGTAATAAATGTTTACTTTGCAACTGAACTAGCAATGTGACAGAATGCTGGATTGTCTACCATAAGGAACTCTGAAGTTACACTGTTATGGCTATGCTATATGCATCACTAAAAACTAAATACCAGTTGTGGTAATTTTAAATACTGAAAACACGGGGAGGAGGGGGAACACCCATACCACACAAAACCCCACCCCACTCTACCATACAGCCCTTTATGATGTTTGACATGTTATGTATACACGCACATGAGGTTTAAAAACACCAGTGTACTACATTTACCTGAGCAGGAGATTTGGCTGGAGCAGAGTGGGTGGCTTGATTATCTGAAATGAAAAGAGCAAGATATTCAAGTATTTTCAGTGAATTGAATTATATCTAGTGAAATATGCATTATTACACATGCAAGCTAAATTACAAAAAAAAAAAACCTGCATGTTAAGTGTTCACACAAAATAGAGCTGGCAAGTATGAGTACACACACCTGTTTTGGATGCCATTTCAGAGGCTGATGGTGGACCAGCCGCAGCTGCTGCTGAGCCTGTTGCAGCAGGGCCTGTGGTTGCCGGGGACGATGAAGCAGTAGCCATTCCAACCACGGTGGCACACTGTGTTGGGGCACGGGCTGTTGTCACAGAGATACCAGCATTAGGTGAGCTCGCGGTGCCTGTGCCACCCTGGTACACTGGCCTACTTGGTGGCATCTGAGTCACTGCCGAAGATGCAGAGGCGGCCAATGAAGAGGGAACAGACGAGGAGGAGGTTGCAACGCTTCCTGCTGTCTTCTGCAAAATAAAAGTGGTGGCTGTTGTGGTCTTGGCCTTGCTAAGGCTGTTAACCGTGGCCAAGGAGGACACAGGAATCAGGCCAACTCCTCCAGCTATGGTCCCGGCCTGGCCATTAGCCACAGCTAGTGGCAGCTGGATTAGCAAAGGCTGGATGGACATCGGTTGGCCAGCTGATGTGGCCGTGCTAGTCGTCATGGCACCTGTGTTTGGGCGGGGCTGCAGCAGTAGAGTGCCTGGCTGGGCCTGGCCACTCAGAGAGGAGCTGGTGGAAGAGGGTGTAGAGTTTGTTGTTGTGGTTATGAGCTGGAGGATGGGTGCAGGGGCGGCCAATGCTGAGGAGGTCGGTGTACTTGGAGTGGAGTGAGGTTTGGGCTGAGTTGGGGTAGCTGAAGGACACGAGAAAGACCAAGTATCGTTTGATAAATAAAGCCTAGTTTCAATATCTGAAACAATCCTAGACTTTAGTGGTTAGCTTCATAACATGACTAACCCAGAAAAACATGCACTCACCACTAGAACTGGATGATACTGCAGAAGGACTGGACAGCTTTGTGTCCAGCATGGCCCTTACGGTGCTGTAATAAAACAAATATATACAGTTTCCATTATATTTCAGTCCGCTATTTCAAGTCTAAAAGCAAGTTGCAGTGGAGTATAAACACACCCTTTTAAAAGCACCATATAGGGTTTTCCCCCCCCCTTCAGATAAACATCCTTTTCTCTGTTGCATCAACCATTACATTACACTTGGGTCCACAAGAGCTGGTCAAGAAAAAATGTATTTAAAAAAAAAAACCCTGCCTAATACTGCATAGGTCCCCCTTTTGCCACCAAAACATCTCAGAGCCATCAAAGCATGGACTCCACAAGACCCCTGAAGGTATGTGGTGGTATCTGGCACCAAAATGTTAGCAGCAAATCCTTCACAGGTCCTGCAAATTTAGAGGTGGGGACTCTATGGCTCGGACTTGTTTGTCCAGCACATACCACAAATGCTCACTCAGATTGAGATCTGGGTAATTTGAAGGCCAAGTCAACATCTTGAATTACATCAAGTTCCTCAAAGTATTCCTGAACAATTTTTGTAGTGTGGCAAGGCACTTTATCCTGCTGAAAGAGGCCACTGCCATTAGGGAATACTACTGTTACAAAGGGGTGTCCTTGGTCTGCAACAATGTTTAGGTAGGTAGTATGTGTCAAAGTAATATCCACATGAATGCCAGGATCCAAGGGTTTCCCCAGAGCATTAGATTGCCTCTGCCAGCTTGCCTTCCCCCTCAAAATACATCCTGGTGCCGTCCCTTACCTAGGTAAGCACCACACACACACACACACAGCTATCCACATGATCTAAAAGAAAATGTGATTCATCAGACCAAACTACCATTTATTGCTCTATGGTCCAGTTCTGATGCTCATGTGCCTGTTGTAAGAGCCTTCAGCAGTGGACTGGGGTCAGCATGGGCACTCTGACTGGTCTGCAGCTACACATCCCCATACACAGCAAGTTGCAATGCACGGTGTTCTGGAACCTTTCTATCATGGTCAGCAGTAACCATTTCAGCAATTTGTACTACAGTAGCTCTTCTGTGGGATTAGACCAGATAGGTTAGCCTCCACTCCCATTGTGTATCCATGAGCCTTTGGTATCCATGACTCAGTCACCAGTTCACTGATTGTCCTTCCTTGGACCACTTTTGGTAGGCACTAACCATTGCATACCAGGAACACCCCTCAACACCAAGACTTGCTGTTTTGGAGATGCTCAGACCGAGTTGCCTGGCCATCACAATTTGGCCCAATCAGGCAACAAGAGAACGGACTGTTCTCTTGTTGCCTGATGCATCCCACTCCTTAACAGGTGCCACTGTAACAAGATCAATATTATTCACTTCATCTGTCAGTGGTTTTAATGTTATGGCTGGTCTGTGCAAATAGAGTTAAATGTCCCAATGGCTTGGTCATTATATTTCCTAAAAATCATGGTTCACTTAAAAAAAAAAAAGGGGGGGGGGGGATTAGCTTGTGGAAAACACACTGGAAGGAGTTGGGTTAAAAAAAAAAAAAAAAAAGGGTAAAAGCCGTTTCAGATCGAGGCACACTTTTCTGATCGCCCTGCATACTGTTGCCTACTCAAGCATCTCCGATATTGTATTAAAAAAAAACCAAACTCCCATAAGAAATGCGGTGCAACACACAATATCTGCTGGAATGTGAGAGCATTGATTCATTGATAAAAACCTGAGGTCCGTTTCACAAAGCAGGTTTAGTGAAAACTCTGAGTCTGTAAACCCTGAAATGAGGGGAAACTCTGGGTTTTCCATTTCACAAAAGGGAGGGAACTAAACCAGGGAAAGAAGGGAAACTCAAGCCTGTTTCACAAAGAGAGGGAACTTAATCTCTCGGACTGTTACCATATACTGCAACAACCTCTGTGAATCTAACCTGGTCGGGACCAGGTTTTTATCAATGAAACAGGGGTTTTTCTCTGTCTCCGCCCTCTTTCACAGACACACCATTTGATCTCATTCAATCAGCAGAAAGAGTTTTAGCGTAGTTCTGCCATCTGTCATTCAAATAAAATCAGTAGTTAGTAGGCATTGGAAGTCCATTAGGTAACTTTTTCATGAACATGGCATGTCCTTTTGATCACGATCCCGTTGATGAAGGTACAGCATTACGAGCATATATGCATTACAAAAAGGTTAGACGCCATACTGTAGTTTACCCTGCAAGACTCAATGTTTCAATATTACATCACTTTTAGCGATTTTAACAAAAGGTCTGCAAACAGGTTTGGGGTTCCCCCCCAAGACCACATTTACACCGTAATGTAATCATATGAAAAATACCATTACAGACTGGTGGAGCAGCGTGCCGAAAATATGTATTTGGTCCAAGGTGTGGGGTTTTTTTTCCCATACGTCGCCAGCTCTTTTGCCAGTAGCGCATCACTTGCGCAGGTCTGGGGTTACCCCGCAATTTTTGGGTTGTTCTATTATTAGGCTACCGCATAAAAGTGGTCACATTGTGTGCTCAATACCTGTATACAGCGCTGAAATAAAATGTTTTGCAATGAATAAGAAGTGTTTGGAGTTAACAACATATTAACACTAGAAGGCCCAAAGTGCAGACTTTAGTCTGCAATGAAATCCCCCCCAAATTTGTGAATAAGTATAACATACCATTACCTGCCTCCCATTGTTGTGTAAAGAAGCCTACCGTATTTTCTGGACTATAGAGCGCACCTGTATATAAGCCGCATCCGCTCTATTTAAAAAAAAAAAAAAAAAAAAAAAGATATACAAGCCGCACCGGGCTATAAGCCGCAGATATCTATGTTGAAAAATTAGATATTTACTGCATGTACAGAACGATTTTGTACTGTAAATGTACATGTATGTACCTGAACAGATTCTTTCCGAACAGTGCCTTTTAACACGGCAGCAACTTTGCTGATTAAAATGGAACAGAACCAAGAGAAAGTAACCGGTATTTATTTACCTTCATTTCTCCTGTGTTTGAAACCACAAGTCACTTTAATCATCTTCGCTGAAACCCATGAAGTCGTCTTCTTCAGTGTCGGAGTTGAACAGCCTCAGAAGCGCTTCGTCACATCTGTCTCCATCAGTCTCGCTCTCCGTGTCACTGTCATCCTCCGGTGAAGTTAGCTCTGAAGGTGCGCTGCTCTCTTCGCGTAGCAGTCCAGCCTTTCGGAACCCGTTGGTGATGGTGGATTCTTTCACAGCAGTCCACGCTGTTAGGATCCACTGACAGACATCAGAAAAGGATGCTTTTCGCATGCGGCCAGTTTTTGTGAAAGACTTCTCACCACTTGTCATCCAAGTCTCCCACTCAACCCGGAGTGCAGCTTTAAATGCCCGATTCACACTGATGTCAAGTGGCTGCAAATACTTTGTTGTACCTCCAGGAATCACAGCTGGAATGGAGTTTGTTTTCTTGATCGCTGCTTTCACAGAATCTGTGATGTGGGCCCTCATGCTATCCAAAACAAGCAGTGCTTTTTTCTGGTGAAAAAATCCTCCCGGGCGCTTACCGTAGCACTCCGTTAACCATTCATTCATTAGGCCTTCCATCATCCACCCTTTGGTGTTAACTTTGACCACTATGCCTTTCGGGAGTTGTTCTTTCGGCATAGTTATGCGCTTAAAAATCACCATTGGTGGAAGTTTTTGTCCGGATGCCGTGCATGCCAGAACGCAGGTGAAGTGCGTCTTCTCGTAGCCTGTTGTTTTCAACAACACGGATGATGCACCTGTCTTGTTAACAGTCTTGGTCAGTGGCAGATCAAACGTCAAAGGGACTTCATCCATATTTATGATGTCGTCTGGTCCGATGGAGTTTTCTTGTATCTTTGTTTCAACGAATTTGTGGAAGTTTTCAATTTTTTCCTGATAGTCAGGGGGGAGTTGCTGACAGAGTGGTCCGTGCCCTAATGGACAGGTTTTTACGTCTCATAAATCTGAAACACCATGACGGCCCAGCTTTGAAATCTTCAATATTCATTTCGCGGGCGATTGTTTCGGCTTTCAGTCGGATCTGTATAGTGGATACACCTTGGCCACCTGCTCTCTGTGTGTTCACCCAGTCCTCCAGGACATTTTCAAGTTCAGGCCACCTGCTTTTATGTCCTCTGAAAGCTTTTCTCGACTTTTGGCATTGCATGAGCTCTTCCTGCTGCCGCCTCCAACGTCTCACCATAGATTCACTGACGCTAAGCTTGCGTGCAGCAGCACGGTTTCCTTCCTGGATAGCAAACTCGATGGCCTTCAACTTAAAACTTGCATCATACGAACTTCTTCGTGTGGTTTGCATGAAGGGGCAAGGATTTGAAAATAATTACCAGTTAGTAATTTGTCATGCGTGTTCTATCTGCTAAAGATCTGCTAATTCTTCTTTGCATTGATTTTTCGTCGATCTTATTTTTGATTCTACTTCCGGTTAGAGTGCCCCTAGCGGTGGAAGAAAAATCCACAGAATAGCCGCACCTTTGTATAAGTCGCATAGTTCAAAACCTAGGAAAAAAGTAGCGGCTTATAGTCCAGAAAATACGGTAATTATTGTGTTACCTGAGAAATAGCCTCTTTGTTTCTAACCCTAACCAGACTTCACACTCCGTGTGTTTACATGCACATCTAAATCGAGCTACTGTCGGTAATCGAGCCAAGGGTCCCAGCAGGGGTGCCAGAGAAATCCAATCCTACATGCACACAAGGAAATCGAGCTATTGTGTGAGGTACATTGTGCACCCGAGCCACAGGTGGTGCTACACGCCCCATCGTGTTGGTACACTTCCAGTTGTAGTCATGAAGAGCTATTCAAGAGTATAAAGTTTTCAGTTCCGTGTTCAAGCTGTTAGGCTTGCTCTAACAGACTGTATGGCTACAAACTGTCCTGCGCAGACCACTTTTGTAAGACAACTTATTTTGCACAATTGTATATTTTTCTAAAGTCCATTTTTTGCTTACAATTTAACTTGTCTTAATAAACACAAAAAGTTCAATTGTTTTGTTTTTATTGACATTCTTCAGATGTTAGACACTATATATTATATATATATATATATATATATATATATATATATATATATATATATATATATATATATATACACACACACACACACACACACACACACACACACATATATACAGTGACTTGTTTATGTACACAATTCACAGCTATGCAACAGCTGTACAGATGTATTTGGTGATACAGTAAGTGAGCTAAATTTTAACAGTGCAAACAATGCCACAAAAAGAAAAGATTCATGATGCAGTTGTCATGATTCGTTGTCATGCCGACCAAGGCTGTTGTGTTTCCCGCTTGTGGTCTCGTCACTTCCGGAAGGGGCAGTGCTGAAGTAAGTAGCTCGACTACGTAGCTCAATAGGATATACATGCACTAAGTAGCTCGGCTAAAATTGCATAATCTAGGTCGTGTAGCTCGATTACGAGAAATCAAGTTCGGTTCAATTTCAGCCTAGCTAAGGTGTTTCCATGGCATTTAGAACTTCGATTTCAGTCGAGCAACGGCAGAAATTCGATTTTCTCTATGTGCATGTAAACGCACTGACTGTCACAACCAAGGCAACCAAGAAGGATCAGTTCTAACCCCAACCCCAAATCCTGGATCTAACCCCAACCTGAGCTCACCCCTAACCCAACCCCTAGCCTTAGCCCCTAGGCCAAAACCTAGCCTCAAATAATAATGGAATAATAACCCAAATATAACATGGGGGTATTGACCAGGCACTTGCGGAGCATTGAAAATGGGGCTCGGGAAGGACAGTGCACAACACAGCCTTGGCCTAGGCCAGGATGTGGATCTTTCCAGAAACCCTAACCCAAGTGTGTGATTGAGCAGGACAGTTCAGAGACAGACCACATCAGATGAGGAGGAAGAAAACATGCACGTCAAACCCCCTTGTAATAAAAAACAAAATAGTTGCAGATGTGGGCATAACACCTGGATCCACAGAGAAGGCGAAAGATGGCACTGTGTGGTTCCACCACAAAGTTGGAGACTTTTCTGCTCATGAAACTCCACAAACAGCATTCAATGGATCTGGAGGGCCAACAGTTTGCAACACACAAAAATCACAAGTCGCCTTCAAAGCTTCCTGTGTTTGTTGGATATCAGTATGTTGTTGACCATCAGAGACTGCACAGTCCAGGAGGGCCATAGAACAAATCCCAGCTGGCAGCTGAGTGTCTTCGAGCTGATGGCGTTCCTCACAATCCTTTTTCGAAGGGCTGCCAAGGGCTACATTGGTGCCATGTGACTCATGTGGGCCAATAGATTCGGCAACCCAGATATCAAAGCCATAATGCCTCGTAACCGCTTTCTTGAAATAAAGTGGTACCTTCGCTTCGACAACAAGGACACCCGCAAGGAGCGCATATAAACGGACAAATTTGCAACAATTTCAGACATCTGGCAGGGGTTTGTTCAGAATTGTGTGTCGTCCTACAGTCCAGGGCAACATGTTACCGTGGATGAGCAGTTATTTCCTTCAAAGGTTCGTTGTCCCTTTCTGCAGTACATTGCATCCAAGCCTGACAAGTTTGGAATCAAGTTTTGGATTGCAGCAGATCTGGACACAAAATACATGTGTAATGCCATTCCTTACTTGGGAAAAGATCCCACTCGTCCAACGGGAGAGAGGCTATCAGAGAATGTTGTTTTGAAATTGATGGAACCATTTATGGACCAGGGAAGGACTGTAACTATGGACAATTTCTTCACCTCTTTGTCTTTGGCTAACAGGCTTCTTCAACGAACAACAACTCTGCTTGGCACCATCAACAAAAATCGTCAGGAGCTACCAGCAACTGCAAAGGAAACCTCGGGGCGCCAGTTGTACTCCACAGGTGTTCACATCTGGAAGTGCCTTGCTGATGGTGTTTGCAACAAAAAAAAAAAAGAAATATGTCTTCTGAGCACCATGCATCAGAAAGTGGAAATTGTGGACACCCAAAAACCAAAACACTGTTGATTACAACCATTTCAAATGCGGCGTTGATATCATGGACCAGAAATTACGCAACTACTCGGTGCATGCAGGAACACGAAGATGGCCCATGGCTGCGTTTTACAACCTGCTTGACATGGCTGTCACAAATGCACATGTCTTGTACACAGCATGTACAGGATCCAAAGAAAGTCGCCAATTGTTCATGCTGGAGCTTGGAGAGGAACTTCAAAACAGGCTTTTGCAGGAAAAGGCACAAGGGGAAGAACACAAACAGCAGCATGAGAGAGTTTCTCAGAAGAAAAAGACAGTGCCAGGTGCGCATACTCTGCAATAATAACAGAAGCACCGAACTTTGTGTACGCTGCCGCAAATACACCTGTGGCAAATCTAGGAAAGACTCACCATGGGAATGTGGAAACTGCTAGGTGGGACAACTGTATGCTACATTTCTGTGCTTTGTATAGCCTCCATATGTAGTGAGCCTGCTTTTCTTAGTGTGAAATAAACATTTATTTTCTTCTTGAAGTTATACTGTGTTTGTAGTTTTTCCAAGCTGAAATAGTGTTTTTGGGGGCACTAATTCCAGTCAGTCATCGGTCCTCTGACATTATGAGCTTGGCAGAGTAAATTGTCATTGAAATTGGGGTGTAACCTACAACCAAATTACCATTCATGAATAGCAACCTCAGTGGGGGGTGGAGTGGCTGTTCACAATACAATGGAGACCGTTAGCACCTTGAGAGGAATACACAATTTTTGCAGAGGGGAGGGGGCATGCAGCAGAAGTGAAAATCTCTGGGCCTTTTAATGAACTGTGTTTATCACATCAACAAAGAAAAAAAAAAGCCACACAATGCCAAGGCTCAGGAAAAGAACCACAGTGCCGTGATTAGTTAGGCCATCAATGACTGACAGAGCCCCGGCACATAACTAAGCATTATAAAGTGAAAAAAATATTTTTATTGAAAAAACAAGAATGTAATGGTTTCTAAAATGATTTTACCTAACGAAATTTTCTGCTTTAATCCACATTTGCTGGTGTTGAGCGTTTTTTTTTTTTGCTTCTCAAAGTCATCTCTTATCACAGATCACTCACTGCTGGAGTGTGCAAGCTTCCCTGCCCCCTATTTGTTGAAAATCTTCTGTATATGTCAGGTTTTTAATATTGATTTATTATTATAATTGTTAATAATTAATCTGCAGAGACACTGTATAAGCTAGTTTATTTTTATGATACATATATTGAATGATGGGCCGCCATTGTCATATCATTAATGGGAAACATTATCATTATTATGCTAGCCTATTAATGTAACAAGAAAAGAAAGCGCGGATACTGTTCAAAAGGTGTAAGAGCCATGAAAATGCTTGCGGCATAAATATCTGGCCAGTGCGGTCCTTGCTGGTGGCACTGCTTATAAAAGTCCTCCTCCCGCTCAGCAGAAAGAGCTCGGAGCTCAATGTCTGGCAAGGGAGTTGTTGCAGCCGGGGTCCTAGGGGTGGGTCCAGCAAAGGCTGGTGTTGAGGGATTGGTCTGTGGGCCCACTTCTGCCAATCACATGTGGCCCCCATCACATCACACCCCACCTCCCATCCCCGCCAAGTTAACGTTAAATGTCACCACTGTGCCACAGTAGGTTACATTACAACCAAGGTGAAGTGCAGCAGCAGAGAGAATTCCCAGCAGATTCGTTCAATGAGAGAAAATGAAAGTCAACACAAGAGAAGGCAAAATTTAGCATGCAGGGGCATTAACGTTACACAGAGCTGTGAGATCACTACAAAGAGAGACCACCACGATGCTCAGCTCCCAGAAAACTGCAGAAGTAAGTATCCAACTCATTGAGGGAATGTAAAATAGTTTACATTAAAGTACGTACGAAAGCAATTGATTTTTTCTCTAATGTTTTTCCTTAATTTTCACAGCAATATCCTTGCTGCAATCGATGATCTGACAAAGACCAACACCGAAATGAATGCCCGAGCCATTCAGCAGAAAATCAAGGCAGATTTTGGTGTTGAAGTGAGCACGACAAGTATACGCCGTGCTCGCAGATGGATGGGTTGGAAATTCTCCAAGACCCGTTTCTGCCCAATGCTGAAGGAGCGCAACAAAGAGGCAAGGCTGCAGCAAGCTTCTGAGTGGAAGGCGTCAGGGGAGACATGGCACAATGTACTCTTCACCAACGAAACGACAGTTGCACTGGAGCACTTTGCAAGGCAAAGTTTCCACAGAAAGGACCACTTCGTTTCAAAACCACAACACCCATTGAAGCTGCATGTATGGGGAATGATTTCCAGGCGAGGGGCAGATCCCTCTGTCATCTTTGATGGGATAATGGACAGAACCTACTTCGAGGAGACCATCATAAAAGAATTTGCGGGGCCATACGTCAAGAAATATTTTGGGTCTGATCACCGCTTTTTCCAGGACAACGATCCAAAGCACACCGCAGCTGCAGCTTGCATGGCATCAGAGGGCATCAACTGGGTTAAAACTCCAGCAGAGTTCAATTGAATCCAATTGAACTGGTTTGGCACTCCATGAAGGACTATATCCACAAAGAGGCAAAGCCAGGTACAAAACAGGAGCTAGTCCAGGCCATACATGTGTTCTGGGAGACGAAAAGGACCATGGATTTCTGCAACAGACTTATAACGTGTTTATCAAACGTGATAAATCTGGTTATTAGGAAGAAAGGAGGGGATAGTGGGAAATGATAACCATCTTGTCGGTTCAAATACGATACTGTTTTGTGATTGCACTGTGTGTGCATGTTTTAATAAAAATACACAAATGGCATGAACCTCTCTACTGTCTCTTATTACACTAAAGAAAGGGCCTGACCGAGTCATTGCGTATTATTGAAAAAAAAAAAAAAGAATGAATGATACACGGACTGTGTATCATTCGTTCTTTCCATTTTTAATTGGCAATCATCTCATCTCATTATCTCTAGCCGCTTTATCCTGTTCTACAGGGTCACAGGCAAGCTGGAGCCTATCCCAGCTGACTATGGGCGAAAGGCGGGGTACACCCTGGACAAGTCGCCAGGTCATCACAGGGCTGACACATAGACACAGACAACCATTCACACTCACATTCACACCTACGGTCAATTTAGAGTCACCAGTTAACCTAACCTGCATGTCTTTGGACTGTGGGGGAAACCGGAGCACCCGGAGGAAACCCACGCAGACACAGGGAGAACATGCAAACTCCACACAGAAAGGCCCTCGCCGGCCACGGGGCTCGAACCTGGACCTTCTTGCTGTGAGGCGACAGCGCTAACCACTACACCACTGTGCCGCCAGGCTCATATCAAAAAAGTAAAAAATATGAAAAACCAGTCATTTTTTTCGTTTTTTGTGTTAAAATAAAAAGAAATAAAATAACCGGTCACTTTTTCATTTTTTGATTGCCGAGTGAAAATAGAAAGAATGAAATGATACACGGATTCAAACAATTAAGCTATGCTTTCATCACAAGCATATTGTTTAGCGTGCCCTATAAGGCCTACTTCATGAAACAGTGATCAGTGGCTATATTCAACTTGTAATAGATTTCAGTAGTTAGTAAAGTCTTATAAGCAAAAAAAAAAGTCCGTTTTCAGTCATCCCAACATTGCCACTATTTAATATTGCCTAGCCTATTTGAAAGCAGGACCTACATGTAACGCTAAAAAGTGCAGTGTTTCATTGCAAGGGTCACTTTTTTTTTTTAATATTTATTTTTGAGCGAGTTTGCCTTTGTTTAATAGTAGCTGGTATAGAGGTTGGCAGAAAACAGGGAGAGGAGTGAGGGTGAAAAACCCAAGGCAAGAATCAAACCATGTTTCAGGAGTTACAAGACATGTGCAGTAACCACCAGACTACCAAGACCCACAGTTTTGCCTAGTCCTGCACTGAAAAAAGTAACCTATAGAATTTACCCAATAAATCTGAGGTAACAATTTGCATTGACTTGTTTGGGGTAGATTTAATTCCATATATTGAGTATAAAATAACTGAAATAAAAAGCTATGAAATACTTAAATAAATTGGGTAAAATTTACCTCACATTTATGTATCTATTCAACAGCTACTTTCTCATTGAAATTGGGTAAAATTCTCTTGTTTGCTAGTAGGTAATACCTGATAATTACTAATCAAAGGTAATTAATATCACTTAGTAACCATTACTTTTTCGGAGAAGGTAAGATGTACCCCCCAAAAAAAGACTTTCAGATGGTTCATCATCTCAATGTTTTTAATCCAGAAAAAAAAAAAAAGAAAAAAAAAAAACAGAATAAAGTGCAGTACAACAGCTTCACACAACATTTCAAGTAATGAACCTGTTTTATAACTCACTAAACTAACAGCCGGAGAGAGGAAGATGGCAGTCCGAGAGTTCCCGGTCCCGCTCACTCAGACGCACAGTCTGACGCATGCGCAATTTGGAGCACAGGACTCATGGCTTTGGGGTATATTTTACCGTATTTTTCCATGTAACAGTTGTTACTGTTAACAAATAGGTAGCATATGTATAATTTACCCATTACTTTATAATTCCTTGGCTGACTGCAATAATCAAGAACATTTTTTATCTGGTTTGCATAGATTATATTTACCACTCTCCAAAATCACTTCTTACAGTGTGGCAGCCTGACAGATAGTTGCCTTGGAAACATGCTTAGAGTCACTGATGTTAAACTATGAATGCCAAAAAGCAACACAAAGAATGTAGGCCTATTACAAAATGATACGAGGGCTGAGGATATTGTTCAGATGAATGATCGATTGTACAGAAAAACGGAAACACTCAAACATAACGATAAACTATCCAGCCGGGTCTGATCACATTCTCCCCACGGAGATATAGTATGTGCTTCAATATTAACTGGCTCTTTAAGAAGAGGACGCACCAGTCTGCAGGCTTCAGTCTGAACCAGCTTTGTGAAACCGAAAACCCAGAGTTTCCTTCATCTCAGAGTCAACATACTCAGTTTTTCCACAAAACCTGCTTTCTGAAACGGAGCCCCGTGTAGCCGGTTCTTTCGCCGATAGCATCGCTTGCGGAGGGCTGGGGTTACCCTGCAATTTTCGGGTTGTCACAAATTGTAACAATTAACGATGCAGCAAATAAAAAAATGTCTGAGTAAAAGCATCAAACTCATCGAAAATATGTAGTGAAGTAAAAGTGGAAGTACTGTAGGGGAAAAAAAAAAAAAAAGCCTACACCAGTAAAGTACAGATACAGCATTTTAGTACAATAGTGAAGTAGTGTTACTTCGTTAAATCTCTGCCAAAGCAACGTGTAAAAACATTCAATAAAATGATTTAATATCCAATATCTAATCTATCCTAATCGTTTTGGGAAGAATCATCATTTGTAGTAAACTATAATAGGCTATACAGTCAGCAACTTTTTTTTAAATTTTGTTGTTACTGTATGTGCCGCCTGTCCTCCCAGCATTTGGCAGTTTCAAATCTGATGCATTTGTTTAACTTGCATAATATGCATTTTTGCCTCTAAACGGAATGACTGTAGGCTATGTTTTTTTTTTTTATGAGAGAAGCGCCATCTAATGGCGACACCACGGAATCGAATGAATGGGCGTGTTTAGAATTAAAATAGGAGACGGAGAGGGTGTAAGCCCTGGCTGGCAGCCCGCTGGCTTTCAGCTGGAAACGGCATGGCAGTCGCATGGCGTGCAGCTGGAACGGGAAAAATTCAGTGGCTCCTACCGTAGGTTAGCCTCCACTCCCATTGTGTATCCACGAGCCTTTGGTATCCATGACTCAGTCACCAGTTCACTGGTTGTCCTTCTTTGGACCACTTTTGGTAGGCACTAACCATTGCATACCAGGAACACCCCTCAACACCAAGACTTGCTGTTTTGGAGATGCTCAGACCCAGTTGCCTGGCCATCACAATTTGGCCCAATCAGGCAACAAGAGAACGGACTGTTCTCTTGTTGTCTGATGTATCCCACTCCTTAACAGGTACCACTGTAACAAGATCAATATTATTCACTTCATCCGTCAGTGGTTTTAATGTTATGGCTGGTCTGTGCAAATAGAGTTAAATGTCCCAATGGTTTGGTCATTATATTTCCTAAAAATCATGGTTCACTTCAAAAAAAAAAAAAAAAAAAGATTAGCTTGTGGAAGACACACTGTAAGGAGTTTCCTCTTCTGTATGCCATAACGAAGGCCATTAATGCCATCATGTTCAGTCAAAATCAGCTTTCTGGAAAAAAAATCACCCACTATTGTGTCAGCATTAACTGGCTACAATGCCTCTTCAATCCAGTGGATGGCTTCTTTAAAAAGGTGTCAAATCCATCCATCAGTGCGTTTACATGCACATAGAGAGAATCGAATTTCTGCCGTTGCGCGACTGAAATCGAAGTTCAAAATGCCATGTATACACCTTAATTCGGCTGAAATTGAACCGAACTTGATTTCTCGGAATCGAGCTACATGACCTAGATTATGCGATTTTTGCCGAGCTACTTAGTGCATGTATACCCTATCGAGCTACGTATTCGAGCTACTTACTTTAGCACTGCCCCTTCCGGAAGTGACAAGTGACGAGACCACAAGCGGGAAACACAACAGCCTCGGTCGGCATGACAACGGCATGAATCTTTTCTTTTTGTGGCATTGTTTGCACTGTTAAAATTTAGTTCACTTACTGTATCACCAAATACATCTGTACAGCTGTTGCATAACTGAATTGTGTACATAAACAAGTCATTGTATTTGTGTGTGTTTATATATATATAAATAAATAAAATGTCCAACATCTGAAGAATATCAATAAAAACAAAACAATTGAACTTTGTGTGTTTATTAAGACATAAGTTACATTGTAAGCAAAAAAAAAAAAAATTTTGTAAGCAAAAAATGGACTTTAGAAAAATATACAATTGTGCAAAAATAAGTTGTCTTACAAAACAGTGGTCTGCGCAGGACAGTTTGTAGCCATACAGTCTGTTAGAGCAAGCCTAACAGCTTGAGCACGGAACTTGTGAACACGGAACTGCCAGTGTTGCCAGACTGGGCAGTTTTAAGTGCATTTTGGCGGATTTGAACATGTTTTGGGCTGGAAAACGTCAGCAGTATCTGGCAACACTGCTGATAACTTTGTTTATACTCTTGAATAGCTCTTCTTCATGACGACAACCGGAAGTGTACCAACACGATGGGGTGTGTAGCGCCACCTGTGGCTCAGATGCACAATGTACCTCACACAATAGCTCGATTTCCTTGTGTGCATGTAGGATTGGATTTCTCTGGCACCCTGCTGGGACCCTTAGCTCGATTACCGACAGTAGCTCGATTTGGATGTGCATGTAAATGCACTGCATGACTCGCTCAGGTGACCGGGGCTGTAATTCTTTAAGTGACTCACTATTACCCCTTTTCCACCAAATCAGTTCCAGGGCTGATTCGGGGCCAGTGCTGGTGCTGGCTCACAACTCATTCAACTTGCGAGCCAGCTGAGAACCAGTTTGCTTTTCCATAGCTCGGGGTGCTAAGAGGATCCATGTCATTACGTCACTGTATACGTCAGTTACGTTGCTGCGTTTGCATAAACCTTGGCGCGAACATTGAAGCAACACGGAGAAGAAGCAGCAGCAACAACAATTTCACATTTGTACAGCTGCTGCTTCTGGCTTTATGGTGCTTCATTGGGATCAGAAAACGGCAGATCCACTATGTTTGTGTTGATCGACAGGTTTTGAGTGGACGGCGATTACGTTCTTTACCTAATAACGTTTTGATTCTTACTTATACTGAATGCGAGATGGTTATGTTAGCCTTTGTTATGAGCTAACGTTAGCCGGTGTTATGTCGGCTTTGGCGGTCTTGCTAACGTTGTTGGTCTTAACAACTCCGCCCCCCCGCTGATGTAAGCGGTTCTTTCCTCTGGCCCAGCAAAGAGCTGGTGCTAGCCTGGAACCGGTTTTTCTGGCCCCAGAGCCAGTTCTTTGTCAGTGGAAACAGAAAACCCGGTTCCAAACTAAGCACTGGCCCCGAACCAGCCCTGGAACTGATTTGGTGGAAAAGGGGCATGTGATGCAGAGTTCCACCAAGTATGGTTACCAGTAAAGGGGTCATTTTCTTTTCGAGGTCTTCATCTGCAACATCGGATGTTTATTCCCTTGGCAAACCTCTATGCACAGAAGTGTAACTGGGTGATGTGTCACTGCCAGCAGCACTTATTCTGAACTGATAACTGGGTCTTTAAATAATGTCATATCACAAATTTCTGTCTTTGGAGGCAGCATTTGAAGAGGGTCTTCCAGTTTGCACCAGCTTTTCAAGTTTCCCCATCAACACAAAATACCATTTTCAGTTTCATAGATCACAATGTCAAAGTACTCTTGTAGAGAGCGTGCACGTGAGGTCACGAGGTCATGTGATATTTGTTTATCTGCCATCTTGTACGGCATGGCCGCGCATAGAACTTAGACGAACCCGTTCTAATTATCAAGTGTGTGGGAGTAGATCTTTCGAGAATGGTTCTCTTGTTCAGCATTTGGTTGTACCAATAGACAGAGCCAAAAGGAGGGCCTGTCATTTTATAGATTCCCCGCAGACGAGGAGAGACGCACAAAATGGGTGTCCGCTGTGCGAAGAGAAAACTGGTACCCCAGTTCTACCAACTGAATTTGTAGTGAACACTTCATATCAGGTAGGTGTAATTCTAATTCAATACTCCTAGTACATCTGTTAAGTTGATTTTCGGATTGATAGCGGTGATGTGGATTTTTTTTTCAGACAAAAACATACATATTTACAACCCTGTCATTATCTGGAACTGAGTTTAGATTTTGAACATTCTTACGATAAAACGTCCTGCATAGTCTCTTTATGATAAACGTCTTAATGCCACTTACCCGTGAGGTTATCAAGTAGACATTCTTCTTCGGAACCTTCCAGAGGTATAGTTGGGATACCCATCCCGCAACAAAATATTTATAAGCTTCCAGGCTCTTGTAAGCTTTGAGGGCTTTGCCAGTGTAACACAATTCACGATTAACAAGAAAATTGTAAATGTCGTGGTAGGCCAGATCAGGCAAATCGCTGGCACCGCAGCTCCGAATTTCCCTGAACAAAGATTGCGGCAAGTTGTATGGATCTGCAATCCCCAACCTGGAACACTTTTCCACGTAACGCTGCCTCACGTCACCTTCAAGATGCTGAACAAACTTAGACAAGTTTGTAGATGGGGTATTTTCCAAATTTTCTTGGGGATTACTCCCTGGATCCATTACGCTCACGCAAGGTAAACAATCCTGAAGCCGTCCAATATGGCAGAGTAAACACAGACGGGTCACGTGACTGCACATCCTCTATACTCTTAGGCCCCGTCCACACGAGTATGCAGCCTCACCCAATATGCTGTCGTTTTGAAAAAAATCTCCGTAAACATGGCGTCGTTTCGATTCACTGGAAACAACCCAAAGTGCTGTAGTACATATGCCAGGCCTGTATGTGGCGCTGTGACGCCGCCACACCAATACACTAAAACCGGAAGAGAAGCCATGGAGCATGCGTATAAAGGTCATGCGCTGTTTACAAAACAAGCTCATAACACGAGAAGTTTTGTTGCTCCTCGCAGTAATATAAAAGCAGAAGGTTTTGTTGTAGCAGCCGTAATAGACTGAGTTGTTTCTGCAGTACGAGCACAAGCCTGTAGTCCGCCGTTATGATGCGTCTAGCGGCGGCGGCTGAGGTTAAAGGTTAGAGAGGCGGGGCTTATACGTCATCGTTTCTGAAAAAATCCGCTTCGCCGTCCAGACGACTCCGGGCTATCTGGCGTTTTAGGATTTTTCCACTCTGGGACCCGTTTTCAAAAAAAATACCGGTTTCACACCTCGAAAAAGCCAGCTCCGTCTGAACGCGAGGCCGAAACGATAAAGTATTTATGCAGATTCGACAAAAACGTACTCGTGTGGACGGGGCCTTAGTTCTACCGCTCAGGCTGAAACAATCTTGAAGACAACAGGAAGTAGAATTTTGCAGACACCTGTTAGCTGCCATTAATTAGCAAAACCTTAAATGAAACACTCACCGTTGAGTTGTTGGCGTAGTCGTGGGTGTGAGAGTAGGTTTAGCAGCAGTGGCAACAGCAACCTATTAGAGAACAAAAATACTTACTTTCCAAAGCAAGCTGTTCAGTTAATCAATTACTCAAAATGTCTTGTCTTGAGGCAATGAAAATGTAAAAAGAGCCATGATTAACTGATTTGGTTGTAATCTTTCCACCCACCTCTTGAACTTTCTTGGAATTCTCAGATACCTGGTTAGCAGCTCCAAACTTCTTGGTAAGTCGTGCAATCTTACTCTGAAACCAAGAATGAGTTTGTTAATAGAAGATTTTCTAAATTTGCCATCTTTAGCACAAAGTTCTCCATGATCTCAAAACATCCGCCTTCTACATCATTATCCATTTACTGCTGTGATTCAAGGACCCCTCTAAAGTCTAAGGCTACATCCACACAACAACGGCAACGAGATGTTATTTAAAAATATATCGTGTCCAAATGGGCAACGATCAGTAAAATATCAGGTCCATATGGCAACGCAACGCTTGCTGAAAACGATGCAATACACATGCCACACCTCTAGGGGCGCTGTAAGACGGTCCCTTCGGAGACACCAGAACAATAGAAGTAGTAAGGACGCATGCGCATAAACTATTATGCGCGAGACTTCATATTAGCCACAAAGTCAGGAAAATCTGTTCGTAAAATTACATTATAATGACCAAATACAATGAAAAGTATTTTTCCAGTCTCACCTGTGAAAGGTAATCCCATGTGATCTCGTTTGGGCAGCAAACCTGTTGGTACAGTTAAACGCAGCTAATCTTTATTCTCCGCTTTGACCTATCCAATATGGCGGCGAGGATGACGTATGATTCTATGCGGAAGGCGGCGTCTTTAATGGTCCGGAATAAATTGAATGATACACGTTGATGGATTAATTTGCTCCTCTACGCCCTTTTTGAGGAATGTATTGTCGGACTTAAGCCAACATCTGAAGAGGTGAGATCGCTCCTTTTTTTTCCCCTATTTTTGCTGGCGGGATTGACTCTGCCCTAAGGGCAGAGTCTCTCTCTCTCACTTTGCACCATTACACAATAAATATTCACAGTGAAAATATTTTGTAAGCGCGTTTCATGAACCAAGTTATAGGATTTGTTGACAACTCGCATCGCATCGCAATGAGATGATCATTGGCACTACTGGTGTTAAGAATCAGACCATTTCATAAATTAATATTTTGCTGTAGAGCTGCAGTGTTTGTACAATTGCATGTTTTTGCTTCACTATTACTGTCACTATTCTGCTTCTTGCATTACTACTGTGAACTAACACTGAACATAATAATATCCAAGCTCGTGTTTCACTCTCACTAGTGCTCTGTAAGGCTTTTTCCTGGTGATATCCTGGTGATATTCGTTACACTTCTACCCGGCGTGAAGCACTCACAGTCATGTGGTTGTGACGTCATCGTAAACAAATCCGTTCTACTCATCCAGACGACTTCACAACGGCAACGTTGCCAGATCTTTCCACTCTGGAACCCGTTCTCAAAAAGATTGCGTTTTGGGCACCCAAAACGCCGGTGCCGTGTGGATGCCAGGCCTAAACGATAAGCAATTGTATCGGAGTCACCTGAATCCGTTGCCGTGTGGACAGGGCCTTAGTCTGGGGCATCCAAATTACAAGGCCATTTGTAAATGAAACTAAAATAAAAAAATAAATAATAAGTTGCTCCACTGTTAATTTTAATTTAATTCCAGGTTTGAACACATGGTGTCACCCTCACAAACAGACGTTGGAGGGAAAGAAAAATAAATAAATAAAAATTAGCTCCCGATCTCCTTGCTTTGCTCATTCCCCTCTTCAAAAGGTGAATGACGTTCATTTTATACCTATGATAATATTAAAGCTTTCGGGTAGCCATTTTGACACCGGTGATAAAAATGCAAAAACAAGACCCTACAGAAAACGTTTTAAATGTTCTACATTTCTATGAATAACTGTTCTACATTACGAAGTTAAGTGTTCACTAAATTTCTATTATAGATGGATGCATCTCAACAAATTTTTTTTTTTTTTAATCTGAATTTTAAATGCAAGTTGACAATTTACATTCAAACCTCTACAAAACACCTGGTTAACTGATCAAATCGTATGCAAGAGCAGCAAAGTGTGACACACACACATACATATATACATACATATACACATATATGCAAACGGTTATAAAAACGCACTAGCCTTATAAACCCTTATAAAAACCTAATCCAACCTGCCAGATGTAGCACAGCTGCTCAGCTAGACACTGCTCCTGATTTGTTAAATAGCCAAATCCACAACTACAGAAAGGGAATCGTAAATACATTTGGAAATTTATGCCAAGTGTCACAGTAATGTGAACATGTAGTACAGCTTGGTGCTAGATTAAGACTCACCTGCAGGGTGTGTTGGACAGTTTTCTGCTGCTTAGTAGCAGCATCAATCTTCTCCATTCTGTCCCTCAGCTCTTGTACACTGTGGTCGAATACGGTCAGCTGCAGCACACGCAAGCGCTCCTCCACCAACTGCTGCACCACCTGAGAGAAAGAAAAAAAAAAAAGTCAATATTGGAGTATAAACAAATGAATGACCGGGGGGTGGGGGTTCGCACTCAAAGCCTTCAAATCTCCTTATTAAAAATGGATGTTACCAAAACAAACCTTTTCCAGTTTCAGCCGGCTCCCTGCCTCGGCTGTGATCTTCAGCTCCAGTTGAGCCTCCAACTGCACTCCCTCCACCCTTGCTCTCTTTCCATCTCTCTCCTCCTTGAGCTCACCATCATCCCATCCATCTTTCCCATCAACTGGTGATAAGGATCTCTTTTTACCAGGAGTACTGCTGGAGCCTGTTTATAAGAGCGGACAGAGCAGTGCATTTGGTTAAGGCTTGAGAAACATTGCACACATTTTGATTCTGTATTTCAGATAAGTATGTAGTGCAATACAGCACCATGTAAGCGTTCCAGTATGGCTATATAAGCACAGCTGGTTGGCTCTGACAGCAGCCGTTTTGGTATAAGCGTCTCTGTAACCAAAACCGCAAGGGACATAATTTTCCTGTTCTCCACACAAGTAAAATCAAACTGTGTCAAGTGTTCATCATACAACATCTCTGGTGTTATTCCCAAGAAATTACAATTAACCTCTGGCCTGAATGGTTCCTGATAGACATCTTTCAGCCCAGTTCAATAAGACAGACAATCAGGAGCGTTAGAATACAGATTAGCTAATCTAGCGCTGTGTATGATTTTTTCCTCCCCCATCATTGCTTGCGCCATTTCTCCTGCTCAGAGCCATGCCTCAGTATGACATCCCAGTGGTACTTGTAAAAGATACAATGATAGGAATTAAAAAAAAAAAAGTTGGCACTTTCCCTTCAATGCTCCCTCAAAGTTCACAATATAACAGGCCACGTGATTAACCGGCAAGTAGAGACAACTCCACGTCCTGACCGGATGGAAGCTCAAGTCCAAATTTACACAGCCTAGCACAACCCATGCTTCTCCACTGACCAGATGTTTTACTCACAGCAGTGTCATCTAATCCTCTAAACAGTGTTCTGACCAGAACTTTAACCCTGCCAGTACAGACATTTAAACTCTCAATCTTAAAAAAATAAATCACATCAACCACCACTTGCAGGTGTGAAGTAAACACCCTACTTCAACAAAAGACTATCTTGCATACTTGCAAATCTGAGCCTTTACAGCCGACACATCCTGAGATGATATTCCATCACCATCTTAATCACAGATGTGTGCTGTTGACAAAACATGTTGCCCATGTGCAGCCGCCACCTCTTGCACAAGACCTGCTGCCTACAATTGCAAAAACAACTCTGCACAGCATTTAGCTTTGCAAACTGAACGACCTGCAGTTCACCGCATTATTCGAGTGTCACTTGCAGGCACTCGATCGAAAAAGGACTACTTTATTGGCATCACGAATAGGCACTAATTACCTGTGCCTTCTGCCACATTACACCCTTTCTCTCCCTCTTTCTTCTCCTCTTTCTCAGGATCCACATCCATCTTCTCCTCGTTTCTGTCTTTCGCCTCATCTTGCTCTCCCTGACCCTCATCTTCCTCACTGAGGCAGAGAAAGCCCTCTTTCACTTCCGGGTCACACTCCAGGCTGGCGGCCGGAGAGCCGGAAGGAGACGAGGAGGAGATGCTCTTACTGCTTTTCTCCTCCGCTGAACCGTTGTCAAGGGAAGTGCTGTCTGTATCCATGGGCAGCTCGCCATTCAACGCTTGGTCTGTGGAAGTCTTTTTCTGCTCCGTCTTCTTGTCAGACACTGGAGAACCGGTAGGTGCAGACTTCGTGATCTGGAATAAAAAAGGTGAATAAACAATAATTGTGGGAGGAGTCTTGAGTTGCAGGATTGTCAGAATTTTTTAAATTCTGCGTTTACGTTAGCAGAATCCTAAACACTTCAATGTTAAAGTTTTTCTACAAGAAAATAGAGCCGTCAATTTTCAGGTGTTTAAGGTCCTGGGCATGACTCACTTCTATCTTGTCAGCTTTGGCTTCTTCTGCCTTCTTATCATCCTTCTTATCTTTCTCTCCTTTTTTCTCTTCACCTTTGCCCTTCTCCAAACCTTTCTTCAGAGAAGGTGAAGGGGAGGGGTTTCGATTTTCACTGACAGTTGGAGAGGGTGATCGCGAACGCGAGATGGAGCGCGATGGTACAGGAGAAGAACGTGACAAAGGTGAGGCAGGAGACTTTGCCCCAGGCTCCTTGTCCTTCTCCTTCCCCTTCTGTCCATCCTCTCCATGTGTTCCATTTACCAGCGGCGTCTGAGGCCGTGAGGAAGAGGAGTTAGGGTTTGTGGTCACCAAGGTGCTGTGAAGCACCTCCAGCTGCTGACGGTCGCTCATCTTCATGGTTTTTCGAGCACGGAAAATCTTCTTCTGAGGCTCTTCTGGAACAGCAACTTCCATTTTTTCACCTGGTTAAACTAAAAAACAGACAATTGGCCAATTATTTCAAGTCAAATGATCAACTTCATTAAACAGTGACACTTTAAACATTCCATCTAGTCAGGTCTTAACAGCTGCGTCTGGTTTATTGGTCCAAGATAATTATCTTTATGAACACTAGGTGGCACTCTGCACCCTACATGACACTTTGCTCTAGTCTATATACCACTTAAACCCTTTAACACAATAACTGTCACGTTTGTCCCAATACCACTGGTTAGTAGTTCTCCACTAAACACTGTTAAGCCTTTAAAATGCAGTTCAACCTTAGGAGAAAGAAAGAAAGAAAAAAAACCTACACAAATGACTATACCTAAACAAGTCTGCTTACACTGCCATCTTCAGCAAATCTCTGAGATCAAACTAGTCTGAAGACAGCAGTTAGATTTAGCCAAGTCCTAAACGAAAACTAACCCACTTCCTCTATCAAATTAGAATAACTAGCACACTTCCTCTACTGAAGCAGAGCAAAATGCTTCTGTTGGGGGAGAAAAAACAGGAGGGGTGAAAACCCAGCACTATCTCCTCCCCCTTCAACCTCACTGGTCAGAGGCATAGCCAATGAGGACATGAGGATACAGAGTCCGCTAGCGACAACAGTGGCTGATTAGGTAATGCTCTGATCTTTTATCAGGTTTGATCCCGAGCTCGTGTTTAAATTGGTCTGTCCCACTAGCGTAACACAAGGTGATCCAAATCCACAGAGTAAACCATGCATGTGTCTTTTGGATTTTGCTCCAAGAAGGAGTACAAACAAAATTCCAACATTAATTTAAAGACACCACAAAGCAGTACTACGCTCACAAAACGGAGCTTGTCTCACCTGATCGCTGTGTTCCTCTGTACCTCCCTGTTCATGGAGGGATGTCCACACACGATTTTAAAGGAACCTGAGGATAAAGATTAAGAGACACTTTAGCAACACTGACCTTACTGTAGCATACAAGAAGGTAACAATCACTGACACATTCTGTACCAAGACAGGCTAGTGCTAACGCATGTTTCTGGTCCTCCAGCACTTCTGATTTGAGAACAGTTTTAGCAATAATATACCCCTAACGAACCACCATAAATACTAACAGCTAGTTTTGTACTGAGAGAGTGGCCCTATTGCTAACCAACATAAAACAAATATATTTTACCCACATCAAGCATCTGTGCTCCATCTAATCTTAGATTCAGCATTACTTGTATTTTTACCCTAGTCAAAAGTCACAATGGCACTAAAGTTGCATGACCCAATGTTAATTCCCCATTCAGATTTGTAGAACCTTATTACATAGTGACCAGGACTGATATCCAAAACGCCATCAAAATAAGATTTGCATCTGTTCCAGTTGACCTTTTTTTGCCCACTAATAGGGATTTGATATAAATGACTTTGAATGTCCGGGCATGACCAAATTAATTTTTTTAAAGACCAGCCTTGTTTCTGTTTCGCCCATTTTAAATCCTACACTCATTTGTTCTTGACACATGCAAGACGCTGAAAATCACTAGAACCCTACGAGCCGGTCGTTAGCTTAAACGGTTCGTCATTGTCTGCATGCCTGAACTAGCCGTTGCATTGCTGCTGCACTGCTGCAGTTCTGCCATTGCACATGGTCTGCTCCCTAAATATAGCAACGTCTCCTTCTGAGCCACATGTACAGCGCCTCTCACTTCCTGTCAAAAACCGTTCATATTCCTCCTACAAGATGGAATAACTAGTGACCATGACAACAGGTCTGAAAAAACTTATTTCTACATGTACCACGTCGAAAGTGAAATGAATTGATGCAGACAGGCTTTGATTTTTAATGAAATATGTAAACAATTTCTGGGATGAACAGCCTTAAGAACGACTGTCATGATCTAAGCATTGACTAGTATATAAGCAAAAACGTCCGTTTGCACAGAGGGACGTCTCTACAACGTAACCTGAGGAAGATCAGTTACCACATGCAAGGGTGCTTGGTAATCCAATGTGCACAGGCTTTGAATACCAAATAGAACAAAAACAATTTTACTAAAAAAAAAAGCCACATATTCCCTAATCCTCTCAATTATTTGGACATGTAAAAGGCACCAAAAAGGGAAACGTGGCTTGTGACAACAGGAATTTAAAAAAGTGTACCAGAGGTCTTCCTTCCACCCTACATTTCCTCAATCTGAACTCCAGTATTTGTCTCTCAAAAAACCATATATTGCTGCTAGCATGGTCTTCATTACAATATAGCTCAGTGCTCGTGTTTGCACTCCCCTCCTCCACAGCATAGCAGGAACCGGGTGTAGCGTTCCTCACGGAAACTAAAGATGGCCACCAGGGCTTGGCTCTCCACACCTTTTTTCCTTTAAAGCCATCCCCATTTTAAAAGTTGTTCATATTGTTTCACTCATCGCTGCTTGCTGGTTATACAAAAAATCATACTCAAAATGCACAATTCCCTGGACAGTCAAAATGACCTGCTGGCTAATTACAACAAATACAGAAAGAAGAAGAGTTCAAATCTTCTGTTCAAAGGCATTTTTCCAACTTCCTCTTCCACTAAGAAATTAAAATCAGTCTCAGCATAATCCGATACCTTTCAAAATTAATGATTTTACCTAGCCTGTATATCTACAAGCTCATCAGGACACCAGTGTTTACAACTGTAAGGAGTCGCTGGCAAGAAACCCAAAAACCACGGATGAAGAAACTGATCTGAGGAGCAGAAAAATCGCTCCACTTAAAACCATGCATGAACCAGGCTGTACACTCCTCCTTCAGTGCCATGCCACACCCAAGCTTGGAACACTGCAGGATCTGTGTGCATCTGCATGAGAGGAATGTATTGTTGACCAAATTTTGCATTGGGATAATAGGTGAACAATTAACTCAATTTTATCATGTGATTTCTCAGACACTGGTGATACAAAGGCTTTTATGCTAGCAGTTACATAAGATAAAACCTGCAAACTGAGCTAGAAAAGTTTAAGGGCAACAAAAGATGAGCCACGAGAGAAAACACACAAGAGGATCGTGACTAGCTATGAAGTTTTGAAAGATACATTGCTAGTATCTTTGATCGCTTGAGTTCTCGAATGGGTAGTGATTCCTTCAAGTGAAAATCAAGGTGTTGCCAATGTCAAAAAACTTTAGATTCTTAAGGATATTTTTAATGACCCCCCCCCCAAAAAAAAATAAATAAATAAAAATAAATAAATAAATAGGTAGAAAGCTTAAAACCGAACCCCTCCCCCACTGCACACACAGCAGCTGCAGAATATTCCAGCTACATGCAGACGGTACCATTTTACCAATTAAGAGGGGTGATGAGAGAACTCATACTGGTAAAGAGAGGGAGCACAGATTAAAGTCTTCCTGTAATTCTTTCCAGGCTGCTGTTTTTAAACCAGCAAACGATTAAAAAAAAACCCGTAGAATAATAAGGGGGAAAGGTATGACCATTCTAAAACTGAATAAATTGCATCCCCTTCTCCTCCAATAGGTAGCAATGATCAGCTACAGGTAATGTGAGCAAGCGAGTGAGCAAACTGACACAAGAGAACCAGAGGTGGAGGAGAACCAACCACCACATGCTTCTGCATGACACGCATTGAATTAAAATCCCAGCAAACGTTACAACATTGAGAAGTGTCATCGTGATTATAGGGTGTGTACAAGGTGCATCAGTGGAAAACAACAATGACCACGCAAACATTAAAGATTCAATTCTGTTTATATATAAAAGAATAAGCATGAGACCATACATTGAGAGGTACGAGGCAAAGAAATCAAATCAATGTAAAAAGGATTTGTAAAAAAAAAAAAAGTCATACGAGGGTTTAAAAACAGTTAAAGGTTGAAAGCAATCCCCCTCCCCCACCACTGCACAAGCAAGAGTGGAAAATTACAGCTGGGCATGGATCGTACCACTTTCACAAGCGGGAGGGTGTTCTGCCTCAACAAAAGAGGTAACAAGGTTAAGCACAAAAAAAAAAAACCACACAGCTTAGCTACCATATAGCTTCAAACATGGTCTGTGTGTGCACAGTTTGAGCTGATAAACAATCTGGGACAAAAGGTCTCATCTCATTATCTGTAGCCGCTTTATCCTGTTCTACAGGGTCGCAGGCAAGCCGGAGCCTATCCCAGCTGACTACGGGCGAAAGGCGGGGTACACCCTGGACAAGTCGCCAGGTCATCACAGGGCTGACACAGACAACCATTCACACTCACATTCACACCTACGGTCAATTTAGAGTCACCAGTTAACCTAACCTGCATGTCTTTGGACTGTGGGGGAAACCGGAGCACCCGGAGGAAACCCACACGGACACAGAGAGAACATGCCAACTCCGCACAGAAAGGCCCTCGTCGGCCACGGGGCTCGAACCTGGACCTTCTTGCTGTGAGGCGACAGCGCTAACCACTACACCACCGTGCCGCCCGGGACAAAAGGTATTTAAAAAAAAAAAAAACACACTAAATCCGTAACCTGCTAATATTACACAAAGTGATGTTGGCACCAATGGGAACTTGTGTAAAATCCATATTTTAATACTAGCAGTACGACATACCCAAAAATATCACAATCATGAAAGAGATCGTTATTACCAGGGAGGGGGGAAAATAGACACACATACCCCTGTCCAAACTAGGAAACACTAAAAACATCAAAAGAGACTAGTTGAGAAATAAAAGTAACATTTGCTAATTTTCACTTTGTGGTTACGATCAACTGTATGAACACAGTGTGAATAAGGTAGCAAGCTAATTTCAGTCAGACCTGAATAGCTCATAACACGAGAGAGAGAGAGAGAGAGAGAGAGAGAGAGAGAGAGAAAGAAAATGAACAAACGAACGTGCGTGCGTGCGTGCAAGCAAACTACTGGGGGAAGGGAACTAAAAACAACCAAAACACCTATACGTTAGGGTGGAACAGATTATGTTCAGGAGTCACCAACACGTGCATGACAGCAATGCATAAAGAATACTGTTCACAAAATTTAAGACTTTGTCCTATCAAGTTTCAGACCACAAGTAAAAAAAAAAAAAAAAAGTATATTTTAAAAAAGGCACTTATTTTTCCTGGGTTTTTTTGTTAAATTTCAGCACTGACATGGTGAAAGACCCCCTCCCCCACTGCTACTCAGAGTGGAAAGTTACAGCTACACATGGATCGTACCACTTTCACAAAGGAGGTGTGTTCAACCAAGCTGTCGCTCTGCCCAAGCACCAGAGGGAGCATGACAATCTAGACTACAGGCTCGCAGTTTCTAGTTAAAAGATTAATCACAAAAGTTCCCCCAAATGATGACAAATACCCTTTGTGTGTAGAGTTTATTACGTTACAACACCTCAAAAGTCACTGCAGAACACACATGAGCCACCGTTAAACAGTTTGGGCAACAAGGCATGGAGAACAAGTTTGGAATCCGATGTTGGGATTTCACAGAAATGGTGTTGTTCGTCATAAGAGTGACAGGCCTAAACCAGGACCAGAAATCAGTAATACACAAGGTACTGGGATAGGATCGCTCAGATCCGAGTAACTACACACACACACACACACACGTTTGCTTTCCCAGGTTGTGTTACTAGGTGGAGCACAGTCTGGTGTTAATGTGGAGACCTGAGCATGGTGGTGTAGGAACAAAAATTACAGCACAAATCCAAACACCAGGGGAAAATTCCCCACAAAAAAAAAAAAAAACCATTAGTATTCAGTAAAGAGACCATATGTTCAAAAAGCACGAGGTAAACCACGTCCCAGTGTAAATCATAAAAACAAGTCAAAGAGCACAGTGAAATGGTTCCCCTCCCCCATTGCTCCACAAAGAGAGTGGAAAATTACAGCTAGGCACGGATCATACCACTTTCACAATGGAGGGGTGTTCTGCTCTGCCTCAACACAAGAGGGAGCTTGACAGGAATTGTCTGCCTTTAGTTTGTAAAGAGTACTGGTGCAGCATTTAAGCATGCCTGATAGTACAAGCCCTAATTATAAGAATGCACACAAGTGCAGCCACCTGGTTGGCCATCAAGTCCAAAAGCACATCAAGTTCTTGCACATGGGCAACCAATATGGCACCCGGGATGTGACGAAAATTCACTGATGGCCAGGTGCTGGGAGTTAAGCGTAGCCGATGTAAACATACTTGTTAGCCTGGATTTAGTCAGATGAAAGAGAGAGTCATCAAGTCAGTATGGACAGCAGAGAAACTGGATGTTTGTATGGACCTTTGAAAAGACTATCCGCATCTGGGAAGGGATTCTTGCAGCGAATCAGAGGATTCTAATGATGAAATTTGTAGTACTTCGTAAACACAAAGTCAAGAAGGCAGGAGAAAGTGTTTGGCAGCTATCTGGACCCGATGTGGAAAGTGTGCCAAGCAGAAAATGGACACGGAATGCGTTTGTCATCAAGAGCAAGTCATTGAATTATTCCGTGTTTCCAAACTAGGTTTATCCGTATGTCGCACACAAGCCTGCGTTGGAAATGGACTATGGACAGACCATGATAACCTGATGCAAGAGAACCAGTATCAGATGGAGAATTTACAAATTGGTAAGCAGCCTATTATATATAGAAACTTAGTGTGCGCGCGCACGTGTATGTGTCCATAGTGACTATAAAGCCTATTTATTTATTGCACATGTGAATACAGGTATAGATGTGCAATGTGCCACAGTAGTTTATATGGTCTAAATATAGGCTAGTGATAGCTTGAAGCCAAGTGTGAATTTATAGCAACACGAAGAGCAAAAGCACAAACAAAATTTGTATCTTTATTTACACAAGATAGATGGGCATTTATCCACGGCTTATTTAAGTTTGCTTTAAAAAAAATAAAAATAAATTGACCAACACACTATATATTCCCTGGGAGCTGTGCTTTTAGGCAGTGCCTAAATAGATTAGCTTTGAATGTATGCTATTCTAGTAAATTGACTTGCGTGGCCTGAATCCCTTTTCCATAGATGGTGCTGGAATATTGTTTGCACAGCATTTGGGTTGGAATAACATGACCTGTGTAGCCCAAGAGCTCGGCCTGTAGGTTCCTTTCAAAGCAATCGGGCTCAAAATGGTCCTCGCAAACAATTTCTACCAGAGGAGGAGCGTTTCTAAAGGTGTGATCCATCCCAAAGTTGTGTGGCCACTGTTTAGCAAGTCGCCTACGTCGCTCAGTTGTCAGCAACAGAACACAAATGATTTCCCTTACCAACACGTTTATTTTTTTTTTTTTGCAACCATAGGCTTTGCACGCCACGATGTTTAACAATGTTTTGTACATCCAGCTACATTGAGTCATTGCTCCTGACCCTGCAATCAAGATATAGGAAACCCATCAACAATGCTACACGCGCGCGCGCGCACACACACACACACAACCCACAAAATGGCAATATGGCTGTGTCCTTGAGTGAGCAGGAATACAAAAGAATTTTAAAGCAATGCTTTACGAAACAGTGTGACGATACAGGTTAGCCAAAATGAAATGTGCAAAATGTATAATATGTCTAGCCTATGTTTATTTTTCACTTTAAGTGATTTGAGTCAGAAAATTCAAAGGAAATGTCTTTGCTACAGTGAAGCTGCCCTTTTACTCCGTGTGTGTGGCATTATGGCACAACATATTAAGACTCCCTTCATGAGGATGACTGCCACTTTTTCCAGAGTAACTGTATCTGACCAGCCAAAAACAAGCAAAATACAGTGACCTCATACTCAAACAGAAAAGAATCTTCGGAAAAGCAAGAAGAAAATCGGAGAAATATTTGCTAAAATCACTCATCAGCTGCACATGGGTGTAGTGAGGGACTTTCCTAACTGAAGTGCTCCTGATGTATACAGACAAGTGAGAGAACCAGCAGGGGATGGGAACTAAAACAAATGTCTCCGAGTGGAGCACACTGTTCAAGTGGGACTATTAACACCACCACATGGTGACAACACAATTGCAGTGCAAACGCATTGACTGTACCAGATAAAAACACGTCATAGTTAGGTCTTTGCTCCAAACCTCAATGAAACTTCAAGACCCAATTAAATTCTCAAAGACAAATTGTAATCAGTAATCCTTGACAAGATGGTGAAAAGCAGAACTCGATCCCTTCCCCCACTGCTCCACAGAGTGGAAAATTACAGCCGGCACAGACTGTACCACTTTCACAAATGCAGAGGGGCGTCCTACTGCACAGCTCTGCATCAACACAAGAGGGAGCAGGACAATTAACCAACTGGAAAGGAAACAATTAGATTAATTTGTCACCAAAATTGAGCCTTCCAGCTCACGTCGCACTTGCTGTTAGGGGTTGAGACAGCAGATCATATTTAAAAAAAAAAAGTGTGTTCCATTCTGATAACTTAATCTTCAGAAATCCTGCCTTCATGTAATGTTTTTACTAGACAAATGATCCAGAGAATACGCAAAGTAGTCCATGATGCAATTTGGTGACTTCGAGCAATATTGTAAGCATGCATTAGCCAATTTCCCCTGAAAAAAAAAAAAGTTAGCAAACCCTGATAGTACAGTATATTAGGATGTGAGCACCATCTTGAGAACCCCCTCAACAAATCTGGATGAAAAGCCACAGACTTCATGAGCTCACAAAGCTAAACAAATCCTGTCACTACATCAAGGTTCCCCCCTCCCTTCACAATGGACATGTTTGATTCAGCCTAATGTAGGACATGACGGAACAGCTAAAACATGTTAAAATCATGTCACTTCCATGCTAACAGTACAATGCCCAGATCTGTTTAAAAAAAAAAGCCAATTAGGACACCAAAATCTAATATTCTGTTTGTAGGAAGACATCTATTGTAACTTAATTTCAACTTGCAGAAGATATTTAGTCAAGAAAAG
The DNA here is from genome assembly GCF_027579695.1 of Neoarius graeffei. Taxonomy (NCBI): domain Eukaryota; kingdom Metazoa; phylum Chordata; class Actinopteri; order Siluriformes; family Ariidae; genus Neoarius; species Neoarius graeffei. The sequence continues at coordinate 45,311,203 of NC_083586.1, read as the reverse complement.
AAGAAAAAAAAAAAAAGATAAGCCTGTTAATTCCCTCAGTAGCTTGCTCTTATCAGCTGCAATGCAAGCAATACACACGAGTGAGCTAACGTATCAGCCATGAAGAGCTTAAAGAAAGGGGGGACCAGACGAACACACAACCCCACCCACACGACTGAGGAGCAGGACGACAAGACAAGCAACCAACACCACATACTCCTGGTGTAGCACATTGTGTCCAGGCGTCACCATTACAACCACACCATGTTGTAAGAATTACAGACACTGACCCAGGTAAATCTCACACACACACACTGTTAGGCTAGGTCCTTTTAATTAAAATAAATAAAATCCATTCAAGAGAACGTGTGTGTAAAGTACTGTATAAAAAGACCATATATACACACATTAAGCAAAATAGTCAAAAACCACAAGCTTGAAATCCATCCCCTCCCCCACTTCTCCACAAAGAGAGTGGAAAATTACAGCTAGGCACGGATCGTACCATTTTCACAGGGAGGGGTGTTTAGCTGTGCAGCCCTGTCTCCACACAAGAGGGAGCATGACTAATATAGCCCATATTATACTTCTTCCAACGATGTCTTAAACTACAAGCGTACAGTCGGCTCCTGAAAATTAACCAGAAAAACAGAACTTTGCTGCTAACTAGCTGTGCCAAGTTAGTTATGGTACAGTAAATCGTCACTGCCTGGTAAACATGCGATCATCTTCAAGACACTTAAATATTCTGGGCAAAAAAAAAAAAAAAAGAAGTTTTATTTATGTGAGTGACCTAAAAGAAGCAGAGCAAGTCCCAGCAACCAGCTTTTCCTGTGGTGCCATAGGAAAAGCCTGACAGCTGAAAGAGAGCCATATGCTGACCGGCATGCTAAAATTCAGAGGCCGTATGAGTGACCAGCCAAAACAAGTTTGTCATAAATCATGCTGGTTTGTTTCATGGTAGGAATCAGGACTTGAATTCTCCCTCAGTAGTTCTACACAAAAGCATTTAAAAAAAATAAATAAAAAAAACACATCAGCTTTTGCCACTACAAAACTAGAAAATTGCTTCGTCTGGTCCAGAGGAATATGTTCATCCGATTATGTATAACTAAAATATTGCATACATTCGAAACTCTCTAGCTGGAGTCAATCCCCACATGGTGAAAGGTTGAAAAAATCCCCTCCTCCACTGCTGCACAAAGAGAGTGGAAAATTACAGCTATGCACGGGTCGTACCACTTACCGAGGACACGGCTGTGGAGCTGCACGGCGCTGTCTCAACATTAGAGGGAGCATGACAAAGTTGTCCTATACAGGCCCACCATTTGAAGACCTCCAAGAAAATGACTTTGGTCCTTTGAAATAAGTGTGGCATAGCATAACTGTGAGTATGAGAAACATCTCCTGCTTTGTTCAAGTGCTTTTCTGAAGCAGATCTCATAACCTGTAGCCTAAATTTGTCAGCCTACAGGATTGTCAACACAAGTAAGCCTGTGGTTTAGATGTAGGGCTTCCATGTGTGTGTTCTCCGCTCGGGTCAGACTTGTCCACATAGCCAGTGATTCCATGTGTCTGCATCTATATATCCAATCTGTAACTCAGATTTCCCACTGAGGTTTCCAGGACAAGTGGAATATTCATGCGATTTCTCTGTCCTCCCTCCAATCCCTCCCCCCAGCATGAAATATAAAATTCCATCAAGTGTTGATTAGGATTCCAATCCTTAAACTAGCCAAATATATTTCACTAATGTCTGTGGTAGACAACGTGGACGTTTCCGATACCCATTTTGGAATTTCCTTGGACAGATTTTGCAGATGACCAAAAATGACAAGGGGCATTCATAATTCCAGTATTAAGATAACCTCTATATGGGGTGTTTCTCTCATTGGCAGATGCTCCATAGAAAAGGGCACCCAATAAAACCATGACCATGTCTAATCAGCTTGCAAAAAGCCTTTTATGCCGCTTTTGCACTACAAACGCGGCTGAGTCGGGCTGAGCCGTGCCGTGCTGAGTCGGGCTGAGCGGGGCTATTGGAGTTGCATTTCGACTACAACCGCGCTGAACCGTGCTGGCTGGAAGTGGGTGGACACATTGGGTGGAGTTAGCGAAAGTGGGTGGACGTCACGTGATGTCGTTAAGCAGCGCAAACAGTGACATCAGTGAGCTTTTAAGCGGTAGTCTCACGACCCGAATAGTAAACAAACATGGACATGGAGTCGTTAGTGTTGCTGGTCTTGGTTCTGTGGCTTGTTGTCACCGACAACGCCAACAGATACTGGCAAGAGCGTATAGATGAGGCGAGGCGCATAAGGCTTCAGAAATTCTCGTAATTCTTCTTCTTCCGGGTTTACGGTGTTTACAGATCCCAGCGTGCTCGCGGGGCGTGTGTGGGCATGTGAGGACACTCCTCCTCACCAATCAGTGCACAGGGGAGTGTCTGCTCACGCCCCCAGCCTCACTCGGCACGGTTTGGCTCGCTTCAGCCCTACTCCAAAACCCTGCGAGTTTTAGGGGCTAAGCAGGGCTGAAGCGAGCGGAGTCGTGCTGTTTTTTGGTAGTCGAAACGCGAGCCGTGTCGGGCTGAAGCGAGCTGAAAAAGGGTAGTGGAAAAGGGCCATTAGACATGCGTTTAGCTTACTGGTAGGGTTCTCAAATCAAACCCATGTTGAAATTCATGCACTACGAAAAGTATGTACATTGGTGTACTACATGGAAGTATCCAGATTGAGAAACACGAAGGAAGTTGCTCAATATTCATCTGCCCAATTCAAGTACTGCACTATTACATAAACTAAAGCTCAATGAGTTTGTTTAGGGACAATTTTTAAGCTCTGTAGCTTTGACTAGCTGAAGTACTTAACGATATTGCTTCAAGATCGTAAGGTAAAATCTGAACTTGTACAGATCAAATTTGGGAATGCATCAACTTAAAAAAATGGAGCATAGTCTTGAAAATCAGTATTGGCTTGAAACGTCGATATGATCCACTGACAGGGTTATGCTGACTGCAGATACTGTAACTTGAAGAAATCAGAATCCCACTTTACATATTTTCAGAACGTCTTCCTTTCTTATTTTCAGTCTTACTTCAAGTCAGTTGCATGGGATCAGGGTCTTGTAAAGTGGTAGAGAACAAGTGTGATGGATCTTTTTCTTCCCAAAGTTTTAACCAGACATGAAGAGGTGTGGGAGCAGAAAGGGGAAGCAATATTGAAGACAAACTCAAAAAACACCCACTTGCACATGGACTCTCAATGAAATGATTCAAATTCTACATGCTGAAACAGCTTGAGAAGAAACCTAAAAATGATAATACGAGTTTCCTCTGTTCCTTCTGTGAAACAATACAATCTACCTTCCCCTACAGTTGTGCCTTCTACACAAGCCAGATTTATGAATCAGCATAAAAGCATGTGACCCAGGTGTGCGGAAACATTAGTTTCATCGCAAGAATGAGACAGGAAGCATATTTAATAGGTCTTAAAACCTACTTTGCCTTAGCATGATGCATGGTTGCAAATGCTGGCAAATATTTGGTGGCTTTTTTTGAAGAAACAACCAAGTAAAAGCTGATTAGTGTAATTATCAACTATGACTATAGCTGATAGTTACTACTGCTGTTGGAATCAGATCCTGAATAAGCTCCATCGACAAAGCTTTTCTGAAACAGATGCAGCCATTTTCAAGTTTATTGACCTTGACACATTGTTTTGGCTGCAAGCATGTGCCATGATCACATCTGTTATTGGAAATTCTTTGAAGGCTGCAAATCCATGGTTCAGACATGTTGCCACCACAGGTGTGCAGACTCTCCATTTTGGAAAGGCTATGGTCACACCACAGCTTGTGATGCTTTACAATGGGTTATCGATGAAAATGAGGCATCTGGTGCCAATGCTTCCCCGCACTTCAGGAAGTATTCCCAAATCCATCTGCGAGTATTTGCCGCTTTGTTTTCATCGGCAAACTTCACCAAATTTCAATGCATGCACTGAAATTTTTCGCAATGTTTTTGGCCTCTCATGAGGTGGAGACACACCAAAACAACTCGCAAAGCTCAGAGAACATTGGCCATACATCACGATTGGTGGCGAGGTGACCAATTTTTCATCACCAAGTATTCGCAAAACCATCGTGAGCTGTAGTGTGACCAGGGTCTAATGGAGTCCTCAAAAAGGTTCAACTGACTCCAGTTGAATGTGATGGCATCCACTGCGAACAGGATACTTCTCAGGTTTGTGTAAAATATTTCAGGTGCAAGTTCACCCCAGCAAAGGCCAGAGATGTTCCAATCCTGGACAGTCTTCTTTGAGCCTCCTCTTTGAATTCCCCAGCCAAAGGAGTCAGTCAATCAAGTAAAGGCATCAGTGGTGATAAGCATCCCAGAGATAGCTTTCCAAAAACACCGAAGAGAAAACGCCTCCAGACATCCACATATTGGTGTACCCATGGGTGGGCCAGGATGGGCCTGTGCCATCTAGATCTGCAGCGGACACACTCAAACGCGTGGCTGACTATACCATTTTTAACCAAAAATTTTGTTACACCATGATCAGCAGAAGTGGTACAAACCACTAAAGACTACTTAGCGAAGTGTGTAATCTTCAGTATTAATGTTTGCCAATCATGTACTGCAGAGGAAAGCAACCATAGCTGGGTGAGATAAGTCATGTGTAGTTTTTTGTATCCAACTGGTCAAGATCATTACAGACTAGGTACCTAACAATTTATGAACAATGTTTATTAAACAATTCTTTAGTGGGGTTTTACTGGTGCCTCACTTCTGGCACATCTTAATCCACAAGTTGTTACTGCTTCAGCAGCAAGTACAACTTCATTAGTGTGATTCACACCAGGTAATAACTTTAACAAATCAATGTAGAAACCACTCAGAAAATTTAGATACATTGATTCATAAATTTTGTGCAAAGGAGAAAAAAAAAAAGTGACAAAAGGAATACAAACAAGTATCATCCAAGTGCAAAATTGTTGAAAGCGTTGGTAGCTTTTCGCACATTTGGTGACGAGAGAAAGAATGTAAGCAAGGTAAGGAGCACAGCCTCTCGGTCCAAAGAGCACACACCATGTAGACAGGAGCAAGGGAGCAAAAGAGCAATACAGAGTCAGAGAAAGAAGAGGGGGAGGGGTGCACAGCAAGGACTCCACCATGTGCTTCAGGGTGTTGTGCAGCAACACCAGCACCTGGTGTTGCCAACAACCGCACTACCCTAATCCAAAGTCCAGAGGCAATTTTCAAGTCACAACTTCAGAAACATAATGCATTCAAAACGAACATTTTGAAACATGAACGAATACATCCATAAACCAAAAACAGGCTAATTCATATAAATGCAGCTCACTTATACAAATTCTTTTTAAAAAAATAAATTTACTGGTACGAATGAATATATACTTTCAAACTCCCCATCCAATGCCAACACCAACATACACACAGTGCATACCATTTTCATAAACAGCAGATAAAACATAATACTGAACAAAAGAGACTGAAATCTGGCTCACATTAAGAAACCATAACACCTTCAAAAGAGGGGAAAAAAAGACAAACTAAGAAACAAATGACGATCCAAACCATACCAAGTTCACGACACTTTCATGCTAACTCCTTCGCGACATCGAACACAAGACAGGCAAACAGAAAGACATCAAAAATACACTAAGCAATGTTAAAACAAGGATTTTTTTCACTAAATTATAGTAGTGACATAAAAGCGAACAAAAAAAATCCTTTATGACAAGAAGTATGTAAAAATGTTAAATGTAAACCTGCGTGAGCTTCAGACGTAGGCCATGAACAAGAATGTGAGTGCAACTAGCCTTCTTCTTGCTCGCCCTATATATAGGCGAGACAGAGTGAGGGAGAGAAGTTGAGCTGGGACTGTACCACGTGTGCAGAGGGGTGGAGCATGTTCTTTGTGATCTTCCCAGCAACACCAGAGCACAGTGTAGGAACACTAGTTACAATCACAACGACCAGATAAACAATAATACAGTAATGATCTGGATAGTTGTTCTGTATGTAAGATTTGTCTTCACATGGCAAGTCTGATACCTCAGGGAGAAAATAAATGTATATTTAAAAAAAAAAATTAAAATGTCAATTAAATGTGTGGTGCAAAATATGACCACCTGAAGGAAAAACTTAACTTAAATTGGAAAAAAGACCAAAATCCATGAAAGACAAACACAATCCCCTCCCCCACTGCAGCACTGAGAAAACAGGATGGAAAATTACTGCTAGTCCCAGACCATACCATTTTCACAAAGCAGAGGGGTGACCAGATGGATGTGCAACTCTGACTCAACACAAGAGGGAGCAAGACATAGCCATCTGCTTAATAACTTGAACAGTATATGCTTAAATTAAAAATCAAGCCCTCTAATCATAAGCCTGTGAGCTTTACCATAAAGCATGTAGCAACTCTGAACACTACTTATCACTTTCACATATTCAGTGAAGGGGAAAAAAAAAAGTTATCGTATCAAGTAAGCAATCTTGATTTTTCAGTTTTTACCAAATTCTTAGAGGCCTCAGTGTCGAACACATTTTTAAGAAGTAGAAGGAATGAGAAACCTCACTTGGGGTGAGAACCACACGTCCTTGAGAGCTGGCAGGTTGTTGATCTAATCGCTGAAAAAGTGAAGTCTGTCCTCGGTCTTGTATAAAACCAGCATGTGTTCACACTTATTCAGTATACAAGTACCTGTACAGCAACTCAAAGAGAAACTATGACCACTTGTGACTCGACAATGAAAATTAATTTCATAGTTCTGTCTCATTCAAAGCATGGCTAAATCAGAATCTCAGAAGTATGGCTCAGTTCGTGGGTTATATTTAAATCCTTTATTACACTTTCCGCAATAAGCTAAATTCAGCACCTTCAGGTTCCAAGTAGGGACGTTTGTCTCTCTGCAATAGTCCGCCCCTGTTGCCAAGAACGCTTTTGCTTCTCAAAAGAGCAGGAGGAAGCATCACTTTACAAACATTTAAACACATTTAGCAATACAGTAAACACAAATTTCCTCATTTGGGACTATGATCCCCCTAATCAAATCAGATTACTTTATATCACATTACCATCTTCATATGGAAGGTTGTCAAATTCCATTAAGACTCAAAGCAAGCACAAGTTTCATGCATTTTGATCAAGGGCAGTCAGCTTTATATACACACACACACACACCATTGCTTATATGATAGGTTTACACTAGTCATTTCATGCATATTGGGTATCAGGCAAGTGGACTATGCACATAAAAAATTAACGTGCAAATGCACCCAAGGCACACATGCAACAGATTTAAACCCGGAGACGCATTTTAGCCACATGTTAAACAAGCGTAAAAGCATCCGTTTCTCCAAGCCATGTTTAAAAGCCAATCCCTCTCCGGACAGTCATCGGATACGCTGCGTAAATTGTGCCACTTTTTAAGTGCCAGTAAGCTTTAAAAACTGCACAATTTGTCATAAAACGTAAAAACAAGGAATAGAAGTTGGTGTTCGAATGTAATGAGCTAATGTGCATATTAATGTGCAATATTTGATTTGGGTATGGCCGATCAAAGGAAAAGGAAGAAGAAGCAGCTTTTGTCACATACGTTACAGCTCAGTGAAATTTTTCACCACATATCCCAGCTTGTTAGGAAGCTGGGGTCAGAGCTTAGGTCAGCCATCATATGGCGTCCCCGGTGCAGACTGTGTTAACAATGTTGAGTTGGCGGTCTTGGGGCTTAAACCCCCATTTGCATTTGACAAGTAAAAATGCACACAGGTCAAGCGCAGGCCGAAATCTTATCAGGACGCAAAGACACAGGACGCATGAAATGTTCAGTTGTAAACTCGCACACGTCAACGTGCGCCTTTACCAAATTAAAAGGCATCCGCAGATAAACAGATCATTCTACTCAGTCAAGGGAGGGATCTTATTAAAAGATCCTGGGCAAGTTATTGTTTAACCTGTTAAATTCTGAGAGACCGTTTGCAATCTGCTGAGTCACCCGAGTTCTAGAGCTGGGGTTCCCAACAAAACTTAACACGTGTGCATGGCTGTATTAGTGTTCAGTATAACAGAACAAAACCTGATCCAATTCTTGATACATTTTTATCTTCTTATCCATGAACAGAGTTCATTGTGAGCGTCTTGTATAGTCTGGAATTAGTAACAGTGAATGTTATTCGAGGGTTAACATTAAAATTGTAAGAAAGGTTTTCACTAGCACTAAATTAGCCATGGGTGTGTTCGGAAAGACAAAACGTCGGTTGAAAAAGGGTAAGTGAGAAGGCTATACAGGGTACAGGGCTATACCAAATGTTACCAGTAGTGGGGGGGTGTCTTTGAATGCCCTTTTCTTACCTATAATTAAAATGTAATATCATGTGTATTCAATATAACCTATTCTTCACTATGAGAAAAAAAAAAAAGATTTACCAGGATATCACCACAAGTCTCGTGTTTGAGAAGACTTAGCATGTTATTAATTTTATACATCATGGTTACCACACTCCTTCCCTGACACACGCACACACACACTGTATACTAAACACTAGGAGTGAGACATTGCCTGTAGAATTTTGACAATTTATACCGCAAGTAGCAAAGCAAGACTGTAAACGTAATGCATGAGAAATAAATGTGCACCCCATGCTGAGTGCTCAAAAGTCCACAAGTCTATGATACAGTGCACACTCAGGTACTATTGCACTCTTATACAGCTCTAGACCTTAGTGAGGCAGGAAGTTTAAGATACCAAGCCTTGTAAGAGTAAAACATACTTGAGCATGATGTACATGGTTACTTCAGCAAACAGTGGTGTTAGGAAAAAAAAAGACATTAACAAGGCTGACCAATCAGAGGCATGCAGCAGATACCAGTCTGAACCGGCTGAAACTCGTTCTTCTACAAAACCCTCCCCCAACAAATGTCCTTTCCATGAGATCGTTCTATTCCACAATCACTAAACTGAACCAAACACTATACTGGAGAGTTAGGGAAAGGCATTTTTCTGCAAAGAATCTTTTCAATAAATTAAAAAAATAACACCCTTAAATATAAAATAAATGAATCACTACTTTTGCATATTGATAGTCTGTAATTAGATGGTGTGTGATTAAGTGTAAAATTTGATAACTCGAACTAAATATATATAGGCTAGATTCAGTGAATTAATTAAATTAAAACAAGCTGTCCAGCACTGATTGCTAAAGATCTTGCTTGTTTTTTTTAATGCAAAAAAATTTCTAAAAAGTACAAAAGGCAACACTTCAACCTGTATAGCTCTATGAACTTAACAAATGCAGCAGCTTCAGTTTGTGCAGAACGAATAAGCAAACAATGTGGCATATTTAGGATGAGGTTCCTTTAAAAGCCCCTCCTCCAATCGACCATTTCGTACAAGCAGCTTGACAGTGCAGTAACACAAAATGGCCACAAGCTTAGCAAGAGCCTTGGCACTTGCTCAGTGAATGTGAATGAGGACAAGCAGGCAAGAAATTGCAGGCATTCCCTATGCTCTGATTTCTATAACTGCAGTTCAGCCGATGCTCGTTTCTCTAAAAAAAAAAGTTACCAATCCCTTAAATCGAATACTTCTATGCTGTAATTTTTTTTATATCAAATCTCACTTTTGCTTTTAAAATTCACACCGGTTCATTATTCTGTTTTCATGGTATATCCATAACCATCACTTTTTGGAACAAGGAAGGAGGTTGGGCTCTGCTCGAGTGAGAACACTCATCAAATTTGAGAGGTTTTTCACCATCTGATCCCTGGTGCATCACATAAGGGACGGAGCCAGGGATGAACAAGCATGAAAAGCTCCCTGCTGTTCCTGGGTAACCAAACACAAGTTAGTGCCTTGGGTTCAGGGCTTCAGACTGGCGTTTCTTGGCTTCCAGTAAAACACTTGTATGTGCTTCACCACAGATGGAGGACACAATTAGGTCTCCCACATCTGATGCAGACTGGTTGACAATTCTGCTGATCCACCTTTAGCATACTTCCCATTCCTCTACACCACATCCTTCTGGCTGACCCTTCACTATGTTTTTAAGAAACCCATGTTAAAAATCTATCATCTTTCACTTGCTTTTCACACTGGTTCACAACACACAATCCTAAAGTGAGAAGCACTGAATCTTTTTATACCCATTCTCTCCCAATTGTCATTTCCTATCTCCCACTCACTAGTTAGCGTTCCCCTATCACATGGCAGCTGCCAAGTAAGACACAAGATCCCTACTTCCTCCTCAACACCGGAAGCCAACCAGCTGTGGCAGTGTCAGGATCAAACTCACAGGCTCCTGCTGACAGGGCCAAAGCTTTTCCAGTGTCCCACTCAGAACCCCACAAATGTGGAATCTTAACTCTTCACTTACCACATTTACTTCAGACCCAGGAAACTGACTGGTTGGTTTTGTACATGTTGGTCCTATTAGGATAGAACTGAAAAAAGTTCTACTTCCCTTTTAGAATATGATGCCCAGTTTAATTAGGGATATGTCTGTTTCAAAGGTTCACAACTAACTCCCATTCAGAATATAAAAACACAACATACCAAAACCAGCAGAAAGTTTCCAATGACCGGATGTAGTAACCAGAATGACGGGTTTGCCTAATTTTTTTTTAAAGATGCTGTCGGTAGTACCTTGGTTATGACAGTGACTGAGTCTTAACAATCTGATCCAGCGGCTGTTAGCATATGATCTCTCATATGCCAAAAGCAACAATGAATGTCTCTTACTTTAGATTCTTGCAAAATACCACCAACCCTTAACCTACTTGCAAAACAACCACCATGACTGAATTCACTTTTGCTCATTTTACTTATTTTATTTAGCACTCTGAAGTTTGTTCAGCATCAGGATAATGAAGTATGGAATGTCATGAGTGTCATGTTTTGAAAGAGTAAGAGACAAGCAGGACATTGACCTTGTCCCACTGTTTTCAAAAGCAGGCCATCACGCGTTTGGAAGGAAACCACAAGCTTCCTTAGTGATCATGAGCCTACATGGAATGAGGGCGTGAGGATGCAGCTGGTACTAAAGCATGCAAATTTAAGAAATGGGGTGGAGGAAGTGGCTGGGTTCAATACTTAAATTCCAAAGGTCAATAAATTATCCTGTTAAATTATACGTAAAACATTTAAGGTATCAGCTGTATAACCATTAGGCTTGGGATCTGTGCCTTTGCCATGCATCAATAATCAGAATTGTCCTGATGTTATCGATTAATTATCGGCATTTTTCAGATCGAAACAAAGAGCCGCAAATAAACAAACGAATGCTTAATTATCGAAGTTGCGAAGGCTTATCAGTATTCAGTGTCAAAAGGAAGCAACACTAGATGGTGCCGTATTAGCCTGCCTGATTGAACAATTAAGATGCGAGCATGGTAGCTTGGTCATAATAACGAGACCAACAATGACAGCGTAGCTCACTCCGGCCTCATCTAGTCCAGAAGGAACCATCTAAAGTGGGCCACCTTACGCAATAAATGTTGCAAGCTATATACAATATACACAAGCTACAGAAGTTATACACCCTAGGAATACCTACCTATTTGCCAGACAGAATCCAAAATGGCAAGGAATTGACCGAGAAGAAGCAAATTTTGTTGAACTGCTCATTAAAGCTTAATTAGTCCATAACTTCATTAATAACTGTAATTAAGCAAATCTGGGTAGAAGTTATGTGCACCCTAGCTACCCCTACCTTCATGCCAGAAAGAATCAAAATCGGTGAAGAATTGAGGGAGAAGAGATTTGTGTGGAAACTGCTCGTTAGGGCTTAATTACTCCATATCTTCATCATTAACTGCAATTATGCAAATTTGGGTAGAAGCTATGTGCACCCAAGGCAGACCTACCTTCCTGCCAAAAAGAATAAAAATTCGTGAAGACTTGAGAGAGAAGCAGTGATTTTCGTGAAGTGTGGATGCCGGACGGATGACAGGCAACACACGACGGCATAAGCTCACTGCCTATCGGTTGGATGAGCTAATAACTATACAAGGACTCTAGATTTAAGATCGCCCCCTTTTGGTCTCCGAAAGCTATTACACATTCACATTCACATTATCTCTAGCCGCTTTATCCTTCTACAGGGTCGCAGGCAAGCTGGAGCCTATCCCAGCTGACTACGGGCGAAAGGCGGGGTACACCCTGGACAAGTCGCCAGGTCATCCGAAAGCTATTATTCCAGACTAAATTAAACAGAAGGCCAACTGAATGAATTGGAAAGCACGTATATTTGGCGTCTAACTTAAATCTCGGCTAATTTTAATACATCAATGCCTCAAGTACATATCGATAAAATAACGTGCCAATCAATAACTCAATAATAATATATTACAATATCCCTAATAGGGTTGGTTTAGTACCAAAATTTGTTTCAGTACAGTACCTGGCATGGCAGAACAGTAACGGTACTAGTTTAGTACCGTCCATTCCTGGAAATCTTTGTACAAACTGGGTTGTGGGTCAATCCATGTGAAATCACCAGAGGCCTCGCCACTGACCATGTCAGATTTGCTTCATACTTTCTGGAAATATTGTCAGTGTGCCCAATAAATAGTGTACAAAATTTTAGGCTTGTACCTTCATTAGTTTCTGAGATATAGGGGCTTTAAAAAAGGGGTGTGGCCCCAATTTCACTGTTGAAACGCGTGCTAAGAAAAAGGACCTAACTTCCATAAGTCATTACTTTTAAACTATTCATGCAAGATGCATGAAATTTTCAAGGATTGTTCTTCAATGTCAGACACCTTTAAATACTAAAATAGACAGTTCACAGTTAAATATTTGCCAAGTTATGGCTTGCTGAAAATCATTTAAAAAAATGTGCTTTGGAGCAACTTTGACACCCCATATCTCCACATTAAAGCACACCAGATCTTTCAAATTTTCTTATTTATTACTCATGTAATAGTACTCTTTAGGCAACTAGGTATGTATTCAAAAGAAATCAAACTTTCTGATTTATTAGGCTTTTTTAAAAAAAAAAAAATTTTGCGCCTATGCACATTACAAATGTATGACAAGGTCTACCATAAAAACAATTAGTTATACCACTGGAAAGAGCTTGTTTTGATTAGCAAAAGCACAAAATATGAAGTTGGTACCCTAAACCAAACTATAAATATTAAGGTATCAAGTACGGCATGGGGCGGCACGGTGGTGTAGTGGTTAGCGCTGTCGCCTCACAGCAAGAAGGTCCGGGTTTGAGCCCCGTGGCCGGCGAGGGCCTTTCTGTGCAGAGTTTGCATATTCTCCCCGTGTCCACGTGGGTTTCCTCCGGGTGCTCCGGTTTCCCCCCACAGTCCAAAGACATGCAGGTCAGGTTAACTGGTGACTCTAAATTGACCATAGGTGTGAATGTGAGTGTGAATGGTTGTCTGTGTCTATGTGTCGGCCCTGTGATGACCTGGCGACTTGTCCAGGGTGTACCCCGCCTCTCGCCCGTAGTCAGCTGGGATAGGCTCCAGCTTGCCTGCGACCCTGTAGAACAGGATAAAGCTGCTAGAGATAATGAGATGAGAAGTATGGCATGTTTTACGATAGACGGAAATGCTGTTTTAAGGCATATAATCTACTAGCAGACAAACTAGCAAAACATCATTTCATTGCCAAACACCAGAGTGGATATTTGAAGAATTTGAAGGAAAATCTGTCAGCGGATGAATGTATTATGCTTTTGGATTTTGCCAAAAACTATTCATTCTGTGTACAAGATTCTGCCCAGGGATACCACTGGGACAACAGCAAATGGACTCTTCATCCATTTGCAGTGTACATTAGAGCAAAGAATGAAGATGGTACAAAAGTAACAAAATGCATCTCTATCTACATAATAAGTGACTGCCTTAAGCATGATACAGTGGCCGTGCATGCATTCTTAAAAAAGGTTTTACCATGTGTATGCCATTTACATCCCCAGCTGAAAAAGGTCATTTACTTCAGTGATGGATCAGCAGCCCAATACAAAAACTATAAAAAAAATTCACAAATCTAATAAAGCATGCAGACGATTTTGGACTTTTGGCAGAATGGCATTTCTTTGCCACTTCTCATGGTAAATCTCCCTGTGATGGTATTGGAGGCACTGTAAAGCGGTCAGCAGCTCAAGCTAGCTTACAGGCAGTCACGAGTGATCACATACTAACCCCATCTGATCTGTTTTTGTGGGCAGAAAAACATATCAAGAACATCCATTTCATCTGGGTTGGTACAGGGGAAGTTATGGAGAGTGGAAAAGCATTGGAGACAAGATTTTCAAGGTCAGCTACTATTCCTGGAACAGGAGACAACCACTCATTCGTTCCAATCATGTCCAACCAGCTGCAGGTCAGCAGGGTGTCAGGTGGTCCTAGCTTCATTGTGGATATGAGTGGGAATCGGCCACAAGTAATGCATAAAACCCCTGTTAAATCAGCAGTCTCTCTGGCAGATACAATTCCTGGTAAATATGTTGTATGTTTGTATGACAGACAGTGGTGGATAGGCAACATTCATGCATTATCAGAGGAGGAACAAGATGTACAAGTAACATTTATGCATCCTCATGGTCCTTCTCAGAATTGCAGCTGGCCCAAGAGAGAGGATAACTGTTGGGTCCCTCTGGTGCATGTCATGAAAATCATTGATGCCCCGCTTACATCAACTGGCAGGCAGTATAAACTTCCATCTGATGTGGAAAAGCAAATCAATACACTGTTTAAGCTCTTCAAATAAAGTATTTTTAAGGTTGTTATTTGTCCTACACTGTAGGCTTGTAATTGTATTGTAATATGCCTTAAAACAGCATTTCCGTCTATCGTAAAACATGCCGTACTTGATACCTTAATATTTATAGTTTGGTTTAGAGTACCAACTTCATATTTTGTGCACTTGCTAATCAAAACAAGCTCTTTCCAGTGGTATAATTGTTTTTATGGTAGACCTTGTCATACATTTGTAATATGCATTTGAATTATAGGTGCAAAATGTTTTTTTTTTTAAAGCCTAATAAATCAGAAAGTTTGATTTCTTTTGAACACATACCTAGTTGCCAAAAGAGCACTACAACCCCGATTACAAAAAAGTTGGGACAAAGTACAAATTGTAAATAAAAACGGAATGCAATGATGTGGAAGTTTCAAAATTCCATATTTTATTCAGAATAGAACATAGATGACATATCAAATGTTTAAACTGAGAAAATGTATCATTTAAAGAGAAAAATTAGGTGATTTTAAATTTCATGACAACAACACATCTCAAAAAAGTTGGGACAAGGCCATGTTTACCACTGTGAGACATCCCCTTTTCTCTTTACAACAGTCTATAAACGTCTGGGGACTGAGGAGACAAGTTGCTCAAGTTTAGGGATAGGAATGTTAACCCATTCTTGTCTAATGTAGGATTCTAGTTGCTCAACTGTCTTAGGTCTTTTTTGTCATATCTTCCGTTTCATGAGGCGCCAAATGTTTTCTATGGGTGAAAGATCTGGACTGCAGGCTGGGCACTTCAGTACCCGGACCCTTCTTCTACGCAGCCATGATGCTGTAATTGATGCAGTATGTGGTTTGGCATTGTCATGTTGGAAAATGCAAGGTCTTCCCTGAAAGAGACGTCGTCTGGATGGAAGCATATGTTGCTCTAGAACCTGGATATACCTTTCAGCATTGATGGTGTCTTTCCAGATGTGTAAGTTGCCCATGCCACACGCACTAATGCAACCCCATACCATCAGAGATGCAGGCTTCTGAACTGAGCGCTGATAACAACTTGGGTCGTCCTTCTCCTCTTTAGTCCGAATGACACGGCGTCCCTGATTTCCATAAAGAACTTCAAATTTTGATTCGTCTGACCACAGAACAATTTTCCACTTTGCCACAGTCCATTTTAAATGAGCCTTGGCCCAGAGAAGACGTCTGCGCTTCTGGATCATGTTTAGATACAGCTTCTTCTTTGAACTATAGAGTTTTAGCTGGCAACGGCGGATGGCACGGTGAATTGTGTTCACAGATAATGTTCTCTGGAAATATTCCTGAGCCCATTTTGTGATTTCCAATACAGAAGCATGCCTGTATGTGATGCAGTGCCATCTAAGGGCCCGAAGATCATGGGCACCCAGTATGGTTTTCCGGCCTTGACCCTTACGCATAGAGATTCTTCCAGATTCTCTGAATCTTTTGATGATATAATGCACTGTAGATGATGATATGTTCAAACTCTTTGCAATTTTACACTGTCAAACTCCTTTCTGATATTGCTCCACTATTTGTCGGCACAGAATTAGGGGGATTGGTGATCCTCTTCCCATCTTTACTTCTGAGAGCCGCTGCCACTCCAAGATGCTCTTTTTATACCCAGTCATGTTAATGACCTATTGCCAATTGACCTAATGAGCTGCAATTTGGTCCTCCAGCTGTTCCTTTTTTGTACCTTTAACTTTTCCAGCCTCTTATTGCCCCTGTCCCAACTTTTTTGAGATGTGTTGCGGTCATGAAATTTCAAATGAGCCAATATTTGGCATGAAATTTCAAAATGTCTCACTTTCGACATTTGATATGTTGTCTATGTTCTATTGTGAATACAATATCAGTTTTTGAGATTTGTAAATTATTGCATTCCGTTTTTATTTACAATTTGTACTTTGTCCCAACTTTTTTGGAATCGGGGTTGTATAACATGAGTAATAAATAAGAAAATTTGAAAGATCTGGTGTGCTTTAATGTGGAGATATGGGGCATCAAAGTTGCTCCAAAGCACATTTTTTAATGATTTTCAGCAAGCCATAACTTGGCAAATATTGAACTGTGAACTTTCTATTTTAGTATTTAACGGCGTCTGGCATTGAAGAGCAATCCTTGAAAATTTCATGTATCTTGCATGAATAGTTTAAAAGTAATGACTTATGGAAGTTAGGTCCGTTTTCTGTAGCACGCGTTTCAACAGTGAAATTGGGGCCACGCCCCTTTTTTAAGCCCCTGTATCTCAGAAACTAATGAAAGTACAAGCCTAAAATTTTGTACACTATTTATTGGGCACACTGACAATATTTCCAGAAAGTATGAAGCAAATCTGAGCTGGTCAGTGGCAAACATTTTTCTAAATCTGGTGATTTGGGGCGGAATTACCCATGTACATGTGTCAAATGTTTCATCAGGTGAGACATATTGGCTCCTCCTGCCACACATGACTTGAGGCACAGTTTGCACACAGGTGTAAAAGGGGACTCCACCTCTCCACTATCATTTGCCTTAAAAGTAAAATATTGCCATATCTCGTTCAGAGAGCCTTGTTTCTCAACAAGTTTCAGGAATCTAATGTCATTAGTTGGTTCAACAGTTGCCAAATCAATAGTGTCTTCACAAATTTGGCTAGATAATTCGAAGTGGTGTGGCAGGTCACTGGTCAGAGGGAGAGTTCTTCCACTGTTCGTGCTAGTCACTTACGTCACGTGTATGAGGTAGTCTTAAAGGGTAGGCAATAGAGCGAACTCAAAGGCGCATTTCAACATATAGTGAAAAAAGCGGCAGAATGCCATAACATTAAATGGCTGGAAATTGTGAAATGATGAGACCTCACATCACATAGATAAAACAATGACATTCATAAATAAATAAAATAAATAAGACATAATCAAGATGATCAGTTATCTGGTCTGATGGACTGCTACTAGGTTCCACAAGTGGACTTTACCACTTTATAGTTCACATCTTCATGCTGGGAATGTTTCCAACTTTAGACATGTGCTTTTATTTGGATGTTGATATAATTTCTATATCTGTAATCACATTAAACAATTAAATTTTTTCAAAGAATAGCACTTTAATGTCCTTTTCTGTTCACTGCATCACAGGCAACCACAAACAACTTCAGACAGCAAACATTACCCCAGTTTCTTGTTTACTTTATTTACCATGAGTAAAAAAATAAAGCTTAATTTGCCTTCATTAAAATAATAAAGAACACTTGTTGGCTCTAGATGTATCTGAACTTACCATCGTGTTTATTTTCATTCTTCAATACTGCTATTTTATTTGAGTGTCTAGTAACTTTTTCAATTTGGTATGCTTAAAATGTGACTCCGTAAAACAAGTGCTTTATAAAAATGGCCCATGTTTCAACATTTGTTCGTTATTGGTTTGTTCATTGTACTTGCAAATATTACAAGTATTCATAAGAATTATTTAACTTGAAATCCAGTTTACCAGTTCATAAATTTGTTAAAAAAACAAACAACCTTTCCTAACCCTCCATTGCTTTATTTAATCCTAGATAATAACAAAACAAGCAGCTCCAGATGTCTACCTAATGAGTTTTGGGCAAAAACAGCAAATGATCATAAGCAAGTTATAATACTGCCTAATGGTACCCTCCTACACTACTGAATTTTTTTTTATTAGAAATGACATAATTATCATTCAAATTTCATTATAGACTACAGGTTCTGCATTTTGATGTTGCATATGACAGGTCATAAATTGTACTCCTATATTATACATGTGAATAATGACTGATTAAACAAGTGTGAAACATCGAATGTTCCAAAATAATAAATGGGATCTATTGTTTGAATGGAGTAGTTTGTATGAGGTGTATATGTGAGCAGTGCAAAGCACAAGAAAGAGGATAGTTCTGTGTATGAAAATAAGACTTACCACAAGTTGATTTGGTTTGCGAATTGTTAGTGTTGTTCAAAAAGAAAAGACGATTACAGTGTGTGATGACAGACACCTCCTGTGGGGGGAAAAAAGAAGTACAAATATTACTGCCATATGCTACTTGTTAAACACACAAGAAAAATTCTGCGTGTTGCAAAGGACAACCTGTCTCCTGGGAGTTCTTTTCTTCTACACATTCAGATTAAACAAGAAACAAGTAAAGAATTTTACATGATTTTTCAAGCCACTTGACCTTAAATCACATGGTGCAAACAGGATCCAGGTGCTTTCCTTAATTAGTAATTTATTATCAATTATTTTTTCCCTTTGAAAATGTCAGCGCTAACACAAATCATGAATTAATCATCATCTTGACTGTGAAAAAAACTAGAAACTAGACTGATCTTAACATAACTCCCTGAATCATAGCTATTTTTTCCATTTCTTCTACTCAATAATTAAGAGAAGTTCCCCTCCCCTCCAGCAGACATTTTGCGCCACATGTTCCTGCAGTAACTCAAAATGGCCACCAGATTGGCACGATGAGAGAGGAACTGTTCCACAAAACCATGCCTGCAGCAGCACTGCGACGTGAGGTGGGGGAAAATCTGAACGCCTAGCACTTGATCTATCTTTACACTGTTTCCATGTAGCAGGAAAAAAATTCCTAAACACTGGTGAGGTTTTCATTTTTCAGCAGTCATTCTCTTTTTGCGCATTGTTCCACATCCTTAAATCAGCCCAATCTCATAGTTCTACTGAACTTTACACAAAAGAAGATGAAAAAAAAAATTAAAAATGCTAGCACAGCTAATCCTACTTCTGAAAATTTGCAAAGTTGCCTTTCAGTCAGTACACTTCCATGTACACTAATATTCCACTATTATTTCATACAGGTTATAGAATTTGATACGGAACACATAATCAGCACATTCCGTTTGAATGTTCCAAATTTGGCCTTATTCTGAATTTAGCATTTTCCGATTAAGACATGGGACATGGCTATGTTATTTATGTTATTCGGGTTTTAGGCACATTCCTTGAACATGTATATGTGCGTTCAGAATATGTGTCTCATTTGTTTTTTTTATGCCAGTTTACAATACACTGACTCTTCAGTCAGCTCTGTGCGTTGTATGCAAATCAACTAGATAACAGTTTGCAAGGCTGGGGTCGGGATCCGGCTGCATGTACATGGGAATGTTAGTGGAATGTTCATTTTCATTAGCCATGTAAATGGCTTAGTAGGAATATTGCGTTTTTCAGAATAAGGGCGGGCGGCACGGTGGTGTAGTGGTTAGCGCTGTCACCTCACAGCAAGAAGGTCCGGGTTCGAGCCCCGTGGCCGACGAGGGCCTTTCTGTGCGGAGTTTGCATGTTCTCCCCGTGTCCGCGTGGGTTTCCTCCGGGTGCTCCGGTTTCCCCCACAGTCCAAAGACATTCAGGTTAGGTTAACTGGTGACTCTAATGCCGCTTTTCCACTACCAACGCGGCTGAGTCGGGCTGAGCCGTGCCGTGCTGAGTTGGGCTGAGTCAAGCTGAGTGGGGCTGTTGGAGTTGCATTTCGACTACAACCGCGCTGAACCGTGCTGGCTGGAAGTGGGTGGACACATTGGGTGGAGTTAGCGAAAGTGGGTGGATGTCACGTGATGTCGTTAAGCTGCTCAAACAGTGACATCAGTGATCTTTTAAGCGGTAGTCTCACGACCCGGATAGTAAACAATAAACATGGAGGACATGGAGTCGTTAGTGTTGCTGGTCTTGGTGCTGTGGCTTGTTGTCACCGACAACGCCAACAGATACTGGCAAGAGCGTATAGATGAGGCGAGGCGCATAAGGCTTCATAATTCTCGTAATTCGTAATTCTTCTTCTTCCGGGTTTACGGTGTTTACAGATCCCAGCGTGCTCGCGGGGCGTGTGAGGACACTCCTCCTCATCAATCAGTGCACAGGGGAGTGTCTCCTCACGCCCCTAGCCCCACTCAGCTCAGTTTGGCTCGCTTCAGCCCTACTCCAAAACGGTGCGAGTTTTGGGGGCTAAGCAGGGCTGAAGCGAGCTGAGTCGTGCTGCTCTGAGATAGTCGAAACGCGAGCCGTGTCGGGCTGAAGTCAGCTGAAGCGAGCTGAAGTGAGCTGAAAAAGGGTAGTGGAAAAGGGCCATAAATTGACCGTAGGTGTGAATGTGAGTGTGAATGGTTGTCTGTGTCTATGTGTCAGCCCTGTGATGACCTGGCGACTTGTCCAGGATGTACCCCACCTTTCGCCCGTAGTCAGCTGGGATAGGCTCCAGCTTGCCTGCGACCCTGTAGAACAGGATAAAGCGGCTAGAGATAACGAGATGAGATGAGACTTACAACAAACAGCTAGTTCACTTAGCATGTTGGTTCATCTGCTAGGTTCGTAATAAATTACTGATCCTGCAAAATAGATTTTATCTGATTTTGCAGTTTATACATTAGGGCTCTCCAGAAAATCTGAAGTAGCCAGCTTAAAAAAAAGGTCAAGTTTATTTATATAGCGCTTTTAACAATAGACATTGTCGCAAAGCAGCTTTACAGAAATTTAAAGACTTTAAACATGAACTAATTTTGTCCCTAATCTATCCCCAATAAGCAAGCCTGTGGCAATGGGGGCAAGGAAAAACTCCCTCAGACAACATGAGGAAGAAACCTCGAGAGGAACCAGACTCAAAATGGAACCCATCCTCATTTGGGTGATAAGACAACGTGATTATAAATAACTTGCTTCTATAACAGTGTCCTACAACCCCAATTCCAAAAAAGTTGGGACAAAGTACCAATTGTAAATAAAAACGGAATGCAATGATGTGGAAGTTTCAAAATTCCATATTTTATTCAGAATAGAACATAGATGACATATGTTTAAACTGAGAAAATGTATCATTTAAAGAGAAAAACTAGGTGATTTTAAATTTCATGACAACAACACATCTCAAAAAAGTTGGGACAAGGCCATGTTTACCACTGTGAGACATCCCCTTTTCTCTTTACAACAGTCTGTAAACGTCTGGGGACTGAGGAGACAAGTTGCTCAAGTTTAGGGATAGGAACCCATTCTTGTCTAATGTAGGATTCTAGTTGCTCAACTGTCTTAGGTCTTTTTTGTCGTATCTTCCATTTGATGATGCACCAAATGCTTTCTATGGGTGAAAGATCTGGACTGCAGGCTGGCCAGTTCAGTACCCGGACCCTTCTTCTACGCAGCCATGATGCTGTAATTGATGCAGTATGTGGTTTGGCATTGTCATGTTGGAAAATGCAAGGTCTTCCCTGAAAGAGACGTCGTCTGGATGGGAGCATATGTTGCTCTAGAACCTGGATATACCTTTCAGCATTGATGGTGTCTTTCCAGATATGTAAGCTGCCCATGCCACATGCACTAATGCAACCCCATACCATCAGAGATGCAGGCTTCTAAACTGAGCGTTGATAACAACTTGGGTCATCCTTCTCCTCTTTAGTCCGAATGACACGGCGTCCCTGATTTCCATAAAGAACTTCAAATTTTGATTCATCTGACCACAGTTTTCCACTTTGCCACAGTCCATTTTAAATGAGCCTTGGCCCAGAGAAGACGTCTGCGCTTCTGGATCATGTTTAGATACGGCTTCTTCTTTGAACTATAGAGTTTTAGCTGGCAACGGCGGATGGCACGGTGAATTGTGTTCACAGATAATGTTCTCTGGAAATATTCCTGAGCCCATTTTGTGATTTCCAATACAGAAGCATGCCTGTATGTGATGCAGTGCCATCTAAGGGCCCGAAGATCACGGGCACCCAGTATGGTTTTCCGGCCTTGACCCTTACGCATAGAGATTCTTCCAGATTCTCTGAATCTTTTGATGATATTATGCACTGTAGATGATGATATGTTCAAACTCTTTGCAATTTTACACGTCGAACTCCTTTCTGATATTGCTCCACTATTTGTCGGCACAGAATTAGGGGGATTGGTGATCCTCTTCCCATCTTTACTTCTGAAAGCCGCTGCCACTCCAAGATGCTCTTTTTATACCCAGTGATGTTATGGCCCTTTTCCACTACCCTTTTTCAGCTCGCTTCGGCTCGCTTCAGCTCACTTCAGCCCGACACGGCTCGCGTTTCGACTACCTTAGGGCAGCACGACTCGGCTCGCTTCAGCCCTGCTTAGCACCCAAAACTCGCACGGTTTTGGAGTGGGGCTGAAGCGAGCCAAACCGAGCCGAGTGGGGCTAGGGGTGTGAGCAGACACTCCCCTGTGCACTGATTGGTGAGGAGGAGTGTCCTCACATGCCCACACACGCCCCGCGAACACGCTGGGATCTGTAAACACCATAAACCCGGAAGAAGAATAATTACGAATTACGAGAATTTCTGAAGCCTTATGCGCCTCGCCTCATCTATACGCTCTTGCCAGTATCTGTTGGCGTTGTCGGTGACAACAAGCCACAGCACCAAGACCAGCAACACTAACGACTCCATGTCCTCCATGTTTATTGTTTACTATCCGGGTCGTGAGACTACCGCTTAAAAGATCACTGATGTCACTGTTTGTGCCGCCTAACGACATCACGTGACGTCCACCCACTTTCGCTAACTCCACCCAATGTGTCCACCCACTTCCAGCCAGCACGGTTCAGCGCGGTTGTAGTCGAAATGCAACTCCAACAGCCTCACTCAGTTCGACTCAGCCCAACTCAGCACGGCACGGCTCAGCCCAACTCAGCCGCGTTGGTAGTGGAAAAGCGGCAATAATGACCTATTGCCAACTGACCTAATGAGTTGCAATTTGGTCTTCCAGCTGTTCCTTTTTTGTACCTTTAACTTTTCCAGCCTCTTATTGCCCCTGTCCCAACTTTTTTGAGATGTGTTGCTGTCATGAAATTTCAAATGAGCCAATATTTGGCATGAAATTTCAAAATGTCTCACTTTCGACATTTGATATATTGTCTATGTTCTATTGTGAATACAATATCAGTTTTTGAGATTTGTAAATTATTGCATTCCGTTTTTATTTACAATTTGTACTTTGTCCCAACTTTTTTGGAATCAGGGTTGTATATAGTCACAAAGTATAACTGTGAAACCAGGAAATTCATTATAGTTTTAACATGAAGTCTGTTTTGTTGAAGTTATAAAGTGTTCATTGATGGAAATTTGAGTGCAAACTGTTCGTGACAACTGCAGTCCTAGAGTTAGCAAGTTAACTGTAGTCCTCCGCCATAAAAGCATTACTGTAAGTGTCCAAAGCCATCTTCCAAGTGTGACAAGTAGTAGGTGGCTGTGGAATTTGCGGTGGCAAAGCCGCCACGGCGCACCAAAAGCGTGCTAATGCTGGGGGGTCTGGGGGTATGCCCCCCCCAGAAAACTTTTGAAATTTACATGCCTTCTGGTGGCTTCTAGTGCATTCTCAGCTAATAAATTACCATTTCCCTGTAAAATACTTGCAAAATATGTATGAAATTTCCCTCCAGATGTGTGTGTGCTTGGCTTTCTCAGTTACCCTCTGTAGTATGCTGCCTGGCTCTGTAACATGACTACATATGCTATGGTGTAGTCATATGGTCCGGCTCAGCCAATTAGAGCACGAGAATCGATCAACAAATATGGCGTCGCTTCCAGTCATGCCAGACCCGAATGGAAGACAATTTCATGGTGAAATAATTGGATTTGCAGCAAATTATGGGCAGCAGAGACGATATAAATCGCTTTAACATTGAAAGGCAAGTTTTTGGTTTTTTTTTCCCTGGGATCAAGTAGCTGACACAGACCGTCTGTACAGGCAGAGAAAACCGCAGGTCACCAGTGCTTGTGGACACCTCTGTACATATTTCAGTAATTTATATGACAACAACAATTTTAATAGAACCATACAGAATATAGAATAAATAAACCATAACTTCGACCTTTTCCAAAAAAAAAAACTTGACAGGAAGATTGTGAATCTATGTGAAAGTACTGTGAGCTGTCCATGAGTCCCAAAGACATTTTGCCTAGCTAGCTCATATTCGCAAGATAGCAAGCAAAAGACTCCTTCATAAAATACAGTGTAAATGTAATATTTTAAATAATGCCAATACACTGTTGGGAGCTACTGCAGAATAGCGGACCTAACTAAGATCTCATTTTTCCAGTCACCATTTTAAATGAAGCTGTCCGAGATCTTGCCCAACATCTCGCGTCACATGACTGGAAAAACTGGTTTCTAACCCTAACTCAGTATATTCGTGTACCTCACCCATTTCTAATTCAGCCGTAGCAACGGAGCCTGTCTGAGATCTTGCCCGACATCTCGCGTCACATGACCGGAAAAAACCCGGATGTTTATGAAAAATATGGTTGTGTTCACTTTAGGGGAGGACCCCCAAAAATTGAAAGGTAAAAATTAAAAAATGGAGAACTCTGTATATTCGTGTACTTCACCCATTTCTAATTTCTAATTTGGCCTTAGCAACAGAGCCTGTCTGAGATCTCGCCCGACATCTCGTGTCACATGACCGGAAAACCCCCCGGATGTTTTGGGTCCACTACTCTGCATTCTAGTCCAGTGCTGTTGTGCGAAATACTAGACATCATTATTTACACATGCATTGTGCATAGTTACAAAAGTTAGAATTAGAATACATTAATGCAAAAAATTAGCTTGTGTATGATTTAGCTAGGTAATATTTAATACTAGTAACTTACTTATTACAAGCTTCTACCTACAGAAGGATAACAATAAGATATATACATATACACATGCTAAATGAGAGACATGACCTTTGACAGAAGTCCTCAATAGACTTTAGTTTGATTCAACAAAGGTCAGTTATTTTTTCAAACGTAAATATATAGGAGAGAAGTAACGATGTTCAGAATGTACCATGTGCCATATACCAGAGGGGTATCACACGTATGCCGATAAAGTCTCACCTTATCCTATTTCTATACAATGAGACAGCTCTTGGCTCCCTAACCCCTGTACTTTACAAACTGCACAGCTCATTGTGGCTGTCCTTCATCCCCCAGGCTATTCCATTATCATTTTGCAGGGCACTATGGGATTTCCAAAGTGCACCAGACATTCGTCAACGTGCTTCCAGACATATATAACCTATACAAAAGAAAAACTCCCTAACTAGTTCAAAAGATTTGGAAAAGGATGTGGTTCGGACATAGGAATGAGTGAACCACCATCTGGACAGACACAAGAAAAAAAGCTAACCGAGTGGAAAAGTACAGACTAGCATGGACTACACCATTTTACCACTGCATACAGGATTTAACAAAGACTATGACTATGAGCTTAATATAAATTATTCAAAAGTCCTATAAGGAGTGAATGATGAGTTGAAGTCTCCAATTATTAATTAATTAATTAATTAATTAATTAATTAATTAATTAATTAATTAATTTTCACAGCCCTTTTCATGTGTTGTTTTCGTGCTTGACGACTAAACCTTTTGTCACAATATTCTACCAAGCACTCTGTTTACATTCCTTTAATAAACAGCAGGGTTTTATCTATGTTAAATATTAATGGTACAGTTCTTAGTAGCAGCGGTGAAGAGAAATGTGTACAATCAATTCAGCATGAACAGCATGCTTTGTACAGTAGCTTAGCATGATCCTGACAGTAAAGTGAGAGAAAATAGAGTGGAGTGGGGGATGGGCAGCTGTGCTGGACTGTACCATTTTCTTCGAGAAAAGGAAACAACCATAGTTGAGCATTGTGGAGCTAAACTGCTTAGACACTTTGTGTGCAATTATAACCTAGGTATACTTTTGTGCAAAAGTATATGCTATAAGCATACATAAGACACGAAAATGCTTTCCTCTAACAAAGATATGTGTATAATGTTGCACACATGTTTTGAAAAGGTCTATTCCATAAAGCAACAGAATAGATAATGAAACCGAAGTAAACTAAAAGCTTGAGTTAAAAATTTAAAACCCTATAAGACCTTACCTGCGTTCACACTCCCAAGCAACAAAGCAAAAGAATAATTTCAAGCCTGCAACAGTGACACAATGACTTTCAGAGGTTACCTCAATGTTCTGAGCCTGCTAAGTGCCAAAAGCCTTATTCATATTTGAGTAGTTTTATATAAGAAAGTCGGGTAATGTAATTATTCCCGGAGTATCTCTGGGATTCAAGTTCTATGAATCTGAATCAGTCATGTCAGTCATTTTTTATGGACTGTGTGTAGATTAGATAAAAGATAAAACTTTATTGATCCCTTTGGGTGGGTTCCCTCAGGGAAATTAAGAATGCACCTGGAAAGTGTCTCTCATATTTTACATTCTATAAAATGGTCAGTAAGAATAACCTCTGATAATATACATTATGTCCCATCCAAAATGACATGCTGGCAAAGATTCCATTATATTCCATCATACATTGACTCCGTGTAAAGCAACTTTAGCACTCTCTTCTATCATAAACGTTTCCTGAAACCAGAACGAAACCTAGTATTTGCCAAGTTTAAGTTGCATAATATAGACAATGTTTAAAATCATGTCAGATCAGAGAGACAACCTGAGATATGCAAAGATAACTTAACCTGTGTGAATTAATTATAATTACTATAGATGTTCTTTGGCAAACATTACTCCATTACTATGTTACATTACCACCAAAACAGCTCTGACCCATCAAGGCATGGATGCACAAGACCTCTGAAGGTGTGTTGTGGTATCTGGCACTAAGACGGTAGCAGCAGATCATCTAAGTTCTGTAAATTGCGAGGTGGGGCCTCTGTGGATCGGACTTGTTTGTCTAGCACATCCCACAGACGCTCGATCTGATTGAGATCTGGGGAATTTGGAGGCCAAGGCAAAACCTTGAACTCTTTGTCATGTTCCTCAAACCATTCCTGAACAATTTTTGCAGTGTGGCAAGGCAGATTATCCTGCTGAAGGAGGCCACTGCCATGAAAGGGTATCCTTGGTCTGCAGCAATGTTTAGGTAGATGGTACGTATCAAAGTAACATCCACATGAATGCCAGGACCCAAGATTTCCCAGTAGAACATTGCCCAGAACATCATATTGCCTCTGCCAGCTTGTCTTCTTCCCATAGTGCATCCTGGTGCCATCTCTTCCCCAGGTAAGCGTAACACATGCACCTGGCCATGTGAAAATGTGTGTTAATCAAACCAGTCTTCCATTGCACCATGGTCCAGTTCTGATGCTCATGTGCCCACTGTAGGCGCTTTAAGCAGTGGACGGGGTCAACATGGACACTCTGAGCGGACTGTGGCTATGCAGCAAGCCGTGATGCACTGTGTACCGACACCTTTCTATAATAGCCACCATTAACCTTTTCAGTAATTTGGGCTACAGTAGCTCTTCTGTGGGATAGGACCAGACAGGCTAGCTTTCACTCCCCACATACATCAGTGAGCCTTGGCTGCCCCTGCTGCCAGTTCACCGGTTGTCCTTCCTTGGACCACTTTTGGTAGGCACTACCCACTGCATACCGTACCTGGAACACCCCAAGACCTGCTGTTTTGGAGATGCTCTGACCCAGTCGTTTAACCATCACAACTTTTCAAAGTCACTCAGATCCTTACCCTTGCTCAGTTTTCCTTTTTCCAACACATTAACTTTGAGAACTGACTGTTCACTTGCTGCCTAATATATCCCACCCCATGACAGGTATCATTGTAACAAGATAATTCACTTCACCTGTCAGTGGTTTTAGTGTTATGGTTGATCTGTGCATGTCTGGAAGTCTTACCCTGTTTGAATCGTATCAAGTTAAACGACTGATCAAATTCCTCAGACCAATTCTATGAAATAGGTTGTACAATGTCCTCCCAATTCTCCAATCTTGTCTAATTTCTGTTCTGTTTCAGCACAAATAAAGAAGTTAAACATAACACAAGTTTAATCTTTTTAAATATTCAAACATCCTAAACACAATTAACACAGTGATATCTATTACACAACAGATGATAGACGTTTTGGCTACCACTGTTTATTTGAAACGGACATGCCACACCCAGCAGACAAACTAAGAGTGACATCAGCAACTTGTTATTTCCCAGTCTGGAAGCAGTGTTAGTCAGGAATGCTGCTGTCATGCTTTGACAAGGTACACCCTCCCCTGATTTCCAAAATCGCAAGCACCAACGCAAACACTGTGTTTATTGTTTCTGACCCACAAACCTTACCAAGGTTATTAAAAACAGGAAATTACCAGTTATATTTTCTGTGATAACTTCACAGTAAACATACTGCACATAATGTGGTCCATTACATAAGTCACTGTATTGGTCCTGGAGTAGGAAGAGAACATCATATTCCGACATACGGTTCAAAAAGGGGAGGGTTGACTGACAAATTCATATGCAGTAGAAGGCTACACATAAATTATGTTGCTAAGAGAAATTCACCTCTTCCCAGGCAGACATTTTACTCCACATTTTCCTGCAGTAACACAAAATGGCCACCAGCTTGGCTCGGTGGGAGAGGATCTGTTTCACTGAGCCATGATTGCTCCAGTGCTGTAGCACACAAAATTTAAAAAATAAAACGAAATGTGTCTATTGTATGCTCTGTCTTTACACCGCCACACACAGCAGGACAAGTCAGTTTATTTGAATTTTTCCTTTTTCATTTTGTATCTGTGTTTCTAATTATTTTAAATTCTTGGCCAATATCCTATACCCCAGATACTTATCCTTTGCTGAACAACTAATGTTCACAAGTCAGGATCCTCTATAATGTCCTCTCTGCAGTGGTCACATGATCATTGTGTAATAAAATTCGAACCATGATAACTGTGTTATCACAATCATCCCCTGTCCTATTCTATTTGGTACATTAACCCAGTTGGGTTAAATGTGTACACAATACTGAGATGTAGACTATAATGTTAAAATGTACATTAATTCATCTATGAATATTCATTACAGTACACAAACTGATGTTTGAGATCACAGAGGCAAGACTTGGGAATAATGAAGTGTTCATAAATTCAATCCTGTTATGGTAGTTTGCAACACACTGATGAGATTGGAGCTGCTTGCAGACAGGTCTCTTATTTTATATAATCTACATTAATAGTATCTGTAGCTATTTTCTGGTTAATTTGCTGATATTACTAATAGATGTGATGATGCAATCCTACTACATTATCATTTTGTTCTAGTCATCTTGAGGTTATCCAGAGCTATTAGAGAACCACAGCCCAGTAGCGTTGAAAGAGCAAAGTAGCTAGAAAGCTGCTAAAAAAATGTCTTTGTTTAGATATTTACACAGTTGTTGGTGAATCAGGAAGGTCTGTTGCCAGACCAGTTTAAACCAGTTCACCAGTTCAGTTTTTCCCCTTCACTTAAAGAAAAATGCTTTACATGCTTTACTGATCCATCCCTTTTATACTGTGGGTATATCTTAATGAGAATAATAATAACCATCCTGATAGAATAACCTCAAATATATTAAGGTTTTCAAGATAAAGAAAAAAAAACCCACAAAGTTAAATTTCAAACAATATTTTAAAAATACAACATTTTGGATACTTTGCCATTTTTTAAAAATTGTAATAAAAATTATTTGCAGGGGCAGGTTCTGCGTACAATGGAAAGTGCTGGAGCAATAGTATGTGTTGAAAACCACCCTCCCCCATATCAGACAGCCTGTCCTGCAGTAACAGAAAATCACCACCAGCTTAGCTGACACGCCCAACGTACAGCAACTTCACATGGAGAAACCTGCAGTAGCTTGATCATTTTCAGAATGATTTTTAATAGCTGTAGAAATCAAGTTTAGGACTCCCATAAGCCCTGGGCAATAAAAAGACTGATCAAGGACATCTTTTAAATCCTTTGTCAGTCTCTTTCATCAGATCACCATTAATCTGTCAGAAAACCGAGAGACACGTTTCACTGAGTGAGAAATTTAACCAATAATTGATATGGTGATGGTTTCATAATATTAGACATTAGTGGCGTATATCACAGTATAAATATGTTTATGTTCTGAAGGTGACTTTTCAAATGTGTAAAAGCTCCAATTACTGTGCAAATGTAATCTATTTCTCAAGAGGAAATGTGTGAAAAACATGAATAACTAGCATCAGGGTACTATCATCAAGTAAAAATAAGACCATGTAACCAGTAATATAATTTATTGGCAGTATATTTTGAAACAGACTCCGTAAGCCTACATTTGTGAAGCAAGTGTTACATAGCATTAACAAGTCTACTTTGATTATTTTTGACTACAAGGCACATTTCAAAACACTGATCTATCTTAATCTTAAATCGTATACAGCTTTACATAACAAGAAAGACCAGAAGGGCTGACCTTTGATCATAAAATGGGCCTTGCTCTAATTTAATCCTAGCTACAGTAGGACTGAGAGAGCAGGAGTATGATTAAGTGTTATGATTCAAGCCCTTAGCCAGCCGGCATGCTGAGCAGAAATGAAAAATGTGTGGGTACTGTATTAGCATAGTCTTTAGCTTAAACTCAGTAGGGTCTTTTTTCAAAATCTCTGTCTAAACAACATTGGTTTTGAAGCTATACACATCTGTGGCCTGGCTGGAGAAAGCCTAACCAGTTGTCCTAATGCCATTTGATGTTAGATAAGGAATCTATTTTTGTGCCCCCTGTTTGTGAAGGAAACAATCAAAAAAGAATGCTAATTCACTACAAAGTAGTTTTTTTAAAATCCACAGACTAATACAGCGATCAAGGCATGCACAGGAAAATGCAGCACAGTCAGCCTGTGCACCAAGGCCATGCACAGTTATGCCCCTCCCCTTAGTGAACACAGTGAATGCAGAGGAGTGAGTGGAAAATTACTGGAGAATGGGCCATACCATTTTATACAGCTCAGGGGTTGATTTTTTTTTATAACAATATTATCAAAAATCTCTGCTAATTGACATACACTACACAACAAATATAACTTCATATAAAAAACAGATATGTTTACAAAATGTACATTTTAAAAACATTTACGAAGAACTGACCAAGGAGTAAAACAATGAAATCTGAGCTGTCGTGTGTAACTTTGAAAGAGCAAGAAACAGCAAAAACAATGCGAGAACAAGGCACAACGCCCAGTCCATGTGCTACTGGAATACACAAACAGAAAACCTAAAAGAAGGCAGGATACCAGGATCAGAGCACTGAGAGTACTGGGAGGTTGTGGGGAATGTGGCATGCAAGCACTTAAACACTATTTGCTAGTAGCATTGTAATTTTCACTAATCAAACTGTATTAGAGTTTATTTCATGAATGGTGATGTTTGAGCTATTTTAAAATGGCTTAATCATCCAAAAATGCAAGAGTTTAATCATACAGGGCCACTCTACATGCATCAACATGCATTATATTGGTACTCATAGCTCAGTATTTTAGAAAAAAAAAAGAAGATTACAATCACTTTCTGCTAATGCCGATTTGTCTTTATGTCTCATTCATGAATAATCCCTTACAATTTAAAAAATGTTGGGACCAAAATCACTTTTAGTGTATTCTGGTGAAATCCGTTGTTAATGGAATGTTTGGTATCACCAAAAATGTAAAAATCATTCATTAAGAAGAAGAAGCCTTTATTTGTCAAATGCACGCTCAAGCACAGTGAAATTCATCCTCTGCATTTAACCCATCTGAAGCAGTGAACACACGCATGTATACACACAAGTGAGCAATGAGCGCACACACACACACACATACCCAGAGCAGTGGACAGCTATCTGACAGCACCTGGGGAGCAGTTGGGGGTTAGGTACCTTGCTCAAGGGCATTTTAGCCCAAGACCACCCCATGTTAAGTTAACCGCATGCCTTTGAACTGTGGGGGAAACCAGAGCACCCGGAGGAAACCCACGCAGACACAGGGAGAACATGCCACACAGAAAGGCACACAGCTGATGGACTCGAACTCAGAACCTTCTTGCTGTGAGACAACAGTGCTAACCACTACACCACCGTGCCGCCCCAGAGAACCATCAGGTGTTGTTCTTCTGAATTAGTGGACTATTCCCATATACTTGTTTCCCTTCCAAGTACCAACAGAATCACCTTTTGACCATCATAAAATGTTGGAAGAGTACCAAAGGTCCATGCTACATCATTCTTTATTGGTTTTGCTGAGGAATTGATAATTTACCATAATTAGTGAACCTTTCCAACCTCATTTCAAGAAAGGATGGCAGGCCCAATGGAGTTGGATGATGGACATAATAATTACTCAAAATGTTTGGGATAAGCCTGACAAACACCTTCACAGTCTTGTCCTAACTGCATCATAATGCTGATGGTGACATGTAAGGGATAGATCTTGCGCTATGGAAATACTTCTGACCAACCATTACCTTCCTTTGGAAGGAGTGGAGTGAAGAACAGGAGTGAAACAAGCAGCAGAAACAGCAGGAGGTGGTTTCCTGCATTGTTGCAGCAGAAATAGAAATGGGCAGAAGGCTTGGCTGCTCAACCCCCATGGAAATGTAAAATACAGTGGAGCTGGCAAGACACTGACCAAATGCAAGACCTGTTAGTGGTAATGCAGCAGCCTAAAGAAGTGAGGGCTTGGGCAGACTTAGTAGAGCTGCCTTGAATACAGTGACAGTCTCTAATGTACTTCCATTATGGCTGTCCCAAATACCATTTTCAGGGCTCTGGAGCTTTGGTACCCATCAAACACACTTCAAAATACCTCACTTGGCTTATTTCTTCATTGCCATGGACTTGCTGAAACATTTCAAGAATCTCCATTGTTTGTTGCCTACCCAACAAATGAATATCTGAGCAGTCAAATATTCAGGTCCAGCCATAACTTCCAGTGGCTCTGTTTAATTCTCTAAATTTAAGAATCACCTGGGCCAAAAGCACTGATAGCACACATTCTGGGAACTGGCTGCAGCTTAGCAGAAGCAGTAAATGAGCTGCAGATTGGAATTAAGGCTGAGGGTCCACCACCTGACACAGATGATCAGATGCCTAATCCATTTTGCCCAAACAAGTGCCTGGGGTATTCCATAATGGACCCATTTCGTTAGAGAGGGTCAAGTGCGTTGTAGCTCTGGAGTGGTGCAAACATTCACACTATCATCCAGAGATCATGAGTTTGAATCCCAATGATGCCACAGCCATCTGTGGTTTGGATCCCAAGAACATACTCTCTCTCTCAATCACACTCTATCAATCACAGTAATGATAACCAATCACGGGCATCAGTGAGCTCATGCAGAGGTATGCGGATGGCACTTTCTGCCTGGGCAGCAGTTTGAAAAGATGCAGTAAGCTGGCTTCACATGTCCCGGATAACCTTTGCCTTCCCTGGTTGGTAGCTGTCAGGTGATAGTGGAGAGCCGTCTGCTGGGTGGGAATTGGCCATGACTAAATTAAGGAGAAAATCCTGGACAATTTTTAAAAAGTGCTCTGCACATGTTTAAGAGCGCATTGAAACTGTGATCCAATAACAGGGCATGTATACTGGGTGCAGTGGAAGATGCAGAAGCCCTCAGGCTGAGCTCAGTGTATCTCATAGGCTCTGTTCACACCTCACATTAACATGCATCCTGAGTGACCAGGTCACATGTGCTCAGCTCTAGGTACAGGTTTGAACATGGTCAAATGCAACCCGTAGACACACTGTGATCTGGTCACTCAGACCACATACGAAGGTGGTCTTGGCCGCATATAGCCACATTCTTTTAGCAGTGTGTGCATGAATGTGTCCTGGACCACAGTGAAGGACCACCTATTAAACTGACATCTTCTGCACAAGCGGAAGTGTATACTCATTTGTATGCCAACAGCATCATATTAAAATGAGACTATTAAAGTGCAATATTAAGTTCTGTTTTTTTTTTCTTGTTTAATTTCTGGCAGACTAGTCATGGGAAGTGCATTGCTGTCTCCCACCAGTGAAAAACAACAATGCGTTTGGTAGTTGCAAATGGAAATGATGTACGTGGTCACTCAGGACTCATGCGGAGATGCATTCTAATTTCAGGTGTGACCTGACAGACTTAGAGCTGTCTGTTTGTGCCCTGCTCACCCAGGATGTATGTTAACACCAGGTCTGAACAAGGCCAGACCTGAGACCCCTGTGGCCTCATTAGTAGTACAGGCTGATGAACCTTTTGTACAAAGATCTGCACTGCATAAAGCCCAAGTATAAAAGAACTGACAAGCTGGTCTGCTTATGATACACTGCCGAGTGTAAGTTATATTTCTAATGCTGTGGAACAGTGGTTCCTGACTCATAATGGAATGCCTACAATGGGAAAATG
Organism: Neoarius graeffei; assembly: GCF_027579695.1. Lineage (NCBI taxonomy): Eukaryota > Metazoa > Chordata > Actinopteri > Siluriformes > Ariidae > Neoarius > Neoarius graeffei. Next base: position 45,276,307 of record NC_083586.1, on the reverse strand, counting down.
GGTACAGAAATCCTACAGGCAGTGCTCCAAGCTATGAGAGCCATAGCAGTGTAAATCGTGGGGTCTGTTAATGTTAACAAGAAGGAAAGTTTGGCTTACTCAAATACCATTGCTAGAGCTTAGCAAAAAAAACTACTAATGCAGTACCTCCTTCTAGTACCTGCAGAGGTCTTTGGCACATAGACCAGGAGGAACTAGATGTTCACATCTTTTTGTTTGAAATGCAAACTTGACAGCAGGTTACTGTTACCTGTCCTTGTCTGCAGTCACACTCTTCCTGCTAAGTTGTGTTTCAGAAATGGCAGATAGTTATACAGGCTACAATATGTGGCCGTGTTTGTGTAACTGCAACAACCCAGAACACCCAGAAAAGGTGATTAAATGCCGGTGCAGGTTGTCACCAAACTTCCAGAGCAAGATTCACTGAAAATGCTAGAGGACATCTCTGAAAATACATGGTTTAACTGGGCTGGTTACCCCCCTGCAACTTCAACATTGTAGGTTGATAACAACTGTTTCATTGGCTCCTCTACACACTGTCCAATGTCCAAAATCCGTGTTTCCACATTCCAATTGCCGTGGAGCACAGGCAATTCCTCAGTTTCCAGATGAGTGGCATGATATACCAGTTCAGTCCTTCTTCTTGGGTTTGCTATAGCATCTGGGGTGTTCAGTGTGTGCGAATTACTGCTCCTGTGATGTCTTTGCGTACTCTCTTCTAGTGGGTGGCAAGCCAAACAGAGCTCCTGATCTCACACGTGGAAGTTTTGAGACAATCAAAAGAAGACACTGTGCAGTCCCACATGCCAAACTTGTGTGCCATGTGAACCATCATGCTGGGAGACAGTGCTATCTTGATTACAGATGCAATATGTAAACTGCAGGAAATCTGAAGATTTTCTACACCTGGCAGGGACGTTAGAAGCAACAGCCCAAGTAGTAAAACTGAGAATACTGCATCTCAAGCCATGCTGATTTAATTCTCAGTGGTTGTCAGCCATATCACAAAGACATGAGTCAGTAGTAATTTCAAAATTCTGTGTACATGCCCTAAGGTGTTGGACCAGTGCAAGTTCTGAGACTCTCTCTCTCTGAGAAAATGGGAGGAGTAACAATAATTGCCTCCCAGTAAGTGTTGCTGATGTGGTTGAACAAGCTCTCAGAGAGGGCAGAGGCACATTTTCTGCATCCAAGGAGTCAAGTCCAGCATACCTCCAGAGACTGATCCAACCCTACATGCTAGCCAGATCCCTACGTGCCACTGCTACTGGTCCCCTGGCCCCTCCTCCTCCCTGCTTCTGCCCAGCCTGCTCAAGACTGCTGTCTGTCCTGACTCCCTGTTGGTGGAATGACCTTCCCACTGAAGTCAGAACTGCCGACTCCCTGACCACCTTCAAGTGCAGACTGAAGACCCACCTCTTCAAGCTGCACCTCTGCCCTGCTTCCAAGTCCACTGTGGAATCACGCAGCTGCCTTAGCTGTCTTGACCAACCCAGGCTGTGTGCTATGTAGCTTGATCATGATGACTTTGTGTTAATCATTGGGGTTTTATCTTTTTCTGTTTAGTTGTACTTTGCTGGCTCATTTGTATGGCTGGCTTGTTTTCCTTGGCTGATTCGTTATTAATCCAACAGAATATTACACTAGGTGTTATTCTGTAGCCTATACATCTGGCACTAGAACTTTCTTATCAGCACTTTTAGATGAGGGCAGCCATGGCCTGGAGGTTAGAGAAGCAGCCTTGGGCCCAAAGAATTGCCGGTTCAATTCCTGGGATCAGCAGGAAAAATGTGAGGGTTGAGTGAGTGAACAGCACTTTCTCCTCCCACTGTATCATGGATGAAGTGCCTTTGAGCAAGGCACCTATTGCCCAACTGCTCCCTGGGTGCTGTAGCACAGCTGCCCACTGCTCTGGGTAGGTGTGTGTTTGCTCATTGCTCACATGTGTGTGCATGCATGTGTTCACTGCTTCAGATGGGTTAAATGCAGAGGAGGAATTTTGCTGTGCTTATGTACATGTAACAAATAAAGTCTTCTCTTCTTGTACCTGACTTTTGCACTTGTACGTCACTCTGGATAAGAGCTTCTGCTAAATGCCAAGTAATGCACTGTAATCTAAAAGCTTGTACCAAGCCTGTACCTGAAGACGGGCAGCCAGTGGGCCAGCTAATTTACAGCATGTACAGCAGAACCAGCCACGAGTTGGTCTAGTGGTTTGCGTGTCTGCCTCTCAACCAGGAGATCGCAAGTTCTACTTGCGGTCGGGTCATACCAAAGACCATCATAAAAATGGTATCTACTACCGTCTGGCAAGGCATGCTGCAATACAGATGCGAGTGGGGGAAGTCAAAATCTCATGGTTACTAGAGGACTAGCCCCTCACTTTAACCCTAGTTGTATAGGCAAGAGGCCAAGTGCTATCGAAAAAGAGATTGCCACTGCACCCATACACGTTAAAGAGTTGGTTAGTACTGGGACAGGACACTGCCTGGGAAGACCAGATTCTGGTGTGAGAGGGACTTTGACTTGACAGCAAAGTCAATTTGTTTGCAAACCAACTTGCTATCCAACGTGGTTGACAGACAGATCAGAGGGTAGGGGCTTTGGGCCACAATGTGTCAGCACACAGTTGGTTAAACCTACAGATGTATGTTCCCTGCACAAGTCTACAGCACATCCAGCAGACGATATAACCAGTGATGGCCTCAATCTCGCTGAAAAGGCCATGGTTTCGCCTGTTGTTCACCTGCTACCCATTAGACCAGACATGCTATCCCAGATATAAGGGTCACAGTGGGCAGCACTAAAAGGAGTGTCACTTGCAGACAACTGTAACGTGACAACATGTAGATCATGTCTACCTTCACCATGTTTCAAGACTGAATGTTTCTTCATCACACCCTGCGTGCACTGTGGTGAACACATTCTCCTCAATAAAGTACAGCTTCATAACTATTTATGAGGAAGCCCTATTAGAATATGTTAGGAACCCTTGGAATGACAAATGATTATATGGCCTTCAGTATTCCCACAGGAAATCAGTCTGGAGGTCTGGAACATGATGAGAATGAAAGGTTACAACTGTGGCTGTGGTTTTACCATTAAGTGGGGGACTGCCAAGCCACCTGGGTGACTTGCACTGACAACAATGTCCAAATGATCGGCAAGGACATTTTATAACATACAACATGGGGTCATGGTGACAACGTGGCAACTTTTCTATCAGTACTCAGCATGAAAACAAGCACACGTGAATACTCCACTAGAAATACTCTACTAGGTAATTACCTCTCCAACGTCCACTAGCTAATTACCTCTCCAATTAGTTATAGAAGCTTGGCTAGATATGACAAATTCTATTTTATAATATACAACAGAATATCAATTTAAAATATAAGATTTGAATATGTTAACTAAGAGATGGCTTCAACAAGTGGTGCAGTGGTTAGCACTGTTGCCTCACAGTAAGAAGGTTCTGGGTTTGAATCTCATGGTTGACTAGAACCTTTCTGTTACCCCTTTTCCGAACAGGGAACTGGTTCTCAAACTGGTTCCATTCAGGATTCTTTGAACCTTGCTGCCAGCTACCAAACCAGCCCATGTTTTCACCAGTTTTGAGCACAACCATTGTAATCAAGGATGCATCATGAATGGAGGGTGTTACACAATGTACAAAAGGAGTAAACAGTAATAGCAAGATGGCAGAGCACATTGATTACCTATGGCCTTTTGTTCTATGACTGCAGAGATTTGTTTTCATTCCATTTTTTTCTGACGATGTATCCGTTTCTGTTGCATCTCCACTGCTGCGCTCTGCTTCTTCTCCAAACTAATAACATGCCCACTGATGTCATCATGGCTTGCACTGTAAAAACCAGCTATATTTTGGTTCCAGCTGGGAACCAACTTTTTAGGCCCCGAAGGAATTTATTTTTGGTCAAAATGCTTTGAATGGTTCAAAATTTGGTGCACAAACAAGAACGGGACCCATTCCCTGTTGGTTGACAAGGGGTATTTGTGGAGTTTGTATGTTCTCCCCATGCTTGCATGGGGTTCCTTTGTGGGTTTCCTCCCACAGTCCAAAGACATGCAGATTAGGTCAACTGGCTACTTTAAATTGCCCACAGGTGTGAGCGTGAATGGTTGTTCGTCTTTGTGTTCACACCTGTGACAGAATGGCGACCTGCCCAGGATGTACCCTGCCTCTTGCCTGAAGTCAGCTAGCAGTGGTTCCAGCTTGACCATGACTACCAAGCCTGCTACAACTGGTGCTTTATTTAAAGGTGACCGTTTTCCCATGCTTGGGCAGTTGTCATTCCATCACTATTTATTCCAAATTAGCCATGTTGCACGCCAATTATTTACAGTATATGATACAACCCATAACAATTATTTAAAGAAGGCAAATACAACAACTTTATACCTTACTTTCTTCCTACTAAGACACACGAACTGATACCAGCATTCAACCAAGGACAGTAGATAAACCCAAGGATATTAGGTTCAAGGAAATAAAAAGAACCCTTATCCCAACGCTAAGCTTGCATTACATAAGTTATAAAATTTGAAGTTAATAACACTATTTATGTATGTTTTATTAACCACAGATAACCACCAAGATTGTTGTGAAACACCTAGGTACCACCTTGAGTGGATGTGCCTGCATGCCAAGATTTTCTCAAAAGGTCACAGTGACGTGATGCAGTATTTGCAACAAATACCGCCTCATACAGAAATCATTTGCGTTCTCTTTATTCTCTGTGTATATGTTGGATTACCAGATGTGTGCATCCGAGAAGTGTGGGGAACATGAGAACTTGCACATTGGAAAAAGATATTTAATGCCCTTGAAAATACAGACATTAGGAAAATGCCAATAATATCTTAAATTGTTACACTGTTCAGATCTATCATGGGACATTTTTTTTTTTACATATCTGCAATGTCCAGTCATGTATTCAGCACAGACTGCACCAATGAAAACTAAACCAGATCCTATTATTGCTGCTGCTTCACTGCAGACACTACAGGTTCTCCCCAATGTACTGTATGCATCCTGGCATCCTGTTTATGGTCCTCCCCAGAAGTAGGTTCTTGTTGGTTTTTCCGCAAATATATCATCATGTCGAGAAGTGCACACACCAAATGATGGTGTGACGATTTGTTACCACGTACAAATGTGGCCTGAATACAATTTGAAAAAGTGTGAACTGGAGTGGTTTTTTTTTTTTTGACTGTTCAGACCGTACAAGCTTTTTCGCACTCAAATCAGATAGGCCAAAAAATTTGATTTGAACTGCCTGTCCAAGTATAGCTTTTAAGTTGTTCTGCATGACCTTAAGCTAGTAGATGCTAATTCTTCTGTTGTCCTCATTTGCTTTCAAGTGGACCACTAGAACAGAATTGACTTTTTGCCAAGCAAATTTTATTCACCTGGATGTCCAAAGGACTCAACAGGATAGCAACTTGTTTCAAGGTGGAGCATTTTAGAATGGTGTGATGGTAGAACTTATCATAATGTGGTCATTTATTTAGGGCATAGTATTTACAGGCCATTGCACGAGCACAGTCATGTTAAGTTTCATTCATAACATTGTTGTATCATAATTAATTGTGCTCTGACATGTGATGACATGATTCCTTTAAAAAAAAAGACTGGTTTAGGAACTAATTGTGTTTTGACATGTGATCACAAAAAATTAGTGGTTATTAGTTGGTGTGTGTGTGTGTGCATTTTATATATATATATATATATATATATATATATATATATATATATATATATATATATATATGTACATACATATAGTCCAGTAATATAATCTCAGAACCTTCCTATACCAGCAACAGGGTTGACAGTTATAGTCAAAAACCATGTTTTGAGCTGAAATTATAGAAAATTAAGAAACAGTCATAAATGCAATAGTATTCACGATGCAATTCAGAAACCGGTAAACCGAGTTAGTAAAGTGTAATAAAAACTCACCCAGTGTTTTTTAGACCGGCGGTGCGCGTGTACTTTCACCGGTACGTCCAGAATCTATGAGTAGAACGTTAGTCTCTGCTTTGTTATTGTTTACATGTACTGATTCAGTTCCTAATTTGAAAGTGCAAGGCTTACAGCGTGACTCGTCAACGCGTCAGGGTGACGGAATTACATACAGTCACACAAACACACAAGTGAACTGACTGTAGACAGTAGGAGTGCGCGTGCGTGCGTGCATGCGTGTGTGTGGTCGCGGTCTTGGTGAAACAGTGTAGCGTCTCGAGCGCTCTTCCTCTCTCGCGCGCGCACGGCGTTACAAAGCCGAAAGGAGGGGCGGGTGAAGCCTGGGCGCGAGAGCAAAGAGATGGAGGGAGGAAGCGACTACCTCCTACCTGCTGTGGAAGAGTTGGCAGAAAATAAAGGCACCCCTCTGACGCCATGAGCTAGAATCATCCCAAAATAGTATGAATTTTAAATGTAGAATTTGGCACGTGAATTAGGTTATGCAATAATAGACCAGTGTGTCCAGTAAAACTGAAAGCGTTTCATTTTGAAAGAGTCACATTTAAAGTGCAAGGCTTAATAGTAACGTCGATGATGCGATATACCGTAGATTTAATATATAATGCATGTGTGGGCGATTATGGTTTTCTCACGCGTGCATTGTTTAAAACTAAACCCATGCAAGAACGACTTTCCGGGGATCGTTTGTCTGTGCACGACCCTTCTCCTCCTCCTCCTTTCACACAATCAAGCCACATGGCTGGAGGCAGGGACGGGAGCGTTGAATAGGAACCACGATACCGGATCTACGATAAATGTGGTCATCAACATATTTGGGGGAGGGTGGTGTAAGGAGGGTGTGTGGAACTAAAAATGAAAAGGATTAAAAATGCACATGCGAAAAGGAGGAGGAGGAGAACTAGGTTTGTGGTGAAGGAAAAAGGGGGAAGGGAAACGTGAGAAGCTGTGCGCGTGAGGGGGAAGGGAGGTGGGTGGAGCCTGCAATGCCAATCAATGCAAAAATGTTCAAACAGCTCTCTGTAGAATTGATTAGACCTCACGGGTTTATTAACAGTGTTGCATGCATGACTGTAATTAGGTTTGGTTCTAAATTTATTTTTCGCTTATAACTTTCATGGCCTATAGGTTAGAGAAGCAGCTTTGGGACCAAAAGGTCGCTATAGGTTGATTCCCTGGACTAGCAGTGCATTTGAGCATGGTGCATAACCTCTAACTGCTCCCTGAGCTGCCCACTGCTGCAGGGCCCTGTTGTTTGTTGCTCTGGATGAGAGCGTCTGCTAAATGCCTATTATATATATATATTTTTTAAAAATAGATGTTAATTTAGGGCGGCACAGTGGTGTAGTAGTTAGCGCTGTCACCTCACAGTAAGAAGGTCCGGGTTCGAGCCCCGTGGCCGGCGAGGGCCTTTATGAGCGGAGTTTGCATGTTCTCCCCGTGTCCGTGTGGGGGTGCTCCGGTTTCCCCCACAGTCCAAAGACATACAGGTTAGGTTTAACTGGTGACTCTAAATTGACCGTAGGTGTGAATGTGAGTGTGAATGGTTGTCTGTGTCTATGTGTCAGCCCTGTGATGACCTGGCGACTTGTCCAGGGTGTACCCCGCCTTTCGCCCGTAGTCAGCTGGGATAGGCTCCAGCTTGCCTGCAACCCTGTAGAACAGGATGCAGCTAGAGATAATGAGATGAGATGTTAATCTCCAAAGACTAGCAGAGTTTGTTTTTTTTAATCTTTTAAAGTCATTGGTTAATGTCTGTGTTCATACTGTGCATGACTCCTCAGTATTAATGACTCGTAATAAAATTACTTTTAACACAATTTTCCATTAAATACCTCCTAAACATTTAACAATAAATATCAGTGTTTGTATCATACTGTCTTTAACGCAATCTTACTATATTGAACTTAGCAATACTGAGGGGCCAAACACCTTCCGGTGAAATAAAGAGACAAAAGTGCGAAGAAAATCATGATATGAAAGAGCTCAAGGGTGAAAATTTGATAGCAGGGCTTACTATAAAGTCAGCCATTTTGTTTCCAGGCCACGTTGTGTTTGTCGTGTGTGTGTGTGTGTGTGTGTTCTCGTTCTCTCTGAACAAAATGTCTGCTAGCCTATTTACACTGCAGTACCACCAATGACCTCTAGGGATTTTCACATTTAGAAAAGAGTACACTTGGTGTGCATATACATATTTTTAATTTATTCATCACACACTAGTATAGTCCTGATGTGAAATATGGCCCCTGCAATAAAAGTGATTCTTGTTTAATGTCCCGCTTGTTGCTTTCAGATGAAGGGAAGAAGAGCCACCTAGTATAAGTTGTTTTTGGTTAAATGAGAACAGCGTGGACTTTGTTTCTTTGGTTAGGCAGTTTGTTTTCAGTTCATCTTAACAGTTAAGTTTCGCAAAAGAATGAAAAGAAAACTGACAGTATCTGATTAAAAAAATAATCAGAAGCACTCAAGAAATAAAAACATTGTTGAGGATGTGAATCAACTCGCATAAGAAAGCAACTAAACTTAAGAATATAGAGTAGTATAAGCTGAATGGATCATTATGTAAAATTGTATTTAAAAAATGGTGAGCACTCAGAAGAGCAGGCTCCATTTTTTTCTGTTCTAGAATTTTCGAAAGCAGACTTTCTGGCCACGCCCACTTTCCCCTTTCAGACGAAGGAGGGGTTGAGGAGAGAAGCGCGCGAAGCACACTACAGTCAGACTGGGGGAGGGGAAAAGAGCGCGAGCACAAACATGGCGGCAGTATGGTGTGAAGGCCATGTAGAAAACTACCAAAACAGCATTATTTTACCTTTGACTCCTTTAAACCATAACAGTTTAATGATTATTCTGTTATACAGATAACATTTATTTCATGAAAGTTCCCACTTAGGTCCTGCGATTTAAAAAATTGTCATGTCGTTTTCTGTCACCGTGTTAAATGAAATCAGTAATCACTGTGTTTGCATATTCGTGTAAGTTTAATATTCGATATCTGCGATATTTGTCGCGCATCGAACGTCTTGATTGGCGTGTTTCACGTTTCTCTGGTTTCCCGCGCTGGGCTGTGAGCCATCCTGTGGCCGGGCTGAACGTCTGTGAGGTTCTACTTATTGTCCTATACCGCCCCCTGCTGGCGAGCATGGTTCTGTGGAAAATATTTTTATGTTGAGGAATGTGTGTGCACAGACAGACGACTGCTTTTATCTGATTTCTGCAGTTAGCATGCAGATCGACTGTGTAATCATGAATGGGAATAAAACATTTAAAAAAAAATACTCCTTTTGGCGGTGGCATGGTGGTGTAGTGGTGTTGCCTCACAGCAAGAAGGTCTGGGTTCAAGCCCCGTGGCCGGTGACGGCCTTTCTGTGTGGAGTTTGCATGTTCTCCCTGTTTCCTCCGGGTGCTCCGGTTTCCCCCACAGTCCAAAGACATGCAGGTTAGGTTAACTGGTGACTCTAAATTGACCGTAGGTGTGAATGTGAGTGTGAATGGTTGTCTGTGTCTATGTGTCAGCCCTGTGATGACCTGGTGACTTGTCCAGGGTGTACCCTGCTTTTCGCCTGTAGTCAGCTGGGATAGGCTCCAGCTTGCCTGCAACCCTGTAGAACAGGATAAAGTGGCTAGAGATAATGAGATGAGATGCTGTTTCCGTTCGGGGTTGCCACATCGGATAATGTCCCTCCGTCTTCTCCTGTCCTCTGTATCTTTTTCTGTAGCACCAACCGTCCTCATGTCCTCCTTCAGCATATCCATAAATCTCCTCATCTTTGGTCTTCCTCGTTTAATTTTACATGGGGTCAACATTTGGGGGACGCCATGGCCAAATGGTTAGAGAAGCAGCTTTGGGAGCTGGTTTGATTCCCTGGACCAGTAGGAATGGCTGAAGTGCCTTTGAGCAAGGCACCTAACCCCCAACTGCTCCCCAGACTGCTCTGGGTGTGTTGTACGTCGCTCTGGATAAGATCGTCTGCTAAATGCGTCTAATATAATATAAGGGCGGCACGGTGATGTGGTGGTTAGCACTGTTGCCTCACAGCAAGAAGGTTCTGGGTTCAAGCCCAGTGGCTGACGGGGGGGGGGCCTTTCTGTGTGGAGTTTGCATGTTCTCCCAGTGTCTGCGTGGGTTTCTTCCGGGTGCTCCGGTTTCCCCCACAGTTCAAAGACATGCGATTAGGTTAACATGGGATGGCCTTGGGCTGAAATGCCCTTGAGCAAGGTACCTAACTGCTCCCTGAGCGCTGTAGTATGGCTGTCCACTGCTCTGGGTGTGTGTGCGTGTGTTCACTGCTTCAGATGGGTTAAATGCAGAGGATGAATGTCACTGTGCTTGAGTGTGCATGTGACAAATAAAGGCTGCTTCTTCTTCTAATATACCTGTCAACTCCATCTCTAGCATTCTTTTTCCAATATACCCTGAATCTCTGCTCTGTACGTGTCCAAACCACCTCAATCTTGCCTCTTTCACTTTGTCTCCAAACTGTCCTACATGTGCTGTCCCTCTAATATTCTCATTTCTCATACTGTCCAACTTTGTCACTCCCAGTAAAAATCTCAGCATCTTCAGCTCTGCTACCTCCAGGTCAGCCTCCTGTCCTTTTGTCAGTGCCACTTTCTCCAAACCATACAACATAGCTGGTTTTACTACTGTCTTGTACACTTTCCCTTTCAATCTTGCTGGCAACCTTCTATCACAAATCACTCCTGACCCCCTCCTCCATCCATTCCAACCTGCTCGCACTGTCCTTCACTTCTCTTCCGCACTCACCATTGCTTTGTACAGTTGACCCCAGATATTTGAACTCCTCTGCTTTGACCACCTCTATTATTGTAGCCGTACCATTCCACTGTCCTCACCCTCATTTACGCACATGTACTCCATCTTTTTCCTACTGACTTTCATTCCCCTTCTCTCTAGTGCATACCTCCATGTATCTAAGTTTTTTTCCACTTGCTCACTGTTCACAAGTTTAAAAAAAATACACACTTGTCTTATTCTTGCAGAGAAAAAGTTCTAAATGCATCAATATCCATTACGTTTATGAATGCTTTTTGCACAATAATTTGATTTCCTTAAATGTACCAAGTTGTTCATAGCCGCTGTGCATGTTCAACTCTCTTTTGGTAATGTTAGATCAAAGCACCAGCTAAATGAGGTAAATGCAATTTCTTCCATGTCAACCTAACAGCACAGGTTCCCAACACTGGTCTTGGAGTACACCCTTTTCTCCAAAACCGTGGTCATAAACCGATTCAATGGCAGCTGGAAATTGTCCACTATCCCCATTTTTTTTCTGTGCTGTTTCAAAGAATGCTGAACATGCACACGCTCTCTTCGAATGACATAACACACAACTTCCTCTATCATGAAAAACATTAATATTGTTTGTTTATATAAAATTTTATGATGACGAGAAGAACCAAATGGCCAACTCTACATCACCATCAGCCTTGCAATGTCCAGGATGATTTAAACCAGTACATCTACTGGTGTTTTGAGCCATTTTCAACCCATAAAATGTATCCATCCAGCCATTCATTCATTCATTCATTCATTCATTCATCCGTAACCGCTTATCCTGTGTAGGGTCACGGGCAAGCTGGAGCCTATCCCAGCTGACTATGGGTGAGAGGTGGGGTACACCCTGGAGGGGTCACCGGGTTATCATAGGGCTGACACATAGAGACAAACAACCATTCACATCTACGGTCAATTTAGAGCCACCAGTTAGCCTAACCTGCATGTCTCTGGACTGTGGGGGAAACCGGAGCACCCAGAGGAAACCCACGTGATCATCCTCTGAGTTCTCTGGTTTTCTCTACATATCCCAAAAACATGCAAGTAGGTGATCTGGCTACTTTAAATTGCCCCTAGGTGTGAATGAGTGTGTGAATGTGATTGGTGAGTGTCCCAGTCAGGGTGTATTCCCGCCTTGTGGATATTGTTCCTGGGAAAGGTTCTGGATCCACCACCACCCTACCCAAGATAAAGTGGTGACTGAAGATGAATAATGCAGGGAGACCATAGTCAAGTCAAAGTCCCTCTCACACCAGAATCTGGTCTTCCCAGGCAGTTTCCTGTCCCAGTAGTAACCAACTCTTTAAGGTGTATGGGTGCGGCACTGATCTCCGTTTCGGTAGCCCTCACCCTCTCACCTATACGGCTAGGGTTACAGTGGGGAGCTAGTCCTCTGGTAACTGCAAGAGTTTGACTTCCTCACTCACATCTGTATTGCAGCATGCCTTGCCAGATGGTAGCAGATACCATTTTTTATGATGGTCTTTTGTATGACACAACAGCGAGTAGAACTTGTGATCTCCTGGTCGAGAGGCGGACACACTAACCACTAGGCCAATTCACGGTAGGGAGACCATAGCTTTGGCTCAAATGGCATGTGTTGCATATGTTTTGTGTAAGGAAGATGTAGTAGTATACATTTCAGTTAATGTCTTACACACTGAGTGAGGCTGCTAATAGAACTAGGGATGAATAGATTTAATGCTTCTTTGTCATCAGAATCAGAATTACTTTATTAATCCCCAGAGGGAAATTCAAATTTGCTACCAAGTTCCTGAATCAAAGAAGAAGTAAATGTGTCTAAAAATAGAAGATAAAATCATCTGAAAAAAGAATAAATAAAAATAAAATAAATTTAAATAAGTTCAATAACTTAAGTAAAAGCAAAATGAAGTGATTTTATATACAATGATTCCTATATAGGGCAGCACGGTGGTGTAGTGGTTAGCACTGTCGCCTCACAGCAAGAAGGTCCAGGTTTGAGCCCCGTGGCCAACGAGGGCCTTTCTGTGCGGAGTTTGCATGTTCTCCCCATGTCTGCGTGGGTTTCCTCCGGGTGCTCCGGTTTCCCCCACAGTCCAAAGACATGCAGGTTAGGTTAACTGGTGACTCTAAATTGACCGTAGGTGTGAATGTGAGTGTGAATGGTTGTCTGTGTCTATGTGTCAGCCCTGTGATGACCTGGCGACTTGTTCAGGGTGTACCCCGCCTTTCACCCGTAGTCAGCTGGGATAGGCTCCAGCTTGCCTGCGACCCTGTAGAACAGGATAAAGCAGCTAGAGATAATGAGATGAGATGAGATGAGATGAGATGAGATGAGATGAGATGAGATGAGATGAGATGAGATGAGATTCCTATATACATATATTGCACCTGAGTTAAGGATACAATATACACGGTAAGACAGTGTACCACAGTTATACAGTGGCATTGTACAGCTTGACTGCAACAGGTAGGAATGATTTCCTGTGTCTCTCAGTTGTGCAGCGTGGAAGAATCAGCCGTTTACTGAATGTGCTCCTGTGGCTGATCAGCTCCTCATGTAGAGGGTGGGAAGGACAGTCTACGATTGTTTTTATTTTGGACAGTGTCCTCTTCTCCAACACCACTGTCAGAGAGTCCAGTTCCACGCCTACAACATGGCCGGCCTTCCAGATGATCTTATTGAGTCTGTTAGTGTCTTTCACCTTCAAGCCACTGCCCCAGCAGACAACAGCGTACAGGATGGCACTGGCCACCACAGACTCATAGAACATCCGCAGCATCATTCAGCAGATGTTGAAGGACCTCAGCCATCTCAGAAAATAGAGACGGCTCTGGCCCTTTTTGTATACAGTGTCCATGTTTTTGGACCAGTCCAGTTTATTATCCAAGTACACCCCCAGGTACTTATATTCCTCCACCACGTCCACACTGACCCCTTGGATGTTAACAGGGTTCACCGGAGCCCTGATTCTCTTCAGATTGACCACCAGTTCTTTCGTCTTCGTCACGTTGAGCTGTAGGTGGTTCTTCCTGCTCCAAATGACAAAGTTGTCCACCGCCGTCCTGTACTCGCTCTCATCACCACCGGTAATACGTCCACCCACTGCAGAGTCATCAGAAAATTTCTGGAGGTGGCAGGTCTCCGTGCAGTAGTTGAAATCAGTGGCGTAGAGAGTGAAAAGGAAAGGAGAAAGGACAGTCCCTTGCGGAGCCCCGGTGTTGCTGATCACTTTGTCCGACACACAGCAATGCAAGCGCACGTACTGTGATCTGCCAGTCAAATAATCCACAATCCAGGACACCAGTGGGGCATCCACCTGCGTCGCTGTCAACTTCTCACCCAGCAGAGCCGGCCAGATGGTGTCAAAAAGCACTGGAGAAATCAAAAAACATGATCCTCACAGTGCTGGCTGGCTTGTCCAGGTGGCTGTAGACTTTGTTGAGCAGGTAGATGATTGCCTCCTCTACTTCAAGATGGGGCTGGTAGGTGAACTGAAGGGAGTCAAGAAGTGGTTGGACCATAGGTCGGATTTGTTCCAAGATGAGTCTCTCAAGGGTATTCATGATGTGTGATGTCAATGCCACGGGCCTGTAGTCTTTGAGGTCACTGGGACGCGGCTTCTTCAGTACAGGGACGAGGCATGACGTCTTCCACAGCACGGGGACCCTCTGAAGACCCAGGCTCATGTTGAAGACATGCTGAAGTACTCCACTTAGCTGGAGGGCACAGGTCTTCAGGGCCCTGGGGCTAACACCATCCGGGCCTGCTGATTTTCCTGCATGGAGTCTCTTCAGCTGTCTTCTGACTTGCTTCTCACTGATGATCGGTGTGGAGGTGACTGGTGGGGGAGGGATGAAGGTGTTTCTTGGAGGGGTGTGCTCAGCCAGGGGGTCTGTTGAGGAGGTGTGAGTGAGGTCCTGAAATGGGGATGAGGTTGGGCAAGAAGAGGCGGGGGAGGGGAGAGGAGAGAAGAGTGGGTGACACGGTGGTGTAGTGGTTAGCACTGTAGCCTCAGAGCAAGAAGGCTCTGGGTTCAAGCCCAGCGGCCGATGGGGGGGCCTTTCTTTGTGGAGTTTGCATGTTCTCTCTGTGTCTGGGTGCTCTAGTTTCCCCCAAAGTTATATGGTTAGGTTAACATGGGGTGGCCTTAGACTGAGGTGCCCTTGAGTGAGGCACCTGCTCCCTGGGTGCTGTTAGCATGGCTGCCCAGTGCTCTGGGTATGGGTGTGTGCTCATTGCTCATGTGTGTGTTCACTGCTTCAGATGGGTTAAATGCAGAGAGGAATTTCACAAGTGTACATGTGATGAATAAAGTTGTTCGTCTTTAATGAGTCACCAGGCTGCTGTTGTAACAAGCTAGCAACTTAAAAGTTGCTGACTGCAAAGTCATCTAAAATTTTTATCGTGTATGGCATTTTCCTATGTCTTGCAAGAACAATATCATGGGGACGAGATGTGATCATTTTGATGTGCTGAGGGTCACATTTCTCCATTTTAGGACCGAATATCCTCCCTCTTGAGGTAAACAGCATGGTATGCTGATACCATAGCCAAACACAAGGTGCTTTAACTAATTATTGATCAATGTATTTTTATTGAGCTTTCAAACATATACAAAGAAAGTAAACATTAAGGACAGAATCAAAGGAAATATAAGACATTACAAAAAAAACACAAACAAAAAAGACACACAAGATAAAAGATACACAAGAAAAGCCTACAAAATAGTTACCTACTTATCTTACATATAGGGTACATTACACAGAGTCAAGGTGCATTGTCAGCTGTTCCACATAAGAAATAAAGGGATACCATACTACATCAAACTTGCCCATTGATCAGTTCGATGTATATCTAATCTTTTCAACCTTAAGGAAAAACATGACATCACATATCCATCTGCCAAAGGAGGGAGGTTTGTCATTTTTCCAATTTAAAAGAATGAGTCAATGTGCTAAAAGTGAGGAGTTGGCAATACAATTTAATTGGGGCTTTTGTAGGGGAAGATCTTCTGATGGTACACCAAAGAGTCCAATAAAAGGACAGGGATCAATATTTAGGCCTGAAATTGCTGAATATACTTCAAATATTGAGGACCAGAATGAGGTTAGACTGAAGCATGACCAAAATGTGTGGAAAAGAGTAGCAGGTGCTTGCCTACATTTGTCACAAATAGGATTAACCTCTGGGTAGATTTTGGATAACTTAACCTTAGACATGTGGAGCCTGTGCACAATCTTAAAGTGAATTAAGCTATGCCTCGCACAAATGGAAGAGGAATAGATTCTTAGAAGTATGTTAGACCATTGATCATCTGTAATATTTGTACCCATATTCTTCTCCCAGTTATCTTTTATTATCGTCAATGAACAGCCTTCCATGTCAAATATACTTGTGTACAACCTTGATATAGTTCCCCTAACCTCAGGCTGCACCTCTAGGATTGCATCCAAAGAGGATGTCTATGGTAATGAGGGGAATTGATTAAAATGACTGTGCTTTAACTAATTAGCATAACTATGGAACTGCGTAGGGTGGCACAGTGGTGTAGTGGTTAGCACTGTCGCCTCACAGCAAGAAGGTCCTGGGTTCGAGCCCAGCGGCCAGCAAAGGCCTTTCTGTGTGGAGTTTGCATGCTCTCCCCGTGTCTGCGTGAGTTTCCTCTGGGTGCTCTGGTTTCCCCCACAGTCCAAAGGCATGGAGGTTAGGCTAATTGGTGGCTCTAAATTGACCGTATGAATGTGTGAATGTGAGCATGAATGGTTGTCTGTGTCTATGTGTTAGCCCTGTGATGACCTGGCAACTTATTCAGGGTGTACTCCGCCTCTCGCCCATAGTCAGCTGGGATAGGCTCTAGCTTGCCTGCAACCCTGTAGGATAGGATAAGCGGCTACAGATAATGGATGGATGGAACTGCACCACACCAAGATGGTGACATGCGGAAAACATTATAACTGCATCGACCTTGGAGAGTTTTGAGTCGCAGGTATGTAATTTGTGGTTGACATTTGGGAATAGAGCCTTTAAACAAAAGCGGAATATATCTTTTCTCTGTTACTGCTTTTGTGTTATCATTTCTTTCTCTGTAAAATCAAAACATTAGGTGTATAGCTCCATACTCGCTACCGTAGAGTCGAGCCCATGCATTCTAAGCCTGATAGCTAAGCACTAGCTGGGATGATTTTAGTTATCTGTCCAGAAAAATGATGTCATTTAACCTTGGTCTATCTTGCAGTTGTACTCATGAGGCAAGCTTTCCTTTTCTTTTCCACTGGCTTTTAGCTGGTGGGCTATCGGAGCCTGCCATGTTTGCCCATGCTGACTAGTTTTGGTTAAAAGTAGGTCAAACATCCCATGGTGGTCAAGTGATATTGTTGCTCACTTGCTTCGGTGATCTCCAGAATCATACAGGACAGATTTTATCTCGGCAAAACATTTACACATAGGATACACGGTGTGTGCAGCAACAAAACATCTCGAAACTCCAATAGCAATAGAAATAGAACATCTTGCCCAGAATTCAACTTTGCAGTCAGAATCTTTAAGCAAGAACACAGAGAAAGCAGACAGATTGACTAAATCATTAACACTAAATTCTTACATGTGTTTTGGGTCTGTTTCTACTAAGAAACCACTTATACCACTTATAGCAAGAAACAGCCCTGGCTACAACAGAGACACAATTTAGTATGAAAATATAGAACCACAAATTTGGGTTATAAAATCAGCAGTTGTTCCTGGATAAGCTCTGTTTTTGTGCAGGTGAGCATTGTGAGGTATTATGCAGTGATTTGTTATTTCTGTTTCTGCTGAGTTTTTTTTTTTTTAATACATTACAGGGATGCTGTAGATGATGTACATTTACAGAAAGTTACAGAAAAGTCAAAGGAAGTCAAAAAATGATGGAAAACATTTATTAAATGATGTAATAAATAACACTTAAAAACATAACACTCGGCAAGAATACCATCCTTGTAATTTAATATTTCACAAAAAGCATTAAGGAGAAAGCTCTTAGATTAAATAAACAAAAAGGTGTATTTATCCAAAATTTATGGCAGAATGTAAAAGACGATCTAACGTGCAATACAGTTCAATTTCTCTTGCCTAAATGGATCATGAATTGACCTATGCTTTGACTGAAACATCAAGTGGTTAACACCAAAGCGGACATCAAGCAATTCCTTTGTTCCAGTGATATACATGCACACTCATATGGCACACATGAAATATTAAAAAAATAATAATAACAATGTTGAATATTATGTTCTTTTTGAGTTGGTTGAAAAGTGGAAAGATGGATCTAAAAAGATATAAAGGCACATTCTCTCTCACAAACACACTTGTGCACACGTGGTCTAGAAACACGTTTACAAAATGTATTGGGATAAACCTTCAAAAAACCTTGAGTAGAGAGGAATCAGAGATTTCTGCTTCGTACTTGGTGTGCTATTCTGGATAATGTGAGAGTCCTGAATTGGTATCCATAAGGATCGTTGGTCATCGGGGTAAGCTACACAAACCATGTAGCCAGTAGTAAATGCTGCAGAGCATTTAGCAATTGTTAAACAGGAGTACACTGATGTGTGCATCAATATATCATAAGCAAGACTTGCAAAAAAGTCCTGAATTGTTTTGGCAGGTAGAGAATCAAGACAAATTAGAGAAAATAATCACACAAAGATTTATCAACTCCTATGTATTGTGTGCAGTTGAATGGCAGTGCTGTCATCCATCCATATTATAGCACATTAACTTCTAGGAGTAACTAATATCTAATATCTAGAGGCTATACTCAAGAATGTTTCAGTCTGTCTCCATCTTAGGTTTATGTGCTGTCATTATGTGTTTCAAAAAGGACGTTTTGGAAAAAGAGACAACAACGAACATGCTCAGATGGTTAAAAAGGTTTAAGACAAGCTCCACAAGGGCATATGCTAATGTATTTATCCGCAAAAATACTATTTGTTATCATCTTTCACTGTTGACCTCACGTCAGTCATTCTCTCGCTCACAGTTTCCCTCTTATTACAGGTTACTTTCCTGTGTGCTGTTGTTGGTTGAGATGGGATGGAGTCCTCCATTGTCGTTGAGCCTTTTGGCCCGGTACGTCTCGTAGTGGATGTTGTGGGTGACCTCCTTCAGGTCTTGGAGGTGAGACCTTAAAAAACAAAGTCAGTCATCAATACATAGTGTTTACAATTTTACTTAGGCAACTGTACCTGAATTCGGCTTTTAAAATGTCTGAAGATAAGTTTAAGATGCAAAAGGTTTCCTCTTATTTACTCTAAATCTGAATAATATACAATTTTATACAACAGCACCGTTGAATTCTCAATTCTGACAGGTCAGAAGGTATTGATTAATTTTCTAATTAACAGCAGCTTGGACAGTAGTTCTAGCTGCGGAACAAATCATAGGTCCATAATTAATGCATGCATTATAATGCTATTATCATTATTGCTTCTATAGTAACAGTTACATCACAAGGACTAATGTGTGGCAGACAAGCTACATAATCTAATCTATTAGATCTAATTTAATAATAGGCAGATTAACAAACGTGTTGTTATTTGACAAAGAAAAATCAAAGATATGGTGAAGCTTTCTGTAAGGAGACATTTCTTTAACATTTATGGAAGGAGTCTCCAGTGTTAGCACTTTGTAATGTTTTCCACTTCAGAATGACATTTCATTTTTTAATTAATACTAACATTTAATTGTTGTGACTTGCTGTCATATAAGAGGAATAAAACACTTCTTGACATGCTGCTATAGGAAAATAAACTTTGAAGTGGAAATACATTACCCCACCTCATCACTGATTATTTTCCTATAACAGCACTCGTCGTTGTGTTTTATTTGTTAAGCTGTTTCTAATGAGAATTGAAAATGGTAACAGGAAAAACAACAACAACAATCTTGCAATGTATTTTACCTGATCAGGAAATCCCGTAGTTGAGAGAATTCACAGTGATTTGGGTTCTCAACTGATGGGAGAACAGTACAAGATACTGATTGTTAATTATCTTACAATCTTCAAAAAGATCTGCCAAAACAATCTCAAATCAATCTGCAAAAAAGATGAGAGGTTAAGTGGCTGTGGGATTGGCATGTAGGGAGATGCATAGATGAGGTGACCGAGTACAGTCACTGACATCAAAGATGCCCTCAAAATGTCTCCCAGGAGTGGTATGCCAAATGCTCAAATAGGAGAGATAATTGGTCATCTCTCTCTCTCTCTCTCTCTTCCACATACATGCACACACACTATGTCTCACTCTGCTTCCCTGCTGAGTGAGTTTAGTGAAGCAGAATCCTCTTTGATACCTCGCCACTGATATGTTATTATTCTTATTATTATTTCCTCTTCACAGGCTGACCTTTTGCCGGTTTTAGCCAAGGAGCAGGTCATAACAAATGGCCAAGGGTCCTGGGCGTTCATTTTTCCTCCACGATCAGGTTTCAAGCATTCTTCTCAGTATCCTTGCTGTTCCAAGCAGTGCTGCCTTCAGTCATATTTGATGTTGCCGTTTTAATTCCAAGTTTTTCTACCCATTTGCTGAAGTCAACCGTTTCACAACCAAGCACACCTATTACCAGTGGGATGACCATTACCTAACCATCCTTTTTTTTTTTATTGCCCTCGCTTGATCACATAACCTCTGTTCTGCTATTTGGAACATGCCTCTTTCTTACCATTCCATATGCGTTCGTTGCCTGTAACGTCTGATCAGCATTCCATTTTCATCAAGTGGTCTACTTCAATAGTAGCATTCCATCACAACTCAATTTACCATATTATTCCATTTCATCCTAGCAGTAGCTCGATTATGACCGGGTCCTCGCCGCTGGGCCGAGGGACACCTGCCAGGTGAGGCACTTTCACTTGTTATAGCTCCAGTCCCATTCATGCCGTTTTCTGGTAAATTATCATTTGGCATTTGCACTCATTTATGAGGATGGTGTTTTAAGGTGCTACCACCACTGGTATTTTTATCGAAACACCATCTCTAGAAAGGCTGTCACCCAAGACTCAAGAACCCCTCCTGCCCATGGGACATGACTATTCCCCAGCGGATGTCAACCCAGTATTTCTAGATTGAGGGGAAATATTATTATTATTATTATTATTATTATTAATGTGTTTATTCCAATATGTTATAGTTTCTATAGTAACAGTTATTTCACAGAGACCTGTATAGTGGACACCATAAAGGAATTTAAAATTTGTGTAATCGCTGATATGGTAACATTTTCTGTGAGGAGATGTTTATTACATTTTTAGAAGGAGTCTCTGGTGTCAGCACTTTGCAACAGTCAGACATAAAGCTCCCATTTATGAAAGATTTCTGAAGAGGGCTTTTCTGTTTCTCAGTAACATGACAAGCTGTATTTTATCTTAGCAACTTCAGGACAGAGAGAGAGAGTGAGGGGGAAAAAAGGAGGCTGGTGAGAGACCAATTGCTTATAACTGCTATAACACAAGTGATAACAGGAACTTATTTCTCTGGCATTCCACAACATTAAGTGTAACTAGAAATGGATAAATAATAAAATGTGTCAATTGTGATTGTTGGCGGATTGGTGTGGTATAAGAGGAATAAAACACTTCAGTATGTGCTGTTATAGGAAAATAAGAAAATTATAACTTTGTGGTGGTAATGACAATAATCACAACACCATGTTGTTGATTATCTCATCTCATTTTTCTCTGAAATCATGTCCCTCAGTGTTTAAGTCCTTAGATAACCAAGTCAGAATTGGGATAAGTCCTACTATAACTGAATCCTTTTACTTGTATCTGATTTAGATGGAAGGCCAGAGAATGACACAGTGAGCCTGCACACCTTCTACTATTCCCCAGGCAGTCTTCCGACCCAGAACCCGTTTGCAGTTGACTTGGTACTCTTTATCACTTCCCACTACTGCAAAAGGCATGGCCTCCTGTGTACGTACACACACACACAGAAGAGAGATTTAATAAGGCTTGCTATGTTAACATATGAATTAATTTATGAGGGAAGATTGATGAATAACAGACCAAGATCAAGTGGAGCAACAGAGCACAAAAAAATAGGACAGAAATAATGGAAATAAAGCAAAAAAAAGCAATAAAGAACATGAGGCAGTAGCATTACAGCTGTGTTTTCAGAGTAATCTAAAGAGCAATATCAATCAATTTGCACAATACCCTGATCTTATCATTTTCAGCCTTGTCTTCCTGGTCTTCATCAAACTCCTTTTGTGGATAAAATTCAATTCCACACACTTCTAGCTCCTTCCTCACCTGGACAAGGGAAGAGAATTTAGAATATATATTTATCATATATGTGACCCACCTATCAATCTGCTCATCCATCCATCCATCCATCCATCCAGCCACCCATCTACTCATTCATCCATCCATCCATCCATCCACTTATTTGTCCATCAATTCACGTACCCATGTATCCATCCATCCATCCATCCATCCATCCAGCTACAAACCTACATTATATGGCCAAATGTATACAGTCACATGACCATCGCAACCATATGTGCTTGCTGAACATCCCATGTCAAATCCATTTCAAAATCCATATGGAATTGGTTCAACCTTTCCAACTTTAAAAGCATCCACTTTTCTGGGAAAGCTTTTCACTAGATTTTAGAAGAGGATTTTTGCCTATTCAGCCACAAAAACATTAGTAAACTCTGGCACTGATTTTAGGTGAGAAAGTCTTGTGTGCAATCTGAATTCTAGCTCCTCCCAAAAGAACTTCAATGGGCTTAAGGTTAGGGCTCTCTACAGGCCAATGGATTTCTACCTCACCAAACCTGGCAAACATGTCTTCATGGATCTCGCTTTGTCCACAGGGGCATTGTTATGCTGGAACAAGTTTGAGCCCCTTAGTTCCAGTGAAGGGAAATTGTACTTCTATAGCAGACAAATACATTAGAGTACAGACAATTGTTTGTGGGGACAGGTTGGGGAAGGCCCTCATGTGGGTGTGATGGTCAGGTGTCTATATTCTTTTGGTAATATAATGTATCATCCATCCATCTACTCATTAATCCATCCATTCATTCAACCATCCTATTATTGATCATTTGATCATCCATCCATCCATCCATCCATCCATCCATCCATCCATCCATCCATCCATCCATCCACTCTTTCTCACCCTTTGCTTGAACTCTGTTTTTTCCTCAGGAGTGAGAGTATCCGCTTTGGCAATGACAGGAATGATGTTCACAACTCGACTTAAATGCTTCATGAACTCAATGTCTAGCTGCCGTAGTCTGACACAAAGTGGAAAAGAGAGATAGAAAGGCAGAAGGACAGAGAGAGTAGATGAAGAACAATGGAGAGAAGGGGGTTGGGGGAAGTTAATAGATTGAAGTGGCAGAGAGATCACTGCAGCGACTGTGGTAAGCCTCAAATGAGCCTGAATTGATTAATGTATCTGAGACAACCTTTCAGACACATCGTATTAATTGGCTGTTCCAAGCAGACTGTCTTAAATTAAATTCTGCTCTGCAGCGACCAGTGGGTACATCACTTTTTATTCATGTTAATCTCTTCCCTGAAGGCTCAACTCTGAACAGTTTTTTTCCCAATTCATTGAATTAAATTGGAAATTTAAACATAAATTAATTTACTATATGCATTTACACAACCTACTTCAGTTAGTTGAAGCTAACTATTTTTGGTTTCAAATTAATAAGACTATTTTTTGACAGAAGAGGTGTGCTGATTTCAGGACGTGATATATTTGCACTCACGAGTGTCCAGTTGGAGAGATGAAGTACAAACAACAGTGCACTCGAGTGTCCGGAATCCGTTTTTTACGGGCAATGTTAACTTCTTCCTTTAGAAATTTCTCATACTGCTCATTGATGTATTTAGATATTGGCTCCCAGCTGTAAACACAAGCAGAGAGCTTTAGATCAGTGAACAGAGTACAATTCAAAGACAGATGACAGGATGGACAACAAGATATATTAGCAGGATATACTGATAAATTATAAATAAAACCAATCTGAAAACCTCTATTCTCACCAATTTTCATTGTTGATCTGGTCCCCAAATCCAGGAGTATCAATCACTGTCAGTTTCATCTTCACACCACCTTCCTCTATCACTAGAACATAAAATAACTATGACATTAGCAACGATTTACTCTTATCAGTTACAAAACCAGAAAATAGAGAATATCAGGAATGCTATAGAAAATTGGTTTGCATGCCGAACCTGCCTTTAAATATAAAGCCCTATTGTGAAAAATGGAGGCTTATTTAGGCAGATAAATGTATTTATTTTTACTTGTACATTAATGATACTTCAAACATTGTTTGCCCATTCTACGGATGGGCAGTGCATTCAGGCATTTTATAAAAAAAATCAAACATCAAATAGCCAAAAATCACAAAAAACTAACAATAATACTAAAAGCACCTTTTTTAATACATTAAAATTAAACCTAACTTCAAATGACAATTGAAAATATATTATTTTTTAAAAACCTACTTTTTGTCAGTTGTTTTATATGGAAATATGCCCAGTGAATAAATGTAAATGGATCCATGTACATCAACAGCAATATTCATATATTGGCCAAAATATAGCCTCTTGTCACAAGTTCAACAGACCTTTCAGAGCATGCTTTAAATTTCCAAGATATTTTTGGACAAATGCAAAGCAGTGGCAATGTCGACACAAAAAGCTTTTCATGAAGTACAGTCACAACCCCAAAGACATACAGCTGACAATACAAAAAATCCTTCTAAAATACAAAAGGGGGATTTTTCTACATGGAAAGAACGCAACACTGGCATACTATATCTGCCTGCATACTCAACACACTTGAAACATTAAGCCTACACAGCAGTGTGTCTCGGCAGATTTGGGGTCTGGGACGAATGCCATAGCCTACTGTTTTCCAGCTGTGCACAAACGCTGGCACCCAAAGGGCATTCAGTATCAGGCCCATGGCTTTGCCAGGGCAGAGGACATGCCAGGCTGACTGTGATTCTGTCAACATCCTTAAAGACAAAGAGTCCTTGTCTTGATGATGAAAGTTCAAGACAAAGAGAACATTAGGAACTTATCTCCCAGTGAAACATATAGTGCTGTGATCTCTGTGAAACAGGGTTTTATTTTAGATCATATTTGGGCTATTGAGTTC
The DNA here is from genome assembly GCF_027579695.1 of Neoarius graeffei. Taxonomy (NCBI): domain Eukaryota; kingdom Metazoa; phylum Chordata; class Actinopteri; order Siluriformes; family Ariidae; genus Neoarius; species Neoarius graeffei. Next base: position 45,251,345 of record NC_083586.1, on the reverse strand, counting down.
GATCTGATTTTTGTTTTTCGTTTTGTTTTGTTTTTCATTGCTTAATAAATTAAAGGACATTCAGCTTAGAATGCTAGTGAATAGTGGAACTATCTAACATAATTTATTTTGTCATTATTTAACTGAAGAATGAAGTTTTTAGATATCTGGAATTTAACATCCGAAAGCCAGTCAAAGAGAATTTGCAGAGAGCTGCTTCCACCAGGTTTCAATGACTCATGCAGCTGTGTATCATCAGCATAAAAATGGTAGGAAATTTTGTTCTTTCAAAAGATAGACCCAAGAGGAAGCATATACAAGAAAACAGCAGAGGGCCTAAGATGGAGCCCTGAGGTACACCATAAGTGATGGCTGCTGAGGAAGAGGAGGAATAATCAATCCTAACAGAAAATGCTCTATCTTTAAGGTAAGAGGCAAACCATTTTAGAGTAGTTTCCTGAATGCAAACACCACTCTTGAGATTATCCAAAAGGCTAATATCAAAAGCTGTGCTGAGCGCCAGTAAAATGAAAATGTCAAGCTTTCCACAATCTCTGGATACTTTGAGAAAAGCTTACTATGTTCTGTGGTGTGCTCTAAAATGTGAGTGGAGTTTATCCAAAATATTACTTTTGCACAGAAATGAGGAAAGCTAAGAAAAGGCAACTATTCCTAAAAACTGTGAGATATAATGCATCTTACAGATTGGCCTGATGTTATTAAGAATTGATGTGTCTTGACTTGCATGTTTCAAACAAAAAGGATTTCAACTACTGGGTCTGTTAGCTCTTACCATGTGACACAGATTTAATCTCCACAGTTTTGGGGATCTTCTCATCACGACTCCAGCCAGAGCTCCGTCTGCTCACCTGAGACTTAAATAGAGTATTCACCATGGTGGATTTCCCCAAGCCACTGTGACCTAGGGGAAAGGAAAAAAAACAAAACATGGGAACAGTGGAACAGGGCATAGGATAAGATATTCAAATAATTTCCAGAAAGTTATCATGTGAAGTTTGGTGAAACATATTTATAAGATAAAAGTTCAGAGACTAACATGAAGTTCTTGATTCACAGTTCAAATTTTCACTAACCTACAACCATGATGTTGAAATCAAAGCCGGTCTTCATGGTCTTCTTCCTCATCTGTTCAATAATGGTGTCGATCCCAACATATCCCAGCAATGTTGAGCCTCCTCCTGACCCCTGACCTCCAGCCCCTGACCCTTGGGGGGGCACAGGGGGGATGCTGGTGGGTGGTACCACATGAGACGGCTTAGCAGGGACAGCAGGTTTGGGTCTCACTTCCGGGGGCACGATTTCTGACATGTCTTTAGCAAGAAGAGGCAAAAGTGAGACTGAGACATCAAGAATTCAGACATAGATCACCAACAGACATCCCAGTAATCTGGTCCTGGAGTACCTGTTTTCATGCAGTGGTAGCTCAGTAGTTGAAGTACTAGACTATCGATCAGAAGGTCATGAGTTTAAATCCCAGTACCACCAAGCTGCAACTGCTGGGCCATTGACCAAGGCCCTTAACTGCTTTTGACTGTGTAAAATGAGTAAATATAAGTTGCTCT